>NC_044555.1:73214594-73556795 GCF_007565055.1 Rhinopithecus roxellana
TGAGAAGGACAATGTTTTTTTCATCATCCCTATTTTATAGATGATTGAGCTGAGGTTTCTTTGAGTTAGGTGACTGAACCCACAGTGGAAAAATTAGTTCTTCATTCTAGATAATGTCTTAGAATTTTTCCAGCTCTGATGGGTTCAAAATTTAAATTTTGTCATGGAAATAAAGTAACATGAATCTCCACTACAGAAGTGGTGAATAGCTTAGCTTGGCTGAATAAAAGTTTGCATTCTAATCTGACCTTACAGATTGAATAATCAACTGACCTTCTATAGAAGAAATGAAGAAAGTCTGAGAAAATTCCCTACAACCTCTCCTTGATTTCTTCCCCATGAGTTTGCACTGAGACCAAGTTCCACCTCTAAAGACAAATCCTATGGTGTTGAAACAGCCTTTTCCTAAGGGAAAACTGAGTCTCATTTTCATAGGATGCTAATTTTGATGCTCTGAAAAAAAAAATCTATTTAGTGGTCAAATAAATTTGGAAGTCCTCGACTAAATAAAACTGAAATGAGGTGTTTTTTTTTGTTATTTGGGGTTTGGTTTGTTTTTTTAAAAGCCATGTGTTCCTAGAGTATCTGATGTATTCACTCCTGTCTCTGAGAGGGTGATATGATATGCATGCATTGACAAATTTATCAGAATGTAGAACTCCGAATTTTTTTTTGATGCATCCAATACCTATTAATAAATCTCAAAAGTGTTTCTCTAAGGGACTGCTATGTTAAGACTTTTTTTTTTTAGAATGCCCTGATTAATGTAGAAATACCCCAAAATGACTCAAAGAACAAGCCAATGGCCTCCCCTCAGCCCAGGGTTCATTGGTTGCACACTAGAATCACAGGAGACCTCAGAGGAGCTTTAGAAAACATTGTTGGTGGCCGGGCGCGGTGGCTCAAGCCTGTAATCCCAGCACTTGGGGAGGCCGAGGCGGGCGGATCACGAGGTCAGGAGATCCAGACCATCCTGGCTAACACGGTGAAACCCCGTCTCTACTAAAAATACAAAAAATTAGCCGGGCGTGGTGGTGCGCGCCTGTAGTCCCAGCTACTTGGAGGCTGAGGCAGGAGAATGGCGTGAACCTGGGAGGCGGAGCTTGCAGTGAGCCAAGATCGCGCCACTGCACTCCAACCTGGGTAACACAGCGAGACTCCGTCTCAAAAAAAAAAAAAAAAAAAAAAAAAAAAAAAAAAGAAAAGAAAAAAAGAAAACATTGTTGGCAGAATCTGTTGAAATTTTTGGAAGCTGCCCAGGTTATTCTAATGCACAGCGAAGGTTGAGAAGCACTGGCTTAGGCTGAGCACAAAATTGGGTTATTGGAGTGCTGTGAGGTTGTGCTTGGGACTTGTGGGTGGACTCTTGGGAGGCGAGAATTGGGAGGAAAAAATTAATAGAGATGAGGTAATGGGTGAAGGAGATCCAGAGTCTGAGGAAGCACCTATGAGGGAAAAGTTAAAACCCTGCATGGACTTTAGGAGAACAAAGAGGGTTTTGAGATTGGCATAGAAAGTATTGAAAAAGAGAAACTTTTAAAAAATGAAGGGAATACACTTTCTTCCTACATATTATACTTTTGCTGTCTGCCTGCCAGTCCCAGCTACTTGGGGACAGGTAGTCAGGTGAATATTTAACTCCAAGTATACACAGTTAGCAAGCATTACAATGGTTCTGTCTTTGTGTGACTTATACTGTGCCTATCACATGTCAGTATCAATAAACATTCATCGAAGTCAACAGGGAGCCCTGATTTTTAAACTCTAAATTAACACTTGACGTTAACACACATTCACTAAGAATCAGCAGTGTGCTAGTCATGATAACTCTTAAACCAATTCCAAATTATAGATTTTACTCCTATGAAATTGCATATCTCTAGCAGTGTGTGCAAGCCACAAATAATATGCTCTCTCTTTCTGCCTGGGCACTGTTATATTCATTAAAATGCATTCAATTTCTCTTTAATTTGTAAACTGGAGCAAGCAGTCAATAAGATTCTCTGCAACCTATTTATTCACCTGCCTTTGTAGCTGCTGTGAAATGACATTCCTCTACAGGAAATGGATATTTCTTTTCCAATCTTTAATAATTAAGCAAGTGTGATTTTCCCTCATATAGTTGCCTTAGCACTCTCTAATTAGGAGGGTCTATCTTGTATTCTATTATTTCACTTCCATCCCCTATTTCCTCGTGAAATAAAAATCACGTGTTCAAGTACCTTGCAAAAAGTACATGGTAAGCTTTCTTTTAAAACCACGTCTACTTTCAGAGAAGCAGCTTTGGACTATAAATATATTTGAGTGAGGGTGAAAATGCAAAACCGATTTTGTTTTTGCTTCCGTGCTTCAGATCTGAAAGTCATTAATTATTTATTTTCATCCTGAAAGCATTTTTTTTTTCTATCTATACAATGCCCAAGCCTCTCAAGGAATTTTAAGCAATAAAGGAAAAAGGTTTTCTGTTTTTGATAAATGATATTGAGTTGAAAATAACTGGTTGAAGAAAGGCATTGGGAATGTTTCCATGATGTACTGTGAGCATGGGTCTCTTGGCCATGCATTATTTAGTATATTCTATATGGAGAAATACACTTTGCATTTGGGTTTTGAAAGAGAAGTTTTGAAAATGGTGTTTTGCATCTGAATTCTGTTTTTTCACTAGACTGCAATTGCAGCGATGCATGTCTGCAAGAATGGGCAGCTTTCATCTGATGCACACATTGATTCTTGGTTTGACACTCCAAGCCAAGTCACATTTGTTCCCACCAAGTCAGACAACTTCGATGGCTCTCTGCATCTCACTATATCTCTGTCCTGCTGATGCCACCAAATGACCAGAGATGGCCCAGACAATTTACAAGAAAGGACATGGGCAAGCCTCATGCAAAGTAAGAAATAGCTAGCTTGTCTTTGGTATTTAGCATTGTTTAAATTTATTTGGTCTTTCCTCACTTTGCTCCTGGCCAGCTCCTTGGGATTTAGAGTGCTGATGCCCAAGTATTGCACTGTAATTGTTCCGGATCTGAGCTGCCATCCCTGAGCTCCCTACCTCCAGTGTACATTTTTTTTCCCCAGAATTACATCTCCCTCCTTTTCCTCTTTTCTTTTCTTTTCTTTTTTTTTCCATCGTAATGCTTCTATCAGGCAAACCCATAACAAATTAAGATGCCTGAAACAGTTAACATGAAAAAAGATTGTTTATTTTTATTTTTCAAATTGAAATAAAAGCATGTAGCATAAACATTGATTTAATTTTTAGTGTAATTTCAGGCTGTTTTCTTTACAACTTAATATGTCTTCCTCTTCCAAGGTTTGGTTTCAAGGCCATCTCCCTCATACCACCCTCTGCCATGCACCCCGTCCTCATGCCCCACTCTTTCTGGAAGGATTCTTTCTTATTTCGAGGTATCACAACTTTTTTCTTAGCTCTATTATGCATTTTATTCTGCCTGGGAGAGTGAGTTGCTGATATGCCCTTATTGATATAAGCTACATGATGGCAGCAGTGAAGTGTCACATTACCTTATCATTTTCAGTAGAAACAATCATTCTTCCATGGCCATGTTTTAAAACCTCTTGCCATAGAAGTAATTGTTTTTACGGAAACATTCTGTTTCAAAACCAGCTGGATGTGGTGGCTCACGCCTGTAATCCCAACATTTTGGGAGGCCAAGGTAGGAGGATCGCTAGAGCCCAGGAGTTTGACGCCACCCTGGGCAACATAAGGTGACCCAATTGCTACAAAAAAAAAAAAAAATTAAAATTTAGCCAGGCTTGGTGGCACATACCTGTGGTCCCAGCTATTTGAGAGGCTGATGTGAGAGGATTGCATGAGACCAGGAGATAGAGGCTACAGTGGGCTGTGATCGTGCCACTGCACTCCAGCCTGGGTGACAGAGCAAGACCCTATCTCGATCAATTAATCAATCAATCAATAAGTAAAGTTTCCTCTCTCCCCAACCACAGTGCTAACGTTTGCTCCCCCTACCCTAAGGTGAAAGACTGGAAGGCTGGATTAAGATTTTCATCCCCAGATACATAGATCTGAATTTAAAAATACATTGGTGTTTTTAATTATTTGTGTGGATATTGACTTTTTAAAAATGCAGTTTTCAAACTGGCAGTTTAATAAAGCTGTTAAGTTTTATCCATCTGGTGAAATATAATACTTAAAGCAGAAAAAAAATGTCTGCTCATAACTTATGTTTATCTAAAAATTGTATTTGAGGCCACTATGTAAAATAAATAGACTGAAAAATAATAACATCTCTGTGAAAACAAGGATTTGTGGTCTTTTCAGCAACTTGAATAGTTAGATTTCTCTTAATAAGTTGAATGACTTACCCTCTTTTCTTTTTTTTTTTGGCTAAATAAATCATATTTGTCTATTTTTGACTTCTTTGAAGTTTATGCAGAAACTCTAAAGTTGGGGAGGAAGAGCATTGTATTAACAAGGCCTATTTTTCCAGAATGAAGGGAAACTTTTGCTTGTACAAGTTTAATTTGCAAAGCACAATTTATAACACTATAAAGAGACGTCTCCCTTGAAACCAAGGGCCCTATCATTTCTTTTTCATTCGACATCTGCAGAATAAGAGTAAATATTTCTTAATTTAGAGGAAGGTAAGGCTATTTTTCAAGTGAATCCACTAAATTAATCCACTGGAGTAGGCGTTATTTCCTTCATCATCTGTCTGCCTTAAATATAGTACCTGTACATTCGAGGCAAATGCAAAAATAGCTGCAGATTTAAATAGGTGATATTGTCTCACATATAAAAGATGAGTCTTGTCTGTGATATAAAAGTAGCTGTTTAATACTTTTAGCAATTTCCAGTGGCTTTATTTTTTCATATAGTTCCTGTATTTGGAATGTAATTAATGGAAAGGTTTAGCTTTGTCCTTGAAAAGGTTTCCATTTTTCTAGCAGGCTTGAGTCACTCACTAATAATAAACATGTTGTATTTTTAGCTACATATCCATCTAATTTATTTATTTATTTATTTATTTATTTATTTATTTATTTATTTATTTTTTGAGACAGAGTCTCGCTCTGTTGCCCAGGCTGGAGTGCAGTGGCCGGATCTCAGCTCACTGCAAGCTCCACCTCCCGGGTCTACGCCATTCTCCTGCCTCAGCTTCCCGAGTAGCTGGGACTACAGGCGCCCGCCACCTTGCCCGGCTAGCTTTTTGTATTTTTTAGTAGAGACGGGGTTTCACCGTGTTAGCCAGGATGGTCTCGATCTTCTGATCTCGTGATCCGCTCGTCTCGGCCTCCCAAAGTGCTGGGATTACAGGCTTGAGCCACCGCGCCCGGCCATAATTCATTTATTTATTTAGAGCTTGTCCTGTCCCTAAGCTTCTAAGGTGGTAGCACACTAGGAAATGTTATCCTTATTGCGTATTCATCTCAATTTGAAGATATCAGAACTCCATCAAGAAAAGACCGGGTATGGTGGCTTATGCCTATTATCCTAGCACCTTGGGAGGCCAAGGCAGGTGGATCACTTGAGGTCAGGAGTTTGAGACCAGCCTGGCCAACATGGCAAAAAACCCATCTCTATTAAAAATACAAAAATTAGCCTGGTGTGGGGGCACATGCCTGTAATCCCAGCTACTTGGGAGGCTGAGGATCGAGAATCACTTGAACCTGGGAGGCAGAGGTTGCGGTGAGCCGAGATAGCACCAATGCACTCCAGTCTAAGTGACAGAGTGAGACTCTGACTCAAAATAAATAAATAAATAGTCAAGAAATGGTTCAGGTTAGAAATCTGATTCTGGTAATGTATTTAATAAAATATCCAGTATCCAAAATATTTCAACTACATTTACATATTATTATTATGTATACCAACATGCCCATACACAGCATACATTTACACTGGGCTCCAGCTTAAATTGACTCACTCACGTACACTCCCCTGGCCTGTTTAATAGAGGGGGTCATGCCTCTTGTTGTGCCTTATTGTAGACAAAATTATAAGCTCATACTTGAGGTCTCTTCTTTGTTTCTAACATATAGGACCAAGAGATGAAACATAATATGTAAAAATGGAACAGTGATAGTCAAATTTCGAAATGAGGAAATTGTCTTCTTAGGAATGGAAACCAGACAGGGACTCAACACAGTAGTGGCCAGGAACTGCTGGACTCTAGGCCCAAGAGCCAGGAGACACCCGAAGTGTAATTCCTGGGAAATTATGAAAGGTGCCCCAGGAGTCTGGGAGACAGAGCCCTTTCTTTCCAGAAATAAGAGAGTTTGAAGATAGCTACTGACCATTACCCAGAGCTGGCATTTCTATGAAATTGAGATCCTAGGGAGGAAAAAGGGAGCTGACACAGTGTCACCACCAAGAACCGAGCTGAGCATGCTGCAGATTCAGTGAATGAACTTGTGACCATGAGACTCACGTCTCTGGGTGGGAGCTCCAACCATTGAAGATAAGACCATAAAGAAGGGCAAGGGGACAAGGAAATAGACACATGAAGACAGATGTGTATGCAAAGAAGAAAGAGAGACAGAGACAGAGACAGAGTGAGAGAGACACATCTTACTCACTTGAAGATCCAAATCCCAAAACACATGCAAAAAGAATCAAGAAGTGGAAAATGCAGTCTTCCAAATTAACCACAAGTTTAGATTTTAAAATAGACATTAAGCGAAATTCCTTAGAATGGGGCAAGCATTCTCTAGAGGAGCAGTCACCTTTAGCACAGGACCTACAATTCCTCCAGGGAGCAGGACCTCTAATGCCTCTGGAGACCACAAAGGAGAAGCAAAGGAAGACACATGCAAGAAGAAACAACAATCATGAAAAGAGTAGAGAAAATCATGAAACAGAGACAGGCAGGCACCAAATAAAAGCAAGTGGGTATAGAAATTGCAAAATCACAACTACAGAAACAAAAGAGATATAGTAAATAATATAGTTTGGCTGTGTGTCCCCACTCATATCTCACCTTGAATTGTAATAATCCTAACTTGTTGTGGGAGAACCTCATGGGAGGTAATTGAATCATGGAGGACGGGTTTTTCCCATGCTGTTCTCATGGTAGTGAATAAGTCTCATGAGATCTGATGGCTTTATACATGGTAGTTCCCCTGCACACACTCTCTTGCCTGCCACCATGTAAGACGTCCCTTTGCTCTTCATCTTCTGCCATGATTGTGAGGCCTTCCCAGCTATGTGGAAAACTGTGAGTCCATTAAACCTCTTTCTTTTATAAATTACCCAGTCTCGGCTATGTCTTTATTAGCAGCATGAGAACAGACTAATACAGTAATGGAAATAAAATATAATACTGTAAAGTGTAGACTCTACAATCAAAGAGAACACTGAAACACAGTACAGAGGATGCACAAAGAAATAAAATATATGAATACATAAAGAGCTGTTAGGAGATATGTTTATGGACATGGGTTAGTAAAAGGAGATGAGAGCAAACCATGACAACAATGATTGGGTAGATAATGGATGGAAATATTCCTAAATTAAAGAAACATATGAGTTCTCACGTTGAAATACATCACTTGAGTACCAAATAAGATGATATCAGTAAATCCACAGATTGATGTAAAACTAAAGAGTATGGAGAATGAAGATAAAGTTAAGTACCTTCCCAAGATATTAATAAAAAGCAGATTGCAATAGAAAAACCGTTGGTCTGTTAGTACATTCACATAAACATCAGGAAAAGTGAAAGGGTCTTGGAGAAGTAGCCTAAGTACTGAAAAATAATCATCAATTGAAAATCCAATACCCAGGTAGCCTCAGATTAAGATGAAGCTATGGAAACCACTTTCAGGTATACAAAGACTAGGAATTTACCACCCATATATACTTAATGAACAAATTAACAAGGACAGTTCTTCAGCAAGAATAGAGGAATAAAGGGGAAACAATTGGGCAGAAAATAATGGGGATTTCAGATACTGTTAAACATTGGTAAATTTCATGAGCCATCCACTAACACCAAATGATGAAGATTGCAATTATTATTTCAGGTAAACCCAATTCTAGAGGGAGGATGATTGTGGGATGTGGTTTTCAAATACCACAAACATGCTAAATTTTAAATAACTAAAACTTATACTTTATTGAAAACATAAGTGTCATGAAATTATAAACATAAAATAATTTCTGATTTCCTTGTCCAATTATTTTCTTACCATGCAAACAGTAGTCTCTGTTTCCTGTTGAATATGTCTACTTCCAGCCCTTTTGGAAGTTCACCCTCTACCTTAATGTTTTATGGTACTTGTCTGTGTAGCAATGCATTTTTACCTTTTTCTACAATGGCTTTTGATCAACTTAAGAAGTTGCAGGAAAAATGTAAATGGCATTAAATATTCAATACTCTCTTTCCCTTAAAGAGAAGTTGTCTACATAAACAGAATTAGAGTGTGATTTCCTATAATAATAGCCTTCCTTTACTAGGAAGGAAATCTATGGGGCCTTTTCTCCAGCTCTTACTGCTGTTTTCAGACAAGCAGTATATATCTAGCAGCTATCCTTGATACTGTAGGCATGACAAAGGGAAGGACAAAGAAAGCCCTTCTTTTTGTATTGGATTTAAAAGGCCTTCGCTGATATAGATATTTTTGTTTTATAATCCATTCTGTGATGTCTGGGAGCAATTTCTTTCTGTGACCTCCCCTTCCAGTGGCAGGCACGGTTATCTGTTTCCCAGTGGTAGTGCACGGAGTGTCTGTCCGCAGAGCATCTGTGTGGTGATAAGGCGCGGCAGTTCAGGCCACTTCATCTTTTGCACCATGCCTCTCACCCAGATGCATCTTATTCTTTTATTTTTCCCTGTACACTTGCTCTTGAACTGAATATTACTGCTTTATAACTAAGTACTCTATTGTTGAGGTTAAAATGCTTAGAGATATCTGATTCTAATTTTTCACAGAAAATGCCACCTCACACATTCAGTTAATAAATAAAACAACTGGGTCATAGAGAGGCTATTGAGGAAGAGTGGAAAGGGATGAAGTAGGTTTGAGTCTCCGATCGTGAAGCTCAAAAACACTGATTGCTTTTTTACTATTTTGCCAGCATACCCTCTTTTCAGACATACAAATATGTTCATTGAATGTGTATAGTCACAAGAGACAAGGATGATATGCATTTTAAATACGTACATTACAAGGGTCTTTCCTAGCAAAATTCATGCGCACCCCGCATTTTGAGAGCTTCTTCTAGCTGTTAGCCTGGCTGAATAATACACAAATTTATAATTCATGATACGCAAGAGGGAAAACGAGCAAAATAATATCATAGGATATGAACCTTGCCTTCCAGAGATGCAAATTCATCCATGCTCTTTTTATGACTTGGATGGAGTCACTTAGTCAAAATAACTTAGAGTGGAGAATGCCCGAATGCTTTGGCACCAGCAAAGTTGTGCGAGGTTGCCAGTAAGATTCTTATATTCCAAATGCATAGAGATGGGAGTTAGCATTAAAAGCCATTAGCTCATGCCCAACATTTGGGATGTCCATTCACTGACAGTCCTCTGATATTACCTTTCAGTCTGGATTCCTTTAAACTTGGAGTTGAGGAAATGCTACTGAATCTTGGCTTATTCAAGGGTACTCTTATAGAATGACATGTACAATTATTAATCTCCCTTAGTCCTTCAAATAAATGTTATTGTCACATGCCACTTTCTTTGAAGCACCATATATATTAGGTGGTGCAACAGTAATTGCAGATTTTGCCATTGAAAGTAATGGCAAAACCCATAATTACCTTTGCACCAACCTAATAGTTAAAAGAATTCATCATAAAACAGAAACATATTAACCAGTGTTTTACTTATTACAGTTATATAAAGAATGGCACTGCCTAAAAATGTTTCTCTTTTGATTTGAAATTCATAGCAATGCCCATTTCTAGAAGAAACAAAGGGTGGCTATTCTAGCAGCTCATGGTCCTAACATGAGATTAGAAGTTTATTCTTACTCCTACTAGCCCTGTGGTATACACCACTCTATACAGCAATGCACACCTGTAGCACAGCATGTTATGATCCTAAAAGAGCAAAGAAAATGGGAGCTAGACCATACCTCAGACACTCTCATCCCTTTCCTTTCCCACTTACTGAGGCCAGTGACATTTGGAAGACCAGTGTGTAATTTTCCACACTGGACAGACTTGGTTTTATTCTTGGTCAACATTGACAATTCTCTCCTTTTTAAAATGGATGTACGGTATCTGGCTCACAGGGAAGGTGTGGAGATTCACCTGAGGATACACATAAACAGCTAAGCAGAATGTCTAGACTTTAGAAGGTCTTTATGTAACCAGAACTTCTTTTTCTCCTTGTATCTCCCGTGAAGGCATGGACATTATCAAGCCTTCCCTGACACACATGAACAAGGTAGGTCAATCCCACCCCAAGCTCAAGATAATCTGGAATCAGTACTTCATGAATTGCCCATATAGATAGACAGTGATCAGCCTCTCGCCCCCTTCATCCCAAAAGCCTTTCTTCAGTGGAAAATCTTCCTGCAAGGGAATTGTACCTCTAGAATGGGGAAGAAAAAGCAGAAGGCATGAATCTGTATAGAAATGAGAAGCAAGGGTGGCTCCCTGCTTGGATGAGCTAGGTCTCTGTGCATGAAGGTCTTCAGTGTTTTCCCACACTAGACCGATAATTGTCTACCTATATGGGCAATTCATGACATTCAGACTTTGGTGCTAGTGTCAGTGGGAGACTTTGAAGTCCCATGAAAAGAAAGTACATCTGGTTTAAAACAATGTTATGTCTCTGATCTCCTCTGTGCATAAAATGTAGAGTCAGTGCCATAGCTATATGCTTTGCAACACAGTACTGATTCTAGATTATCTTGAGCCTGGGAGGGGGGCGCTGACTTACCTTGTTCATGTGTGTCAGGGAAGGCTTGATAATGTCCATGCCTTCATGGGAGATACAAGGAGAACAAACAGTTCTGATTATATAAGATCTTTTAAAAGCTAGTGCATTAGCTGCTTATTTTGGTTCAAAATCTTAAAAAATGTGAGAGGAATCAGATGTTACTTTGAGCATTTGAAACACCTGTGGCAGAGGAGCTTGAAAAGAATGTGTCACTTTTCATTGTCTGGTTTTCTAGCCCTTTGTCACAAGGTGATTTTATTCTTATACATCTAATGACCAGGAGAAGTCATGATGGTTTCATTAGCACCTGTGGCCCCATATGGTGCCTCAAGTGTGACCAGTATAAGCATGCTAATTTTCTTAAAGGAAGCAAAATTAAACTGTGTTTCTTGTTAGTGGTGGGAAACAGGTGGTCAGCCTTATCATTCTCACTAAACCTTATGGTTTCCAGATTTAAACCACCTTGTGAGCTCTGTTAAAGGCTGTATAATGTGGACTCTGTTTAGTCAACATGTAATTCACTATCCTATTTCCTCTTCAGTGATTAAAGTGAAAGTCAGGCTCTTCTAGGAGTTTTCCAGTGTAGCATAAAAGAAAGAGGCAGTGGAGGAGAAATTGTACTTATTGAAAGGAATATTAGCCAGATGACTCTGTGAGTGACTACAGATGACTGTTCCCTAAGTCTAGCTATTTCTTTTCTTGTAAACCTTTTTTTCCTGTTTCCATCCCCTAAGTCAGGATCCAGAACTTTTTGTGGTTCTTCTATGTATTTGATTTTCAAGCTTTGACTCCATCAGGATGAAATTTCCTAATCTATGCAGGAGGAAGAGCTTTATTCAGCAAACATTCAACAACAAGGTTTGATTGCCTATTGCATGGTAACTGGCACCAAATGTACCAATGCACCAAAACAGCAGGAGTTGCAGTAGAGAGAGAGTTTAATCATCATAGGGGAACTAAATGAGGAGATGGGAGGGAACCTCAAACCCACCTTTCTGAGGAGTTTTGGACTGGAGCTTTTAAGGGAATTTTGGTGGGTAGGGATCTGAGGAGCAGGGGGTTGCTTATAGGGTGTGATTAGGGATGAAATCATAAAGATGTAGAAACTGCATTTTTTCATTGAGTCAATTCCTTGGAGGGGATCTTAAGACAGGCTGGAGTCACTGGACCCATTGGAATACAGAATCTGGAAAATATCTCCAATGGAGAACTTGAAGTTTCTTAATGTTAAGATGTTATCTATAGAAACAATTAAGGAAAGTTAGGACCTTGTGACAGGAGCCATGTGACTTTTAGGCAGGAAGCAGCTATAAGGAAGTGGGTTGTTGGGCAAGCTGGTTAATGCCTAGCTTTGCTTCTGCTCAAAGCTTAGGCTTTTACTTAAAAACTACCCATTCAGTTGCATTAATTTCATGGTGATGGCTTCACAGGCACTGTGTTAAGTGCTCACACTGCATGAATTCTTTCCATCTGTATGACAGCCACGTGATGTAGGTGCTCATAATGTCTCCATCTACAGATGAAAAAGCAGAGAAGTTAAGTAATTTTTTGGATATACAGGTGGGATGGTCAAAGCCAAGTCTGGACTGGACTCTATATGCTTCCTCCATCCCTACATCTGCATAAACATGTTCAGACAATGAAACAAAACAATGCTTGTAAAGTATCCAACCCAATGACAGGTGTAAGAAGGCAACCACAAAATGGAAATTACCTTTTTCCCTGGAATAGTCTTATTCCTGGGACTCAGGGTTCTTGCCTCTAGTCTGTGTCCTCTGTGATTCATTCCTTTCACTATATAAGTTTTGTGCTCTTTATACTCACTTAGATAATCACATTACCATTACCTGGAGTAAAAAGCCATGTTCTTCAACCAGGAGGCTCCATCTTTCCTCAGGCAAGCCTTATTCTTAATCATTTGCTAACTCAAAACCTGTAAGCTGCTTGCAGAGGTTGCTCAATACCTCCCAGAACCTGTATTTTCCTTACATATGGCAAGCATTCAGTCAATAATTGCTGTTTGATCAATACACCAAATGTAACCCTTCATATGGATAAGTTTACAGAGTCTTTTCCATTGAGTCTTTTTCATTCTTTCCTGCTATAAAATCAACTATGAACAGTTGATGACAGACTTAGCTTTGACCATCCCATTTGTATATCTGAAAAATTACTTAAATTCCCTGTACTTCTATTCCTTCATCTGTAGAAGGAGATATTATGAGCACCTACCTCACGTGGTTGTCATACAGATGGAAAGAATTCATGCACTGTGAGCACTTAACACAGTGCCTGCGAAGCCATCACCATGAAATTAATGCAACTGAATTGGTTAGTTTTTAAGTAAAAGCCTAAGCTTTGAGCAGAAGCAAAGCTAGGCATTAACCAGCTTGCCCAACAACCCACTTCCTTATAGCTGCTTCCTGCCTAAAAGTCATGTGGCCCCTGTCACGAAGTCCTAACTTTTGTTGGAAAATAGTTTATTTTATAACAGGAAAGAATGCCATAGAGACAGATCACAGGAAGGAAAAGAGACAAAATCTTCACAAATGGGAGTGGAGACTTGCACTTGAAGAAAAATGTTGCCTTTCTCAGACTTTGTTAGGTGAGATTCACTCTCTAACTTAGTGCTTCACTGTCTCTGTTCCTCACAGCATGGGTTAATCTGGTATGAGATACAAACCTATTTCAAGGCAGGGACAAATATAGGCCTTCAATTTTTTTTTTCTAATTTGGTATGGGTTATCTATAGAAGTGTAAATGGTTCACAGCAAGAGACTGCTTTTCAGAGAAGTACATGTAAGATACAGAAATCTCTAGCTGTGTCTGTACCTTAACTTTGAAAAAGAGAAACTTTTAAAAGGTAAGAGCTGTTTTTCCTAAAGAGTCATTTTAGAAAATGTTCTAGATCTTCCTGTACATAATAAGGCTTCTAAGCATTTGGGGTTATTTTAAAAATTGGATTTTAAATATTTTAAACATTTGGATTTCAGAATATTCAGATTTGTTTTATTCTCCCAGCATTGCAAATACAAAGGCAACCATGCAGTAAGAGAAGAGAACAGGATAAAATGAACATGGACATGACTTCTAAAAAAATTCAAAGTTCAATGACCAAATATAAATTTGCATTGGAATTTGTAAAGAATGTAACTGACACTAAAAAATTTTCTGGCATGTAAAACATGGGGCACATTCCCAGAATGCAGAAAAATAGGACAAATAGAATAAATTTAAAAAGAAATTAAAAATACAAAGGACAAAGGAAAGAATCAACTTATAATTAGTGTTCTTGAAGATGATTTAAAAGCAAATGGAGCAGAAATAATATTCAAGGTTGTAACAAAAGAAAACTTTTCTACAGAAAAGAAAAAACACAGTTGCAGAGTTGCAGATTAATTGGGTTCACTTTGCTTTGAGCAAAATTTAATAAAAATAGAACCAAACCAAAATGTGTGGTATCATCACAGTTTAAATAAAAGTGAAATATCATCTATAATCACCCTGGCATACAAAGTATGTGGCATGGGATGGAAGTATTCCTGGGTTGGCTCCAACTTCTCTGTAATACCAAACAATGAAAGATCAAGTAACATCTACAGAGTGTTGACAGGTTAGGATTCAGGGTTCAAGAATTCAACCCCAAAAAAGATTTTCCTCAAGCATAACGGCAATAGAAAGAGACGCTCACGTATGCTGTGGTTTACAATATATACCACACAAATAGCTTTTCTGAAAAAAAATTACTTGAATATATATTCTAGTTTACCAACATATAGATTAAAATAATGACCCTGCTTATAATCCCCTGATTCAATTATTTATTTAGTTAGCTTTCTAGACAATTATTGAAAACTTGATTGTAATGGAAAGAAGGAGCTCAACATAATTATTGAAAAGGAATAATAGTAAAAATTATGGGTTATTTTAGTAACCACTGTTTTGTTATAGATGCCATTCACTATATTTTGAAATTTACATTATCGATTTAAGTCTCATGAGTTAAGCCTTATAGCCCGAACTCATAGAGAAAAACAGAGTTGGATGAAGTCATATACCCAAGATGATGTGAAAATTTTGTAAGGGATGCAACACAGGCATCCTATTTCCAATATCATGGCTCATCCTCAGATTTGGTCAAAATCCAGACCAGCAGTTTGCATACGTTTCTATGCTTTAGAATCATCTGAAGAACTTCAAAGACAGTCACGCCTGTGTGGCCCCCCATCTCTGAGATTATGAATTGATTTTCTGGGGTGCCACCAGGTGTTTGGAGTTTTAAACAAATCCTTGGATGATTCTAAGGTGCATACAAAGTTAAGAACCATGAATTTAAACAATAATATCTGATTTCTTCTACAAAGACTTGGAAATGGTGTAAGAGGAGCATAAAGAAGTTTAAATCTGTCACTACTCATAGGGAATAATCAACAGTAATTGCTGGGTTTTTCATTTTGACAATTAGATAAAGATTGGTTGCATAGCTCTTAATACACTGGTAGGAAATATGGAAGAGTTTTGGGGGGACATTGCAATGAAATGGAATTGAGCTAGGGCAGTGGTGCACACCTGGGGCGATTGTGTCCCTAGTAGACATTTGGTAATGTTTGAAGACATTTTTGGTTGTCACCACTGGGAAGCGTGGAGATTGACTATTGGTATCTCCTGAGATACTGATAAAAATTTGGGAAAAAGGCATGGATTCCTCCAGGTAGAGAGTATATGATAAGATTAATGACATATTCCCTAAACATTTATTTTTCCCTGAATCAAAATGACTATCTATCCATGTGTGTATCAATGCATGTTTACATGTATGCATGCATACATATTCATTTTCACTATATTTCTATTCTTTATTTAATTTTATTCCTTTCAAATTTGACCAAAGACCTTACAACAAGTATGTTGGTATTTCGAAAGAAAATTTGTATTTGTCTCCATTTTCGTTATAAGCTTTCAACTTTGACCACATACCTATACTGTTTTCTTCAACTGATAAATTTTGGGTAGCATCAAAATTATATTCAGTAGCATGCT
Organism: Rhinopithecus roxellana; assembly: GCF_007565055.1. Taxonomy (NCBI): domain Eukaryota; kingdom Metazoa; phylum Chordata; class Mammalia; order Primates; family Cercopithecidae; genus Rhinopithecus; species Rhinopithecus roxellana. The sequence continues at coordinate 73,230,521 of NC_044555.1, forward strand.
TTGGAGAGGAAAAACATGCTGTTCCCATTTTCAAGCATGCTGCAATCCTGAATCTACTCCTTACAAAATTTCCATGTCAACTTGGATACATGATGATTTTTTCTCTGTGTGTTTGGGTTATAATACATAACTAATTCTGTTTAATTCTGCTTTTTTCTCTATGTGTTTGGGTTATAATAAATAACTCATGTCACCATCGTGAGACTTAAAAAAAAGATAACTTATGCAAATTTCAAAATATAGTGCAAAATAAAGACAGTGGCATATAACAAAATAGTAAGTACATAACAAAACAATGGTATTGCACTATGATATCTTCAGTAAATACAAGTAAGTGTTGTACCCAGTGTCATGTCTCAGTTGCTGTCATAATCACCAACATTATTTTCGCTTTCTCCTCTTAGTTGTATCTTATGAGAGCCACATATGATCATTTAAGTCAGAGATGAAAATTCAAATGCCTGCAGGAGACAGGCAGCTATCACATAGGCATGATTCAGGCTGAGTGTGAACAGCGGGGAACTAGGGATATCTGCAATTGGAGAGTGCTTGCCCACTGCAAGAAGGAGGAGAAGGAGGGTGGGGGCAGGGGAGAAGGAGGAGGAAAAGGAGGAGAAGAAGAAGGAGGAGAAAGGAAAGGGAGGGAGGGAAGAGTAGGGGGAGGGAGAGAAAAGGAGGAGGGGAGGGAGGAGGAGAGAAAGAGTGGGAGGGAGGGAAGAGGGGGGAGGGAGGAAAGAGTAAGAGTGAGGAGGAGAGGGAGAAGGGAAAAGAGAAGGAAAAGGAGAAGGGGAAAAAGAAGGAAAAGGAGAAGGGGAAAGAGAAGGAAAGGAGAAGGGGAAAGAGAAGGAGGAGAAGGAAGAGGAAGAGAATGAGGAGGAGGAAAAGAAAACCAAAGAGGAGGAGGAAGAAGAGAAGGTGGAGGAGACAGTAAACATGAGGTCCAGGCTGCTCAAACAAAGCCCTTCTGCAGGTTAGCATGGCCCCTTGTGCCTCTCCTGCCCTTGGTCCTAGGCATGCGTTGAAGAGAAAGGGGTAGAATCAGAATCTGTGAGTCTTTAAAAGAAATTTAGACACATCAGATTATTTTGAGTAAAATATATAGAAAACAAATATTGCTGTGTTGATTGCTTTTCAGAGCATATATGTGATGCATCTTATTTTCCTCTATTAAAGACCATGTGCCAGAAAGGGTAATGGGTGGAAATGAAGAAAGACAAACCCATCCTGCCCCCACCTAGAGAACAAGTTATTGGTGTAACTTGCTGTTTTAAGGAAACAACATAGGGAGATCACAGCTACCTCAAAAGGACTTTTCTGCAAACAAATGTAAGTTATGTTGCATTCATAAGTAACTGAAGCCAAAACCCTACTCAAAAGGGTTATACAAAAAAGGATAATTATTGGCTCATACCAACTCAATGGTCAACCATTAGCCTTGTGTGGGAACTGTATTCTTTACCAAGAATTGTAAGTATTTAATAATCGTTGGTGACAACTGTGCAAGTTTTCCCTGTTGTAAAATTGTAACATAATTTATTCCAATGAAAGAAATCCGTAGACATTGTCCTTAACATTGACAGACCAACTGTCTAGAGAAATTATTTTCTGAAACTGTTTCCTAAAACAATTAGTTATTTTATACACACCAGCAATAGGACTAAAAGAAAATAGTATCAGAGATTTTTCAGAGACCGTATCAACAGAAGAAATGTAAGCTGAAAGTACAAATTAGTTTTCAGAATAAATATTCAGAATAAATCCTTAGCCAACTGCTACTTTTAATTAGCGAAGCCTTAAAAGCTCACTCATTGACTTAGCAAAATGTCCTCCAGTTTCATTTGTATTGTCACAAGTGGCAGGATTTTCATAACTGAATAATATTCCATTGAGTATATAGATCACATTTTTTAAATCCCTTTATCTGTTGTGGGACACTTGGGCTGTTTTTACATTGTGGTTATTGTGAATAATGCTGCTATGAAGATGGGACTGCAGATAGCTCTTCAAGATCCTGGTTTCAATTATTTTAGATATATACTCAGAAGTGGGATTCCTAGATCATATGGTAGTTCTAATTTTGGTTTTTTGAGGAGCCTCCATATGGCTTTCCATATGGCTGCACCATCTTACATTCCCACCAACAGTGCACAAGGGTTTCAGTTTTTTCATATCCTCACTAACACTTGCTATCATTTTTTTTATAATAGCCAACCTAACAAGTGTGAGGTGATATCTCATTATAGTTTCATTTGCATCTGCCTAAGGATTTGTGATGTGGAGCATATTTTAATATACCTGTTGGCCATTTGTATATCTGCTTTGGAAGTGAAATAAGCCTGTCACAGAAGGACAAATAATAATTTGTGATTCCACTTAGATGAGGCATCTAAAATAGTCACACTCATGGAAGCTACTCAGGGGTTGTTAGGACCTGGAGTGGGAAACATGTTCAATGGGTATGAAGTTTCAGTTATGCTAGATAATAAGTTCTAGAGATCTGCACATCAATGATGCCTATAGTTAACAATGTGGTATTGTACACTTCAGAATTCGTTCAGAGGGGAGATCTCATGTTAAGTGCTCTTACCACAAAATTAATCAATCAATCAACACAAGGAAACTTTGGAACATGTTCAGTTTGTCTATGTATTAGTCCATTTTCATGCTGCTGAAAAAGACATACCCAAGACTAGGTAATTTATAAAGTAAAAGAGGTTTAATGGACTCAGTTCCACGTGGCTGGAGAGGCCTCACAATCACGGTGGAAGGTGAAAGGCATGTCTTACATGGTGGCAGGCAAATGAGAATGAGAACCAAGGGAAAGGGTTTTCCCCTTATAAAACCATCAGATCTCATGAGACTTATTCACTACCATAAGAACAGTATGGGGGAAACCTCTCCCATGATTCAATTATCTCTTACCAGGTCCCTCCCACAACATGTGGAAATTATGGGAGCGACAATTCAAGATGAGATTTGAGTGAGGACATAGCCAAACCGTATCAGTTTATTACCTTGCTTGTGGTGATTGTATCACTGTTATTTGCAAATGTCCAAATGCATCAGATTATACAGGTTAAATATGTGAAGCTATGTGTATATCAATTATACTTCAATAAAGCTGTTAAAAAATAAAAACTAAAATAAAACAGAAAATAAGTTGAAGTCCACCCACTAAAAAAAAAATTACAGTATAAAACATAGAATTAGGCCAGGCACGGTGGCTCATGCCTGTAATCCCAGCACTTAGGGAGGCCAAGGCAGGAGGATCACTTGAGGCCAGGAGTCCAAGGGCAGCCTGACCAACATGGCGAAACCACATCTCTACTAAAAATACAAAAATTAGCCAGGTGTGGTAACATGTGCCTGTAGTTCTAGCTACTCAGGAGGCTGAGGCATGAGAATCACTTGAACCCAGGAGGTGGAGGTTGCAGTGAGCCAAGATCATGCCATTGCACTCGTGCCTGGGCAACAGAGCAAGATTCTCTGTCTCAAAAAAAAAAAGGTAGAAATAGGAAAATTTTATATAAAATCTAAGGCAAAAACAGATGCAAATAATTTATTTAAAAATTGATAGTTTGATTTAGCTTTTGTTTCTGAAAAATATAATGCGATATATCCAGAGCAAATCGAGAAAAGCACTTTACACAATAAAGCTTGGATATGTTAAAAGTCACAACTAAATAGTAGAAAAATATTCTATTTAAAAACTGTTAATCTGTATCAAAGGAATCCTGCCAAAAACGAACTGGGAATCTTTCATGAATTTATAGGCACTGTTTGCCATCCTGATCCAATTTTTCTCTTGTTGAAACTGCTTCATTAATTTAATGTGCAAGAAATAAATATTTGATGTGCAATTAGTTGGAGATTATTATGGCCATAATGGAACCTTTCCAAATAAACAGCTGCTCCAGCACTTTAAATGCATGAAAAGCAAGGCAGAAAATGGAAAATATAATGAAACACTAGCTCTACAGGAAAAAAAGTTAAAATATTCAATTAGTGAGTAAGGCGGCTGCTCATTTAGAAGTTTGGTGGTGGTTTATCAAAGCATAACAGCATAAGAGCTGCTAAACTTTAGCCAAATATCCACCCACCTAAATTTTCATGGAAACATTCACCTGCAGATGTAATACATTCTTCCCTGACAAGAAGAGAGTGTTAGGAGAATAGACATTGACCAATTCCACCAATTTCTTCATGTGTTTTATTATATATACATAAATGTATATCAATATATATTTGTTGAGTTTTGATTATTCTACGTTGGCATTTATACATGCACTATAAATATCTATTTGTATATCCACATATGAATTGTAATGATTCCACTTTGAGAGGGAATAATCTGCCTTAAAAGTTTCACATTGACTGGGCTATTTTAAGTTTGAGTGAGCTTCTGAGGTTTCATAGCATGTATGCAGACCCCATGAAGGAACTGACACTACTAAGTTAGTTAAACTCCTTGGGAGTTTACAAAATGTTATCTTCCTTTCAAAATGAACTATAAGATTTGGAGTCAGTTGCCTCTCTTATCTACTGCACTGGGAAGCTCTTGAGGGTAGATACCATAGCTAATATCTCAGTATCTCCAAACCCTGATATAGTTCCTGACACAGAGTAGCTCAGAAGTATTAATTGAAAGAATGCCTAAGGTAATTTGCAATACAGATGGGAAAGAGATAGACATCAAAGGGTGAGTATTATGAGCTACACACACACACACACACACACACACAGTTTACTAAAATAGATCAATGTCTCCTATTGAGGTGGGAGCAAAATGATGCAATCCCATTGGCATTCTCTTCCACTGTGGACGTAATAGCTAAAGGGCAAGAGAGTTCCTGGAATCGTCAGTATTTGGCTTGTAATTACAGATTTGAATATCAAAAATAGTCACTGGGAACTGCTTACAATGACCAATGTTTTGGTATACTTTCCTAGAAAACTGACTTGGGGAAAATTTATTACTTATTGGGGCCCTATTCTATTTTGAGATTTAACTCTGCAATTAATTACATTTTACTCCTCCACTTGCTCTAAAAAACTCATTGGTCCAAGGGAATTCAATGTTTTTAAAAATTATTTTCTCTGCTCCCTGCTGCTTCCATGAGTGAAACACACGCACATATGCACACACATGCGCACATGCGTACTATGGAGAAGCAAATGAAAGAATAAAGGCATTCATGTAACACCATTTTGCCCCAGATTCAGATCCATTCGAATGTGATAGATGGACACAAACTGTCTTGCTACACATGGAGGTATACTGTCTTTGATGGCCCTCCCATGAGTAGGTAGGATTAGTGCTTCCTTCCCTGGATTCTGGACACATGCTTACCTACAATGTGTCTAAGAAGGAAGTGATGCTGAAAGTCTCCCAACACGAGGTACTCAAAGATCATATGGTTTCTTCCCAGTGTTTGTGGCATTCTCCCCTAGGGATGCAGGCACCATGCTTTGGAGAAGCCAGGTAGTCATATAGATAGGTCCCACATCAGGTCCCCTGCCAGCAGCCACAGCCGAAGTCTCAGGGATAGGCAACAAAATCTCCAGACATGTGAGTCGTCAGGCTCGCGATGATGGAGCCCCCAGCTATCCTCCCAGCAAGCCAGCTGTCACATGGAACAGAGACAAGTGTGCCCATGGGGACCTGCCCAAATTGCAGATATGTAGGGGGAAAAAAAAGACTGCTGCTGATTTCAGCCACTAAGTATCATTTGTTATGAAGCAAAACACAACTAAAACACATGTGTGCCAGAATCTGAAACCATTTATTTGATAAACATATTTTTAGCTTATAACATACCAAAGCTATTCAAATGTGTGGCTTCATTGCTACCCATATCCTGGCATCCCTACATTACACAGTAAGGAGGGGAGATTTAGTAAAAAATATCTTCCTATGAAGCCAGAGCCTAAGTCACTGCTGCTGCTCAGGAGCTTACATTATAATGGGAGAAAATGGGGACGAATACATAAATTAGTACCATAAAAATAGTACACAGGAGTACTTTCCAAGTTATTCATTCAATGCATGTGTATGGCACACTACTGAGTCCCAGGAACGTTGCTCTTCATGCTATAAATGCAGCAGGGATGAAAGTGGACAAGGATCCTGCTGTCAGGAATTCTATATCCCTGTGCACATCAATAACCAGTAGACAAGCAAACACACAAGACCCTTTCAGATCAAGAAAAGTGCAGAACACAGCCAGGGCACAGAGTTGAGAGGAATTGTGACCATAGATAGTGAGGGAAACCAGGATCTGTCCCACAAAAGATGCCTCTTTAACATAAAAATTATTTATGAGCCAAAAGTAATTAGAAAGCAGAAAATGAAGGAAATGCTGGCCCTGTTCTCCTGCTTTTCTGCCTAAAGAGAAAATATAGATTCTCCTTTACTGGAGATGACTCTTAACCCTTATCAGCATCAGAGAGATCTGCAAATAAAACTTACTCCATTAAGTTTCTTACAATATATTTACCTTCCCACCATTTCTGTCTCTTGGAAGCTAAAACTACTTTCCTTTGTCTTACCGTTTCTCTGCACATGCATTGTTCTTGGTGGAAGATATCCTGTAAGCCAGAGTTCTAATCCACTGCTATGAGTTACCTTTCACTGAGATTTCTCCTGTATGATGTGAAGAGCATGGCAAATCAGCTTCCTTTTACCTTCTGTTGACTTGCCTTTTGTTATAGGAATTCATCCCAACTAAGCTTATGGAGGATGAGAAAAAGTATATTTCCTCCCTGATAATAGACTATCATTGAATTTTTCTTCAATAAGATGGCCTTTAAGCTGAGATCTTATGGAGTAAGGTGGTTGGCCATGGCAATACATGAGGAGAGAATGAGGAAAGAGCAAATGCAAAGACATTTGAGGGACTTGGAGAAACAGAAAGTCAGAATGTAACCAACAAGGGGGAAGTAATGAGAGGGAGATCTTTCGGAGAAATATCCCAAGTGAGTCTTTGTGGGACATATGTGTGCCAGAGTCTGAAACCATTTATTCAGATGCAGTAAAAGGGCCTTCAATTTTATTATCCTGATTGCTATGGGAAGCTACTGGAAGGTGTCAAGCAGAAGAGTCTAATAATCATTCATGTGGATTGAGTATAAGTCACTTTGACTGCTGAGTGTTGCCTGGGTGAGAATCGGAACAGGGAGACCCAGTTAGAACATTGCAGTTGACCTTCATTACCTGCAGATTCTGTATTTGTAAATCCATCTAGTTGCTACAGTTTATTTGTAACCCCCAAATGAATACTCCCTGTACTTTTGTGGATGTGTGCAGAGTGGTGAAATATTCTAGTATATTCCCCAGCTGAGGTTGAGTAAGGAGACACTCTGCCTTCTTATTTCAGTTCTCATACTGTAAATAACTATTCTTTTCGTGGTCTATCTAGGGCTATGTTGTTTGTATTTTTGTGCTTTTTGTTGGCGCTTTTGCTGTTTACAATGGCCCACAAATGCAGTGTTGAAGTGCTGCCTAGTGTTCCCAAACACAAGGCAGTTGTGATGTGCCTGCCTTACAGAGGAAATACATGTCTTAGATACGCCTCATTTATGCATGCATGACAGTGCAGTTGGGTGTCAGTTCAATGTTGGTGAATCAACAATATATATCCAGTAAAGTATGTTTGTATGAAAACACAACCAAAACAAAGTTATATATTTGTTGGTTGATGAAAATGAAACTGGGGCTCATGGGAACCTAACCCTGAATTTTCTAAGAAGAAATGGTTCCGTATTCAGTGTTTGTGATGACTTCTTAGAGCACAACTACCTCCAATAAGCAGAATTAACCGCAACCCAGTAGTCCAGGTGGAAGACAAAAGTTGTAGAATTGGTGAAAAGTGGTTGAGCTTGGTCAGCTGGTGGGGTTTGGGAGTGATCTGGATGTTGGACAGGAGAAATGGAGAGGCACTGCCATGTGTGGACGCTAAGCGGACAGGCAGAGAAGTGTTGCATCAATAAAAAAGGGACCCACATGAAGAGGGCAACATTTGAACTGTTCCTTGAAAAGATGAACTCATGCATTTCAAATTTATTTATCTCATATACACATGTATTTAAGTGGAAGTTATATACTCACACAGCACAGGAACATAAAGCCTAGAAAATTTATGAGCAAAGTAGAGTTATTTCTTGTAGTATTTTTAAAGGACATGTTTGTTCTGTGTGTGTGTATTGAGAACTCAACACTTATCTCACTACAAATACATTAACACAAAATAAATTCATTGGCCTATACACAAAAGCTAACGCAGTAACATTTCTGGAATAAATCATAAGAGAAAAATCTGCAACCATGGGGAAAAGACATAAAACTATAAACTATAAAAGTAAAGAATTGATAAACTAGACTTCATCCATGTTAAAAACTTTTCTCTGGAATACACTAATACACACAAAAAAGTCAGACATGGAATGGAAGAAAACATTAGCAATACTAATCTAATAATGTAATGGAATTCAATATATATAAAGAACTCTGATAACTCAATAATACAGATCAAAAAAGCCAATTAAAGATAGCAAAAGACACATTACATAAGAAGAAATGTAAATGGCCAATAATTACATGGAATGTTGCTCAATATCATTAGTTATCAGGGAAATGTCAATTATATCACAATGCAACTCCACTCTATACCCACTAGTCTGGTTTAAGTGCAAAATTCTGACAATTTCAAGTGTTGTCAAAAATACGAATGCTTACTCACCACTTGTGGGAGTCTAATTTAGGGAAAGTCCTGGAAATTTCTCGTTAAGTTAAGCATAGTGACCACATAACTCAGCTATTTCTTCTTCCTTCCTTCCTTCTTTCCTTCCTTCCTTCCCTCCTTCCCTCCTTCCCTCCTTCCCTCCTTTCTTTTCTTTCTTTCCTACCTTCCTTCCCTCCCTCCCTCCCTCCCTCCTTTCTTTCCCTTTCTTTCTTTCTTTCTTCTTCTTTCTTTCTTTCTTTCTTCTTTCGTTCTTTCTTTCTTCTTTCTTTCTTTCTTTCTTTCTTTCTTTCTTTCTCTCTCTCTCTTTCTTTCTCTTTCTCTCTCTCTTTCCTTCTTTCCTTCCCTCCCTCCATCCCTCCTCAAATTTATTCAATATTCATTGAACCTTTCTGATTTTTAAAACACTGCTCTAAAGTCGATAAATACTATAGAACTCACATTCGATTGTGGTGAGGGGCAGAGAATTATCAAGCAAAATTATATTTCAAAAGATTATTTCTTTAAATGGGGTTAAACGCTATGAAGAAAAAGTTATGTATTTCAGATTGAAAGAGAGTAAAAGGAGAATGTGGGCAACTTTGTATAAGGTGATTAGGGAAGCAAACCTGGAATAATGTTATTTACAGGTAGAAAAATGCAATTAATGAACATATGCTATACTGATGGCAGATTTCTATACAATCTCTGCCTCTAAATAGGTATGCATAAATCATTTTTCTTTAACCAAAATATAGGTCTCTTTTTTAACCAAAAAAATTGTTTAATAGAGAAAGAAGGCTTAGTTGAATGCAAATGGTGAGAGACATCAATTTTAAACCAGAAGTACTTCTGGGTGTTGGCAGATATCCTCCATAGACAGCTACCTCTCTGTGGTTTTCAAGATGGTGCCCTTAGGATAAAGGCATCAGCATCACCTGGCAACCTTATTTAAGGGGAAGCTTCCAGGCACTACTTCTGGCAATCTTATTATTAACAAGCACTTGGGGTGATTATTTGGTATCTTAAAGTTTGAATACCACTGGCTGTCAGTTGCAACTTTAAAAGTGCTGACAGAAGATTGAGGAGGATATATTTGATTCTGAGTACAACAAGCAGGATCTTATCTTTGTGATAATGAGCCATGGGGGACTTCTTAACTTTATGCAGGAACTTCTTAGGCTGCCTGGACTGCCAAGCTCTAGTCTTTCCTGGAGAACACTGAGATGTGAGTATTAGATCTTGGGGTCAGGAGTTCTGGCCAAGTTGGAGCTCTGAGGATGCAAGAAAAATCTCTTAAAATCTCAGACTCAGTTTGCATCTTGGAGAAGAAGATCAAAGCAATAGTATATGTATGCACAACCCTATTGCCCCTCTCCAATGAGGCTTTGAAGATCATATGCATACTAAACCTAATGTTGATATTCACAGTTTTCGTGCAAGAAAGGAATAGAAAGTTACTGAGTTTCTACTGTGTATCAACACCTTTAAAAATATTATCTCAATTAAAATTGCTGAAATCTTCCCCATGACAGTTTAGGGACAGTATTACTTTCTACATCCTATAGGAAGAAATAATTGTTTGAAGCAGGAGAATAGAAATGCAAATCCAAACCTTGCTTTTGCCACAAGTTCAGGTTAATTCTAGAGGCATTATTTGATTATTTTATTCTAAGTTCCTTTCTTTTTAAATTAAGAGTATTTCAGGTGCTCCTTGTATGTGTCAACCAAGAAAGACTTTAATTTGACTTTTTTTAATGATCCACCACCCTTCCACGTACTGTCTAATAACATGTTCTAATATTATGATAGCATTGCTGAGTTCCAAAAATGCATTTCATAATTGAGATGGTGGCTTATTAATGGCAGCAGGCTTAAAATGAACAAGAATCCAAATACTTGTCTCAAGAGTTTATTTGCTAGACAATTTTTTGCCTAATCATATCTCAAGTAGTGTTCGATGAAAACATTTTTTTTAACCCATGGAAACATAAGCAATGCAAAAAAAGTGCATGTGAATAAAGAGCTTTATTTTGGAAATCTAGGGAAGAAAATATAGCACACCATTTCGCAATTTGTTTTCCTACTCAAGACTTGTGTTGAAAATACCAAGCCAAAGATAATCCATGGTTCTTAATCATATACTGCCAGATGTGCATGACCAGGCGTTATTACAACTCCCCCTATTGACCTATATCCTTCTCATTAGAACATTTGCTCTTTACCCCAGAGTAAGGAATCTGGCCATATTTTCATTAATTCACTCTAATACCTATTTTGAGGATTAACGTAGTTAATATATTTATATTGAATATTTGTCAATTTGTATAAAATTATATTTAAATATGTATGACATAGGGCCAGGTGTGGTAGCTCACACCTGTAATCCCAGCATTCTGGGAGGCTAAGGTGGGCAGCTTTCTTGAGTTCAGGAGTTCGAGACCAGCCTGGGTAACATGGTGAAATCCCCATCTCTAGTAAATATACAAAATTTAGCCGGGCGTGGTAGCATGTGCCTGTAATCCCAGCTACTCGGGAGGCTGAGGCAGGAGAATCGCTTGAGCCTGGGAGGTGGAGGTTGCATTGAGCCAAGAGCATACCAATTTACTCCAGACTGGGTGACAGAGCCAGCCTCTGTCTCAAAAATAAATAAATAATGTGACACAGCATTCTGTATATAGTACAAGGTTCAATGGTTCAAATGCTTCCATATGCAGGTGTGGGCATATCTGTGTTTACATATGTACATGTATTTATGTGTGCATGCAAACATGTGTGCATATATACATAACTCTAAAAAATCATATCTATAGTACAAATATATATACATACATATGATTTTTTCAGTAGTATGTGTACACACATATATGCAGTACATACAATCATACATATAGTACAAATATATTTCTGTGTGTGTGTGATTTTTTTAAAAGAGTTGTGTTCCACAAGGAGGCTATTTCCAATATTTGTATGGACTCTAAAGGATTAAATTAATTTATACTAGAGTCCACCTTCTCTTTTAACATTTAAAACTAGAATTTTTATGGCTATATGGTGGTATTTCAATGAGCAAGACCTTCTACATAATAAGTCATTTAATAACTTGCCATTTAAATCAACAAAATTTTGAACTCAAAACTTTTGCACTCAAAAGTATTTTACAGTTATCTATTATTTTGAACTTTAATTCACTTATTAAACAGAAAACATCCACTTGGGAAAGTCTAATACACCTTTGGTTAACTGTACAATGTTTAAAATCCAATAAAACTTAATAAAATAATATTTTACCAACAAGAGAATTAATTCCTATGAACTATTGATCTATTTGTATAGTCTGAGGCTCATCGTAAATCAAATAAAAGCATAGTACCTCAGAGCAGAGAAGTACACATAATATGCTTGTCCTAACAAGATTTTTATTACTTGCATTTCCCTCCAGAGGAATACAGTGAATGAATTAAAGAAGTTGGCTTTTATTACTGATTTGTTGCATATAAAATGTAAAAGCCACTTTGGATGTTCAAGAATTTACATGCAAAGTAGACTAGGAATTCCAATGTCAGTTTACGGACTATATATATGTACTGCAGAAGGAACAGGGAAAACACAAAACTGAGGATGTTTTCTGGTGGACGGGACTGCCAGGAGGTCAGTGTTCCTTGGCTGAAGGAACATGGGGTGGTTTGTAAATAAAGCATACAGACTATCAGTCTAATATTTTTGGTATGGATGTCAGGATGTCTGTGGGCAAACCAAGTCAATCGCTAAATGCAAAGTTGCAGATTGAAGGCTGCTGCGGACATGGGGCTTGAGCCCCCAAGGGTGTCCTAGACATTGGGATATTAGTTTGGACCCTGCCAGAGTTGTTTCAGGGGTTGGGGTAGGACTGCAGCTTTTCACATGGTTTTAGGTGAAAATGGGGGTTGATGTTACCTTTAAAGCCTGTTCAGCAAGGAGACCACTTTGCCAGGCTCTACTTATGATTGACAGTAAGTGAGTTATCTGTTTCCTTTCCTGTGCCCACAACTTCACTTTACTATTGTGACATCTTTCTTAGTGAAAGAGAGCAATTCTGGATGAAAGGGTAATGGATTGTTACTGAAAACTTTGTTTTGTATGCAGAAGTGAAGTGAACAGGGGAGTGGAGGTTATAAAGTGTTATTCGAGTTCTATGTGAATACCTCTGGGTTTATTGGAACCTCTGAATGTGATGCCTTTCTCTCCTGCTAAACAGTAAGTAAGGACTGGGTCTGCTTCTGCAACATGGCACAGTATCTGGCCTGAAAAAGTACTCGATTAATATTTATTAAACAAATGAATGAGGGTAAGACAATATATAGAATGATGGGATGGATGGATGGATGGATTAGTAAATGGTTCATAGTGTGCAAAAGAGGGAAGGAGGCTGGGCATCGTGGCTCATGCCTATAGCCAGTAATTTGGGAGGCTGAGGTGGGCAAATTGCTTGAGCCCAGGAGTTTGAGATGAACCTTGGCCACATAGGGTGAACCCATCTCTCCAGAAAAACTTAAAAAATTAATCAGGCATGGTGATGCATGCCTGTGGTCCTACATACTCAGGAGGCTGAGGTGGAAGGATCACTTGGGCTCAGGAGTTCAAGGCTGCAGTGAGCTATGATAGTGCCACTGAACTCTAGACTTGGCAACAGAGCAACACCCTGTCTCAAAAAAAAAAAAAAAAAAAAAAAAAGAAAGAAAGAAAGAAAGAAAGAAAGAAAAGTAAAAAGCAAAAAAGAAAAAAAAGTAGGGGCAAGGCATAAAATGAAAAAGAAATGTTCATTACATTTTTTTGAAGTTATTAAAACATACAAATAAATCAGAGTAGTCCCTTCAAAGAAAGATTAGATTAGACAACACCTCTGGTAGCAGGTCTTATGCCTGGTAAGACTTTGGATCTCCTCCTGGACAAGAACTTTCTACCCTGTTATAAACATTCAAGACAATCTCTTAAGTGCTCTAAGTGATTTAGCATCTATCCCTGTGATGTAACCTGAAGCTAACAAAACCCTCCCAGATTTCTACTTAGTTCTCCCTCTTACTTCTCTTTCTGCTTTTTCTCCTTCCCTTCCTTCTTCTTACTCTCTTTCTTCTCTTGTTCAGAATTTATCTACTTCTTTAAATGTAAGCAGGAGTGGGCTTGGTCAAAATAAAAATGTTGTAAAATCTTGATTTCGTTAGTTTGGTTGTTACCCCCTGACAATGCAGTAAGCTCAGAAATGCTAAGATTTGATGATGGAATTCGACAAAAAATTACCAGAAAATCCTGCATGTTGTACAGGAAGGGGGCTCTGAGATACTTGGAACTTTATAAGAGCATCAGAGAAACAGGCAATTGGGCAACACTGAGAAAAGGCAGAGAGATGAGGGAGAAGATGTAAAATGTCACTGATGTAATTTTGCCTAGAACCGCCCACAGCACATCGTAAAAACGAATTAGATCTCTGAAAAGAGACACATGCATGAGTGGATAAGTGAGCTCCTTAGGTCAAAATGTTAAGGAGGTCCATAGTTACTGAGGTAAGGGAAAGAAGAACCATCAGAATGGAAGAAATATTCAGAAACATGAAAGATGATTATGTGAAGGCTGTGTCTAGGTGATGAAAATTAAAAACAATAAAGGAGGAACAATGCGTCAAATGAAATACAAAGAAGCCAAAATGTCTAGGAGGCTTAGGATGCTTGAAAGGATCCTAAGAGGAGTTTCTCCAAGGGGCTGAAATGGGTATTAGAAAATATATTAGCTAATATATGCAGGAGAAGTTTACAGAGGACATTATCATAATTGAAGGGACGAGAGTGGAAGTAAATGTTTCCATTACATGTAGTTGCAAGAGTGTATCTTTAGAGATGACGATCAGATAATTCTGAAACACCAATCTTCAATTGTCATATTCCTCTACAAACCTATACTGGTGAATTACATTGAAATAGCTAAAGGACCCAAATAGCTAAAGGACCCAGGCAATTGTCAGTTGATGGTGTGCTTTAAATATATCATGTTAATATAGTGCTTGCAGTTTAAAATGTCTTCTCACATACATTTGCTCATTTAATTTCCTCAATATTCTGTGAGGCAGGCGCTAATCTCATTTCATAGTGAGAAAATTGAGCATTAGAGAGGCTGAAAGTGATATCCTAATAAGGGGAAAGAGTTGTTCTTTTTGTCAGCTAGGTCAAGGGCCATTTATGCCATTTAACTTCATATCAAATGCCCTTCTTCTTTCTCTATAATTGTGGGAAGACAAAGGTTTATCCCAAAGGGTGTGCTATAAATCAGTCCTGCAAGTCATATTTCCATGCATATCAATTTTGCCAATGTACACATTGCAAAATTATTTTTGTTCTTCCATTGTTCCATCAACAAAACACTAATGATGAGAAAAATACCTAATCCATGGGTGCTACAAGAATTAAGTAAATTAACATATGTAACCTTCCTAGAAAAGTGCTTGGCAAAAGTAAGCAGAAAATGGATATTTATCATTATAATTGTTGTTGGTGTTGTATTGTTATGACTGAAATGAAAAACAAAAGTATAGTCATGCACAGCATAATGGCATTTTGATCAATGATGGACCACATATACAATGGTAGTCCTATAAGATTATAATGGAGCTGAAAATATTCTATCACCTACTAATATTGTAGCACAACACATTACCTTTTCTATGTTTAGATATGAAAATACCATTGTGTTACAATTGCCTTCCGTATTCAGTACAGTACCATGCTGTTCAGGTTTGTAGCCTAGGATCAATAGGCTATACCATATAGCCTAGGTGAGTAGTCGACCATACCATCTAGGTTTGTGCAAGCACACTCTCTAATGTTTGCACAATGACAAAATTGCCCAATCTCACATTTCTCAGAATGTATCCCCATCATTAATCACTGCATGACTATAAACATTTTTTTGGGGAAACCAATTTTTCACGTGTGAGCCATCTCCAATCAGTAACAAAGTGTCCTGTTCGCTCCCATATGAAGGAGAGAAATGCTTGAGTGGCAAGCAGGAATGAAAGTTCAGTTCACCTACCTGTCCCATGTGCTCTCAGGCTCTCTTCCATCAGCAGCAAAGCCCTCCTCCCACCCACACACACAGAGTCATGCACGTACTCACATAAATTCACTCACAGGCATACAGACACAGGGTCATACACACACTCACACACACCTTCACTCACACATACCACCGTGTACCATGAGTCATACCTACCACCACCAAGGACACCATCCTCCTGGCAACATCGAAAAGAAAGAAGAGAGGACTTGCAGCTTGCTAGAACTATTTCTTGATAGTCACACTTGGCAATGCAGTATTTGATATGTCCTCATGGAAGCATCACCTTTGCTGTTGCTGTCTCATCCACATGGCCATAGTCATTGCTTCACAGAAGACTGGGTAAAAAAAAAAAAAGGTAAATAAATGACCACTCACAGGTTCTGAGTGGTGAGTAAATAAATGTTGGTGCTGGCTCAGGATGGCTAATGGGAACTGCTAGCAAGTTAGCTGGGGCCATTCTGAAGGGCCTGGGGAGTGTGCTGCTGGCCGCAGTAACCACTTCAGAGAAGCTTCTAACAGCAATGCCAGGAAGGGACAGATAACACTGGAGCAAATTCAGGGCATCAACTCCCAGATCCTAGCTTGGCTGCCTGTCTATTGTCCTGTTTCCTGAAAACACCAAGGAATGGAGTCATTCATTAACTCAACAAACACTTAAAGATTGCATTCTGGGTTCTGAGTGGTTTTAGGTGCTAGAAAGAGAATAATGAACAAAACCACAAGGCTTTTTGTCTTCTGGAACAGATACTTAAATTGGTGTGAGACAGATGGTACGTAATACACTAAAACAGCTGTTATTGGTTAAAATTAGGAACAATGAAGAAAATGAAAGAGGGTAATGGAACAGAAGATGACATTGGATGAGATGAGCCTCTATGAAGAAAAGGAGAGAGTAACAGGTCAACGGGTAAGTTGGGGGCAGGTACAGCTGCATAAGTTGGTGGATGCAACAAGTGAGCAGAAAATTGAGTGGTAAGAAGGAACCTACCATGAAAAATAAATGTGAGGAGTATGTATTTCTGGCAGTGCAACTAAGAACTGGCAAGGTGCTGAGATAAAGGTTCTAGAAAGGTGTGGTGTGTTCACAGCATAATGAACAGGAGGGGAGAGAGTTGTAAGAGGAAAACTCAGAGAGATAAAAGTGATGTACCATGGGGAAAAGATGGGTTTAATTACTTTAGATGGAGAGCGATGGACAGGTTAGTAGCCTCTCAATAAGAAGGCCTGATTTACAATTTTATAGGACCATTCCGGTTACCAAGTGGAAGGTGGTGTGAAGGGGTATTGTGAGAAAAGCAGAATGGCCTGGGGGCTCAGACAGGAGGTGCAAGCAGACATGGGCCAAAGCCATCAGATTCATAGCACATTTGCAAGACACAGATGAAAACTTGCTGCTGGACGAGATGCAGGGTGTGAGTAGATTATCAAGGAAAATGCTCTTCCAAAAGAAGTAAGTGATATAAATTATGGAAGATATTACAAAACCCAACCTGAACTTATTGCCAGTATCAGAACTAACAATTCTAACTTGAATGATTATCCATCCCACTACCCCCTACAAGGAGTCATTCATGAGAGACCATGAGTCTAAAACATCACTATTGAATAGGAAAAAGCCTGAGGTCTTTCTCAAAAAGGGTACTTATCCCAGACACGTTTCATATCCTGCTTTGCTAAAATTGCCTCTTTGTTTAAAATTATAAAATCATGTTTTGAACAAATAAACAAAATTGAAAATTCATATGCAATAACTCTATTGACATGGGAAAATAAAGTGTTTGTGTGAACATGATTCACTCACACTGCCTCTTCAGATATGAACAAATCATTTTGTAGCATTGGTTTAATTCCATCTTTCTCTCCATATTGTAAAGATTATCTTTCCAACTTCACTTCAGAATAATGGTTTATTATTATTGTAAATTGTAGCTCTTCTCCCCTTTTTTCTTAGTCATTATATAGTAGCTGATTATCTCACTTTCTGTAGGGGTTGAGGTCCCCATTTTTATTTCCAATTTGTGATTTCCGGCTCCGCATTTTATAATATTATATTTTGTGCACTTGGCTATTGCAAAATGATTTCCTATTGTCTCTTTTGGGGGCATAGATTTGTAGCAATTTAGCCTTTTTTATCCGTTCTTCCCAGAAGGCAGTTTGCTGACATTTATGGAGTTTGAACTGTTACAGAGAGTGATATGTGCTTTGCATAAGGACATTTCTATCATTGTTCTTGAAGTTAATGCTATGTGGGCTCCAGTGGCCATGCTGAAATGGAGTGTGAGGTATGAATCATTTCATTTTGATTTTTTCAGTGTATCAGAAAAGGACAAGGATATATTGCTATGTTGCTGATGGTACCAGAAATTCTTATCTGATGATGATGATGATGATGATGATGATGATGATAATGTCCTAATTATGTTCTGCGTTCAGAGACAGGGGAAGCTTTTGGGTGACTATCATTAATTTTCTAGCACTGGCAGAGACTATCAAATGGAATAAGGAAGGGCAGCCTCAGAGGAAGGAAGTAAGGCCCTCCTGCAATCATATGAGGTTGTCAGGAATGAGTCACCCCTCTAACTCTTATATTGAGCCTCTTGATAGGGGCTATGAAAATAGAAGGAGGTACTCAATGTCTACTCTGTCATTCTCCTTCCTCCCTGGCAAACTGCTTTCCCAAATACCAGATAGGAAAAGGTCCAAAAACAGCAGCAAGATTCAGGACTATTGTTGCACAGGAAATGTGGTTCTTGGATCGATAGAAATATCTGGAGACTCTGAAAAAGGCCAAATGCTTTACTTCTGATTGTTGATGCTTGAGAGCAAACTGTGTGCAGTCCTTTTGAAGTCAACAGTTTATCAGGGCATTGCAGATACACACTTCTTGGGCCTTCGCGTATACACTCATTGAGAGGCAATTTGATGTTATATCTTTGTCTTCTCTAGAGAAACGTATTACAGAGATGTCGATTTGGTTAGTGTTTTTATAATTTTGCAAATGAATTATTGCACATTGCATCTACTGTCACTCATAAAAGCCCACACAATATTCCTTGAATTTTAATTTGAGAAATAGCAGGAGATCAGGGGAAGGAAAAGATTCACCCCTAGGAATAAATGTGTATGTTTTCTCTTCTCAGCAAAAAGTATACCTATGTAGGTAAATAATGAAGAGAGAATTATACACCTTTTAAGAGTCATGTTTTTGTTGTTGGTGGTGGTGGTCTCACTCCGTTACCCAGGCTGAAGTGCAGTGGCACAATCTCAGCTCACTGCAACCTCCACCTCCCGGATTCAAGCGATTCTCCTGCCTCAGTCTTCCAAATAACTGGGATTACAGGCACATGCCAACACACCTGGCTAATATTTTGTATTTTAGTAGAGACAGGGTTTCACCATGTTGCCCAGGCTGATCTCAAACTCCTGAGCTCAGGCAATCCGCCCATCTCTGCTTCCCAAACTGTTAGGATTATAGGCATGAGCCACCACTACTGGCCAAGTCATGTTTTCAACCCATATGAGTTCATAGGTAAAGGATATATATATATATATATTTAGCCATCCACAAATGTTGACCTAAATTTTCAACCCAAGCTTCCCAAACTACTCAATATGAACACTCAGGAGTACCAAATTCTTCAGGGTTTTCTGATGGACTTTGTCTTCATGTATTCTTTATGTTTTATGTTGTGCCTTGTCTTCATTCGAGTGTTGCTTCACAATCTTTTGGTTTTCAGCTGATACAAACATCAAATGAGTGAGAAGGACAGTCTTTTGTTGGGACTGTTCATGCCTTGTCTCTTTGAGAATCTCAAGTGTCCTCTGGTGTCCAGAAGCCATTTTCTCAGTTATGTTTCTCAGGACACAATTCTGAGACATAAGGAGGCCTAACTGCCAAACTCCTCTTTGGGCTTCCTGCCATGGACTGTATTTCATTTCTAGATAATACAGCAAAAAGAGAGAGCCATCCATACAGTACAGTACATCCATACAGTACAGTATCAAGGACTCACTGGACCTATGAAGAAAAAGGATACAAAAGGATACAAAAGGAAAAACATAAATAAATGCAAAAACTATATTCTGAACGATTTGGTTCAGTGGATAACAATAATTAAAAGGTGAGCTCACTTGATGAATTTGGGGGAACAACCAAAAGATCATCAAAATTGTAGATGACTCAGAAATAGATTAAAAACAGACCTAACAGGTCACAGAATCTGAATTTCTCCTCTCCAACTTCTAAACATGCCTCATGATTTTCTTACCCACCAAATCTTTCTCCTGATCATAGACAACTCTTACCCAGACTGTCAACATATATAAAACTGGTTAAAATGATGAGAGGTCTTCAAATTTATTCAGAGTAAATGCTGCTTTAAAAATGGTCATGCAGCATTGAAATATGATCATGTTGAAAAAACATACTTTGACTGAAGTGAGACTATATAACCTGTCTGATTTGGGTACAAACCAGTCTTATTTCTTCCATCTTGGTCACAATGACAATGATAATATTATTATTTTGCGGATTTTCTCGACATCTTCCAGATACACAGTTGGATGATTATTTGATGTATTTATTTTTCTGAGTAGCTGATTTTAAGTCAACTCTTGTTCTTGCTACATGAAACTAAGAGCTTTCCTTTCACAGTCACATACCACACGCTCTGGGCTAACCAGCATGCAGGGTCACAGTCATGTCAAAGAAGCATCCTAAATCCAATCGTGTCTTAATTTTAGAAAGTGGAAAAGATCAAAATAGCCCATGTAGAAGAATAGTGTATTAGTCTGTTTTCACGCTGCTGATAAGGACATACTCGAGACTGGGAAGTAAAAGAGGTTTAATTGGACTTACAGTTCCAAGTGGCTGGGGAGGCCTCAGAATCATGGTGGGAGGCAAAAGGGACTTCTTTTTTTTTTTTTTTTTTTTTTTTTATTATACTTTAAGTTCTAGGGTACATGTGCATAACGTGCAGGTTTGTTACATATGTATACTTATGCCATGTTGGTGTGCTGCACCCATCAACTCGTCAGCACCCATCAATTCGTCATTTATATCATGTATAACTCCCCAATGCACTCCCTTCCCCCTCCCCCCTCCCCATGATAGGCCCTAGTGTGTGATGTTCCCCTTCCCGAGTCCAAGTGATCTCATTGTTCAGTTCCCACCTATGAGTGAGAACATGCGGTGTTTGGTTTTCTGTTCTTGTGATAGTTTGCTAAGAATGATGGTTTCCAGCTGCATCCATGTCCCTACAAAGGACGCAAACTCATCCTTTTTTATGGCTGCATAGTATTCCATGGTGTATATGTGCCACATTTATTAAAAGGCACTTCTTACATGGTGGTGGCAAGAGAAAATGAGGAAGATGTAAAAGCAGAAACCCCTGATAAAACCATCAGATCTTATGAGACTTATTCACTACCACAAGAACAATATGGGGGAAACCGCCCCCGTGATTCAAATTATCTCCCACCAGGTCCATCCCACAACATGTGGGAATTATGGGAGTACAATTCAGGATGAGATTTCGGTGGGGACAAAGAGCCAAATCATATAAAATAGGTAGGTACATCATGGACCCTGCATAAAAAAGAGTATTATACAGATTTTAAGAGTCATGTATTTAACCCATTAAAGTTCATGAGTAAATGATCAAAAATATAATATTGACACATAAAGGCTATTGCACCATCTATAAATTAAGTTTTTAGAGATATACATATCTTTAAGGACAGATTGATAGACAGATAGATATATATATATATATAGATAGACCTATATATGCCCCTTGTTATACGCTCTCATGTTTATCTGCCACCACACATAGAAAGAGAGACACAGAGAGAAGATGAAGAAGAAGGTGAGAGAAGAGGAGGTATGGGAGGAGGAAGAGAAAGAGAAGGGCGAAGGAGGTGATAATTTTTAAAAAGCTGCAAATGCAACGCAAAAAAAAAAAAAAAAAAAAAAAAAAAAAAAAAAAAAAAAAAAAAAAAAAAAAAAAAAAAAAAGATAGCACCAGCACCTACAGAAAACAAACACCCACTTTAATTTTTCCCAGTGGTGGAATTGATTGTTCTGGGACCTGAGTAAAAGAGCAGGGATGTCTCTGTCTATTCTCTCTCTCGAGTCAGTCAGTGTGATGCTGTGTTTGTGTTTGAATGAGGAAAGACCTGCACTCTAGTAATGACCTAGCAGCTAGCTTGGAGGACCCTGGACATATTTGTCCAGTTCTACTCAATCCTCCCCTAAAGTACCTGTGGTATTATATTAGTTCGTTTTCATGCTGCTGATAAAGATATACCTGAGACTGGGAAGAAAAAGAGGTTTAATTGGACTTATAGTTCCACAAGGCTGGGGAGGCCTCAGAATCAGGGTGAGAAGCAAAAGGCACTTCTTACATGGCAGTGGCAAGAGAAAAATGAGGAGAAGCAAAAGCAGAAACCTGGATCTCACATCAGATCTCATGAGACTTATTCACTATCATGAGAATAGCAAGGGAAAGACTGGCCCCCATGATTCAATTACCTCCCCCTGGGTTCCTCCCACAACACATGAGAATTCTGAGAGATACAATTCAAGTTGAGATTTGAGTGGAGATACAGCCAAACCATATCATTCCACTCCTAGCCCCTCCAAAACCTCACATTTCAAAACAAATCATACCTTCCCAACAAGCCCCACAAAGTCTTAACTCATTTCAGCATTAACCAAAAAGTCCACAGTCCAAAGTCTCTTCTGAGACAAGGCAAGTCCCTTCTGCCAATAAGCCTGTAAAATCAAAAGTCAGCTAGTTACTTCTTAGATACAGTGGGGGCACAGGTATTGGGTAAATACAGCCATTTCAAATGGGGACAATTGGCCAAAACAAAGGGGTTACAATGCCCATGCAAGTCCAAAATCCAGCGGGGCAGTCAAATTTTAAAGCTCCAAAATGATCTCCTTTGACTCCAGGTCTCACATCCAGGTCATGCTGATGCAAAACGTGGGTTCCCATGGTCTTGGGCGGCTCTGTCTCTGTGACTTTGCAGGTTTCAGCCTTCCTCCTGGCTTTCATGGGCTGGCGTTGAGTGTCTGTGGCTTTTCCAGGCCCACAGTCAGTGGATCTACCATGATGGGGTCTGGAGGATGATGGCCCTCTTCTTACAGCTCCACTAGGCAGTGCCCCAGTAGGAACTCTGTGTGGGGGCTCCGACCTAACATTTCCCTTCCACACTACCCTAGCAGAGGTTCTCCATGAGGGCCCTACCCTTGCAGCAAACATTTACCTGGGCATCCAGGCGTTTCCATACATCTTCTGAAATCTAGGTGAAGGTTTCAAAACCTCAATTCTTAACTTCTGTGCACCTGCAGGCACAACACCATGTGGAAGCTGCCAAGGCTTGGAGCTTCCACCCTCTGAAGTCACAGCCCAAGCTGTATGTTGGCTCCTTTCAGCCACAGCTGGAGTGGCTGGGACACAGGGCACCAAGTCCCTAGGCTGCACACAACACAGGGATCCTGGGCCTGGCCCACAAAATCACTTTTTCTTCCTGGGCTAGAGATAACTAGATGAAGCCAGTACCTGTAATAAACATATTCTTTGTAATACTTTTTCTTATGTCTTAGTGACATAAAACTAGACATTTAATGGTACCTAGGCAAACAGTTGAATAAACAACTAGCAATTAGTAGGAAAACTGGCTGAACATAGAAAGTTTAGTAACCATTCTAGTCAACTCTGTGTTCTTATTTTTTTAGGATTGTTGACTAGGTACTGTGGATACAGTAACTAGAGTTACCTGGGTAAGAGTTAAATACAGAATCCTCCAAAAAACTAGAATAACTAGTTGAAGACAAGAAGTATAACATTGCATTCTCCTCAACATTTCTCATTTCTTGTTGGAATAACGAGTTAGTTCTGTCAATGCGTAGTAGTACCTAGGTTATTACAAAGCAAGAAGTAAGAAGAGATGTCTAGAATAGGATAAGTATTTGACACCAGGATGGTGAAAAAAACAACAACAGTGTTTTCAAATAGAAACTCTTATTTTCTGTGTGATGAATGAGTTAGAATTAGTACTGGAGATACCTCTGTGAGATGTGGATTTCATTTTGGGGGAGGGGTACATACTCAACAGATGAACTGCTGGGTCATATGGTAGAACTATTTTGATTTTCCAAGGAACCATTATACTGTTTTCATAATGTACCAATAACATTTCTGTCTTGTAAAGGTCCCCTTTTCTGCACACCCTAAAAGGGTTTCCTTTTCTCCACACCTTTGCCATCATTACTTTTTATCTCTTGACTTTTTGATAATACCTGTCGTAACAGGTGTGAGGTGATAGTTCACTGTGGTTTTCATTTGCGTTCTCTGATTATTAACGATGTTGAGCACATTTCCATAAACCTATCGGCCAGTTGTGGGTTTTCTTTCAAGAAATGTCTATTCAAGTCCTTTACCTATTTGTAAACCAGACTACTTTTTTTTTTTTTTTGCTATTGAGCTGTCTGAGTTCTTTATATATTTTGGATATTAACTCGTTATTAGATATATGGTTCACAAATAGTTTCTCCCAAACCACAGCCTGCTTTTTCATTTTGTTGATTGTTGGCTGTGCAGAAGCTTTTAGTTTCCAGCCTGCGCACTTGCCCTACATATTTCAGCTTCCTAGACCCCCACAGTGTGTGAATGTGTGAGCCAATTGCTTAACGCATATCATATATATAATATTCATAAATAAATACCATACAATAGTAAATAGATGTTTATGACATATATTACACACACACACACACACACACACACAAATATCCTATTGGCTTAGTTTCTCCTTCTCTGAGGAACCCAGCTTGATACAGACCCAGCTGAGCGAGTGTGTTTGCTGATCTTCACCGCCTGAAGCCAGTGCTTTAAACCATGAGAATGAAACATTGAGGGGCACCATGTGAACGCTGGGAGAAGGAAGTGAAATGGAAAAGTTCTTTGATCGCATCCAAGAAGTGAATGGTCCTCAAGGTGCAGCAGAGGAATTTGTAGGAGAGAGGGATGATTGATGGACAGCTTTTTTTTTTTTTTTTTTTTTTTTTTTTTCTTGAGGCAGAGTTTTGTTCTTGTTGCCCAGGCTGCAGTGCAATGGCGCTATCTCGGCTCACTGCAACCTCCGCCTCCCGAGTTCAAGCGATTCTCCTGCCTCAGCCTCCAGAGTAGCTGGGATTATAGGCATGTGCCACCACGCCTGACTAATTTTGTGTTTTCAGTAGAGATGGGGTTTCTCCAGGTTGGTCAGGCTGGTCTCAAACTCCCGAACTCAGGTGATCCGCCTGCCTCGGTCTCCCAAAGTGCTGGGATTACAGGCGTGAGCCACTGTGCCTGGTCAATTGACGTCTTTATATAGCCCCAAACCCGTCCCAGTTAACATGGAGGGATTTTAGGTAGGTGACACAGAAACTGGGTAATGATGGCAGCTGTGGAGAAACAGAATGTACCACTGAGTGGGGGGTCCGGGGGAAACATGTGGCAGAAATATCCTCCCGTGCCACGTGATCTGCCAAAATTGAACATGGGGCATTTAGCAGGGGTGCCATGTCGGTTTGGGAACTATCCTTAGGGGCGCTAACCCAAATCTCCCTTTCTCCAACCAGCGCACCCTGCCTTCCTCATCAGATGTCACTCCCCTGCCACCTTCCTCAGTCAGGTCGCGATGGCGCTTTGTGACGTCGAAGGCCTCCCTTCCCGCCCAGGGCTACCATTGGCTGGGGAGTGGGGTGTTGACCAATCACAGCTCAGGGACGTGGTCGCCTCATTGTCCCGAGACCGCGGGAGGGGTATATACGGGGACCCCAGGCGGCCTGCGGTTGACCGTTGGGAGGCGTTGAGCGGTGGAAGATGAGTCCGAAGCCGAGAGACTCGGGATCCCCGGCCAAGACCAAGGAGACCCAAAAGAGGAAGTCCTCTCCTCAGCAGGGCTCCAGCAGCCCGAAGAAGAAGGTGAGGGACCCACCCAAGCTCCTCCTCAGCTTCTCCTTGCTCCTTCCTCACCAGAATCCTCTCCCGTCCTCCCCTGGCACAGCCCCCCAACCTGGCCCACCCGCCTCTGAGGAAACGTCCCTGTTCCCAGCCTCCTCCATCCTCTTCCCTCAACCAGAGCCCTTCTGGGATCTCCCTGTTGTCCTTCCAGGCTACCGGGGCGGCCAAGAAGGGAAAAGCAGCTCATGGACGGAGAGGCGGGAAGAAACGGGCCGCCAGCAAGATGGCGGCGGCGGCGGCCCCTGAGGTGGGGAGCGGGCCAGCGGCCCCCGGCCCCAGTGACCAGCCCAGCCAGGAGCTCCCTCAGCACCAGCTGCCGGTGGAGGAGCCCGTGAGCGAGGGGAGCCAGCACGACACCCTGAGCCAGGAGACCCAGCTGGAGGAGCCACTGAGCGAGGGGGTGGCCACCGACGCCACCAGCTCCCTGAGCGGCGACTAAGTTCAGGCCCAGTCGCCAGACCTCAGAGATCTCACCAGCAGGGTGGCCCCTGGTGAAGATAATAAAATGAATGTGTTGCAAATGATCTCAGTGACTCCATGTTCTCTGATGGTGGGGAGGGAGGGAGGGGGGAAGAGGTGGGGGGTGGGGAGGGAGGGGGGAAGAGGTGGGGGGTGGGGAGAGAGGGGGGAAGAGGTGGGGGGTGGGAAGGGAGGAAGAGGTGGTGTGAGGGGGGGAAGAGGTGGTGTCAGGAGAGGGAGGGAGGGAGGAAGAGGACCACCACTTCTGACACCACCAGGGGAGGGAGGAGGAAGAGGGTGGTGTGTGGGGAGGGAGGGAGGGAGGAAGAGGTGGTGTGTGGGGAGGGAGAGAGGGAGGACAAGGTGATGTGTGGGCAGGGAGGGAGGAAAAGGGGGTGTGGGGAGGGAGGAAGAGGTGGTGTGTGGGGAGGGAGGGAGGGAGGAAGAGGTGGGGTATGGGGAGGGAGGGAGGAAGAGGAGGTGTGTGGGGAGGGAGAAAGGAAAGACGGAAGAAATAAGTGGTATGTGGGGAGGGAGGGAAGTGGGGTCCCGCGGGGTTGAGGTCAAAGGGACAGGTCACAGTTAGCCAGACAGGAGGATAAGGATTGCGTCACGGCTAAGCACCGGAAACAAATTTCCCCTTAGCAGGATGACATCTCTTCTTGTAAGGTTTGTTTCTTCATGCAATCTTGCTAGCACATACACCAAGTACCAAGAACTGGATTCTACCTACTTAGGTATCATTGTTAAAATACCTTTTCGTTTATAGAAATCGATGCAAGAATCCTCTGCATCATCTTTCCTTTCAGCATCCCCTCCCTACAATCTAATTAAGAAGAAAAATTGAAAGTAGAGCAAAATCTATCCACTTGAAAAAAGCCTTTTTATCTTTGCAACTGAGGAGACAAAAAGTACATTTCATATTTCCACACATTGGAAATACACAGGTCTTTTCTATATATAGTAGGAATTTACTATATATGAATATATGTAAATTTTTATATAAATAAAATATACAACTATATTTACTATAGACAAATATATAGTTTATATATTTACATGTAAAATAAATACAGATATAAAATATGGAATATATATTTATATATAAAATTATAAATAAGTATAAATATATGTAAATATAGATTATATATGTACTCATTAGAAATACACAACTTTTTTCTATATATAGTAGAACCTGCTATGTATATTTATATATTAATATATCTATTCTTGTTTTTATAGTTATAGATTACATATAAAACTATATTCTATATATATTTATATAAAACATATATTAAACATATTTATATTTATAAATAACATATAAATATAGATATCAAATCTGTATATGTATTTATAAATATAAATACATGAAAATAGATATCTAAATATAAATATATACAAAATATATATTCTATATGTGATCATTTATTTTAGAAGGTAAGGTGTTGTGATTGTTGAAGTATCGTTCACAGATAAAAAGAGAAAGGAAATTATCTTTTTAAGAAAATTAAAGTACAAAATTATCACGATTCAATTCCCAGTTGTCAATAATTACAATGAGAGAATAATATAGAACTTGCTATATATAGAAAAGACGTGTATTTCTAATGTGTATATATGTAATGTGCATTTACATATATAATTATATAAATGCACAGGTCTTTTCTATATATAGTAGAATTTTATGTAGTTGAATTTACAATATATGTAGAAAAGACCTGTGTATTTCTATATCTATATTTAGAAAAGCCCTGTGTATTTCTGTGTATATATATAATTTATGTTTATTTATAGATAAATATATAATCTCTATATATTTATATATCTATTTATATGTATTTACATTTATATAGAGATCTATTTCACATATAGATTATCTATATAAATACTTATATTCTATATAAATATATAAAATATGTAAAAATATTTATATTTCTATATAAGATATAAATAATATATAAATATGTAATGCATAAAGATAAATATATCATATAAAATATATCTTCTATATGTGATCACTTATTTTAGAAGGTAAGGTGTTATGATTGTTGAAGCATGGTTCACAGGCAAAAGGAGAAAGGAAATTATTGTAAGAAGAATAAAGTACAAAATTATGATTTAATTTCCAGTTATTAATAATTACACCTACAGAATAATTCATGCCATTTAATCTTACAATGAATAACACGTTAAACTTTTACATGATTATGAAAATATGAATTTCCATATAATAAGTGTTTGAGATGTAAAGCTCTGACTTTATAGGCCATTTTCACTTGTTACATAGATTGTTCTTATAGCTTTAAAGATGCTAAAATTAATGGTGGCTTAGAAGAGATGGTAGCATCATTTGAGAAACAGATGAGTTCTGTTTCATCCTTTCCTTGGTGTGGTCAGGGCTTCACTTCATTACCTTAGGAAGGGATTTCAGAGCTATGCATGTTGAACTTGTAGCTGCCTCCTACGGAATCCTACGAAACCTAGGCCACAGAAACAGGGCGTTGCCCCATGTCCTGAACGCCATTATTTTGTGGTATATTTGTTTTGTATTTCTTAAATGGAAATACCATATAAGGATGAGCATACTTGGTATAACTCAAAGCCTGTTTATTTGCAAGGCTGTATTGACCCTGAACAATAAATATTTGTATGTTATGAATGGGAAACAAGTCAGAATGAAAAGCTCCTGCTGTCTTTTAGGAAAGCCTATTGGCTGTGGTTGTATATATCTTTCCAAAGGGAAATTGGTGAACTTTCGCTATCGTTTTTTCCATAATGACAGCATAAAACTAAAATAAAGTGAAACTTGTCAGTGGTCACTTTTGGGGTTGGTGTATATTAGGGAGCACTTTTGCAGTGTGTTTCAAAATTAGATTCAAGGATTAATTTCATGCACCTTATTTTAATACCATATTTCCATTCAAGCTCTGCATGTCACAACAGTCTGTGATGATTCTTTTGGCACTGAAAAAATTATCCATGGCTCTTAAACCGTGTTTCTTTCATCATTTCATGGCAGTAGGAGCTTCAAGTGCTGTTTGTTGGGAACCCATCCTGACTAGCTCTTTCACTGGGGTTTCATGTTTTACTGTGATGTTTGGCAGACTTGTGTTTCAGACATTTTCAGATTTGGAAAGTTACTATGATTTTGAAATTATAAATGCAAAAATGTCACTGAATTTACTTTCACCAACTTTTAAGTCATTATAGACAATAAGTGGTTTAATCAGAAATCAGGCCAGGTGAGGTGGGTCATGCCTGTAATCCCAGCACTTTGGGAGGCCGATGTGGGCAGATCACTTGAGTTCGGGAGTTCGAAACCAGCCTGCCCAACATGGTGAAACACCATCTCTACTAAAAATACAAAAAATAGCCAGGCATGGCGGTGTGTGCCTGTAATCCCAGTTACTTGGGAGGCTGAGGCAGAAGAATTGCTTGAGCCCTGGAGGTGGAGGTTGCAGTGAGCCAAGACTGCAAGATTGCACCACTGCACTCCAGCCTGGGTGACAGAGCAAGACTCCATCTCAAGAAAAAAAAAAAAAGAAAAAAAATCAGTAATTTAAGTAATCTTTTAATTTGTTGGAGCAGTCATAAATACTACATCTTCATTTAAGTCTTTCTTGATTCTACATGTTAAATACACAGTTAAATTAGTTAATAAGAGTGTTAAATATTTTCCCTCCTTCTCCAACTACCCACAAGCTCAGGCTTAAAATAAACAATGGAATGAGTAAAGACCCGAAATAATATAACTGCAAGGGTGCAGTTTACTTTTATAATAAAATAATAGATATCAAAGCTTCCTGACATTTTAGGCAAATCTTCCTGTGTCCCTAAAGGGAGGATCCCCTTGGCAACAGTCATGAACAATGGGTGATGAACAATGGGTGATCTGCAGATCCTCAGCTGTCAAAGACAGTTGGTGGGAGAATTTGAAAACACCTTGGACATATTAAAGAGCTCAGCATGAGATGATGTCTACATACATATGTCTCTGTCTCATTAGACCACAGGAAACAGGACACATGGCAGGAAGGCTCACGTCGATTCCCCTTGACCATGCAGCTTCCTCTGCTCCTGACTCCTGAGAACTTTCTGACCCATTGGTCATTCCCAGCTTCAGATCCCCACGCGTACAGATTGTCTTTGGCCCCACGTCAGTGACACACGGGACACAGAATTGTTCTCAAAAACACTCTGGAATTGAAAAATGACAGGAGAAGCTCAACGCGATGGCTGGGTACCAGAGGGAAGGCCTTCTGCTGTTTTGAACACTGATGCTAAGCTCTAGAATAACTGCAGCTGCAGCCCACTGGACCTGGGCATGTGTCAGGCAGGGTGTGAAATGCTCCCCATGCACGTCCTCATTTCTCCCTTACATTACCTCTGTGGATTAATCGGGGGTCTGGAGAGACACCACCAGCGGGTGGTCAGCAGAGATAGATGAGAGGGGATTTATTAGGGGAATTAGGGGTGAAAAGTCTCAGGGCAGGCTATCTGCAAGATGGAGCCCCTGGGATGCCAGGAGTGTGACTCAGCCCACACCCAGAAACCTCAGAACCAGGGAAGTGGATGGTGTAACTCTCAGTATAAAGAGAGCCTGAAGTTCTGATGTCCAAGGGCAGGAAAAGAGGAGTCCCAGCTCCAAGAGGTAAGGGAGGAAAGTGCCTTTCCTCTGCCCTGTTTCCTCTATCTGGGCCCTCAGTGAATTGGATGGGGCCTCTCTCTATTGAGGGCATCTTCCCCACTCTGTCCACCAGCCTACACCAATCTTCATGGGAATATCTGCACAGTTCACCTAGAAACAATGCTTTACCAGTTCCTGATGTATTCCTTAAGGCAGTCACATTGACACCTGAAATTAACCATCACACCCTGTAAAATGGGTAGTGTCCCCACTGGACAAATGAGACAGACAGTTTGGGTACCTTTCTTATACTGCTTATAGGTTATAGAGCCAGGATTAAAACTCAAGTCTGCAAAGATCAAATTCTAAACTCCACCCTCTTAAGGACTGCTGCTCAACGCTGTGGAAGCAGCACCGTATTAGACACTGTACGAGGACTGAAGAGGCATTCGAGACACATCCCCTGTTTTAGGGACCACCTCCTAGCTTGCATTCATGACAGGAGTCATGTTTCTGTGACTCTCCTATAGACCCCAGAACCAAGTGTGAATTGGCAAGCTTTAGGTGTGCGTAAGCTCTGCAGAAATCCTAAGAAAGAGCAAGATAATTATAGGCTTAATTCACACAGGGAAGTTTTTATGAAAACAGCTTTCAGTCAATTCCTGAAAGAAAATATTTTCACTGGCAGAAAAATGTTCTGCTGGAGAATAACTAGTTGAAGGGCTTTGGCAGCAAGAGGCCCTGGACACATGTTCATGGAAGTGGGGAAAAAAGACACAGAATAGAAACAGAATTGGGGACCCTTCAGGGAGAGGGTAAGGAAAAGTGCTAGCCCAGCAAGCTGATATGTAATTTTGAATCTTAACTAGATTGAGAATTTGGATGCAACTCAAAACTAGATAAGAGTAATTGCACTAAAAAAAAATGGCAAGGAGCAGGGTAAAATAAAATACAAATTCATTAATAATGAATTAAATTATTCATTCAACAAACATTTATTGGGCACCTACCATGGTCCAGGGAGAGGGCTAGATGCTAATCAAAAAACAATAATCACTGCCATGTCTGAGCAATGCCTATGAGTCATCTTTAGAATGGTGCTGGAAGATAGATGGGGCTGTCTTATTCCATCCTGAGTTTACAAAAGATGACCCTGAGGACCAGCCAGGCTAAGTAACCTGTTCCAGATCACCTAGTACTTGAACCGAAGCTTGTCTGACTCCAAACCCACACTTTCTCTGATACACCATGCAGCCAGAAAAGGGCAGTGAAGTACTGAGGTTTGCTAAGGTGTTAAGCATATGGAATAAGATAATCAGGAGTATTTTTAAACTTGTGGTAAAACACACACAACACGACCTACACACTCTTAACAAATATTGAGGTGCATGGTACAGCATTGTGAACTATATGCCCATTGTGCTACAGTGGATGCTTACAACTTTCCAGGATGGTTAATATTGCCAACTTGATTGGATCGAAGGATGTAAAGTGTTGTTCCTGGGTGTGTCTGTGAGCGTGTTGCCAACGGAGATTAACATTTGAATCAGTGCATTGGGAGAGGCAGGCCCACCCTCGCTCTGGGTGGGCACCATCCAGTCAGCTGCCAGCGTGGCTACAATAAAGCAGGAGGGAGAAACCGACTTGCTGAGTCTTCCGGCCTCCATGTTCCTCCTGTGCTGGAAGCTTCCTTGAACATCAGACTCCAAGTTCTTCGGTTTTTGGAGTCTTGGACTTACACCAGTGTTTCGCCAGGGGATCTCTGGCCTTTGGCCACAGACTGAAGGCTGTGCTGTGGACTTCCCTACTTTTGAGGTTTTAGGACTTTGACTGGCTTCCTGGCTCCTCAGCTTGCAGATGGGTTATCATGGGGCTTTACCTTGTGATCCTGTGAGTCAATGTTCCTTAGTAAACTCCCTTCATATATGCATCTATCCTATTAGTCCTGTCCCTTTAGAGAACCCTAATACACTTTCTCGTCTTGTATGACTGAAACTCCATGCCCATTGCACCTCAATTCCCCATTTTCCCCTCCCCCATCCCCTAGCAATGACCATTCTACTTTCTGTGAGTTTAACTATTTTCGATATTTCATAAAAGTAGAATTGGGCAGCATTTGTCCTTCTGTGACTGGCTTGTTTCACTTAAGCATAATGTCCTCAGGTCCATCTATCCTGTAGGAGTGGTTTCTGACATCCTCCAAACTGAGAGGGTTTTGAAACTTGTCAGACATGCACAAAGGTGGAGAGACTACTATAGTGATCACCACGTTTTCATCATGCAGCTCCAACCACTACAAAAGTCAGCTAATTCCATTTTACCTGTTACCCTCTCTAAACGTGACCCGTCCCCTGCCCCACTCAGTTATTTTAAAGCAAGTCCTAGATTACTTTTTAAGGAAACTGACTTGGGTGTGTTTAAGAATTTGCCTCAAGTCAGATGGTTTTGATTCTTCCATTTTTCCTGGTGACAACAGTAATCCAAGATTGGGTAACAATTATTCAAGCCTTACAGAAGCACACAGAGAGTAACATTTTTGGTAACCTCAGTGAGGATCTATATTAGCGATGTGATATATGCCACTGAAAGGCTCTTTCCCACCCTGTCCACGTGCTAATGTTGACCTCACAATGGTGTGAGCTTACGTTGGTCTCTAACGCTGTTCCCTTAACGGTATAGCCAGACAATGATTTCATCATGGAACTGAAGCTGAAGATGCTGTTCCAACCTCTGCCTGTTACCCAGTTCCAAAGTCGCTTCCACATTTTTCAGGTAACTATTCAGCAACGCCCTACTCTACTGGTACTAATTTACTGTATTAGTCCATTTCCATGCTGCTGATAAAGACATACTTGAGACTGGGAAGAAAAAGAGACTTAATTGGACTTACAGTTCCACATGGCCGGGGAGGTCTCAGAATCATGGTGGGAGGCAAAAGGCACTTCTTACATGGCAGCAGCAAGAGAAAATGAGGAAGATGCAAAAGCAGAAACCTATAATAAATCCATCAAATCTCATGAGACTTACTCACTATCAAGACCGGCCCCCATGATTCAATTACCTCCATCTGGGTCCCTCCAACAACATGTGGGAATTCTGGGAGATACAATTCAAGTTGAGATTTGGGTGGGGACACAACCAAACCATATCAGGTATTATAACATAATAAGAAATACATGTTTAGTCTCTGGCCCTCAGTTTCTTGCACAGGAACTTGCCAGGAATGCCTAAAATCCTCTAGGTAGAGGTGCTAGGAGAATCTTTTGTTCTAATATTTTGTATTTGACCCTCAGTTCCTGACACAGAGCTCTTAAATCCCTAGGAATGTTTTGGGTGATAGGAGCATCTTTTGTTCTCCTGGTGGGCTCCTGAACAGCCTCATGATGGGAGCTGATTGCCAGGGAAACCAACCATGTCATTAGAGGGTTAGAGCTCCCTCTAGGAAGGGGAGAGGAACTGAAGGTTAAGTTAATCACTTCTTGTCTTAGTCCATTCAGGCTGGTATAACAAAATATCTTGCTGGTGCAGGAAGAAAATGAAGGAGGAGAAGGAGAAAAATAAGAAGAAAAGAGGGATGAGAAGGGAGATGAAGAAAGAGAAGGAGGAGGAGAAGGAAGAAGAAAGCGAAGAGTGGGAGAGGAAGGAGGATAAGATGAAGATGACAAGGAGGAGGAAAAATAGAATCTTAAGAGACGTTAACAAATGACTATCTCTAAGTGACAACATTATAGTAACTTACTGTTTTTTATTTTCAAGATTTCCAAAATATCATTAACTATTATCTTAACTTGTACTTTATAAAATTAAGAGTATATAACAAAGCTGAAACCCCAAATTTTGTGAAAAGTATGATGCATAGGAGTCAAAACCTGCTATTGGAAAAAAAAATAGGGACAAAGCCCCAAGGATTACATGAGGTTAGTGTTGGTTATTTTCTGATGAACACAACACAGGAGAATGTGAGTATCAGGCTTGAGGCTCTGCCCTTACTTTCAGTAATAGGGGACAAGAAAATGTCTGCATTAAAGAATCAAGTTTAAGGATAAATAGGCTTCCTTTTAAGCAATTCTGTGGGCTCGGCATGGCCACTGCATCCCCGGCAAGATCCCTTTATTTAGTCTCAAGGCATGGAAGTGTCAAACTGTAAGTTACCCATAGTGTAATACCACTCAGACTAAATTTAAACCAGGAAGCATAGTGTACTCAAAGCAAGTAAGCATTACTCTAAAGATGATTGTCCTATAGACGGAAGACATGTTGTTTTGCCACCTTTTCCCCACAAATTACTGTGGTCCTGTATATCAGTTGGGGAGAATGGCACTATTCATTTAGGACAAGTATGAAGAAAATAATTGCTAAATTGTTAAATCCGTAGCTTTGGCACGCACCCAAAGAACTGTGCTTTTACACAAATGGACACGAATGAATACAATTTTTGAAAACAGAGCGTTCTTACTCCAAGGTAGTGTGCTAGTAGGAAACTTAGATGATCCTGATTGTACTTCAACAAAGGCATGAGTGCCAGGCAGATGCCGTTCCAACTGCTCTGTGTGGTCTGACAACTGGTTGAGGTTCCATTGGTATTCGTCTGAGATGGTCACCTGGGAAACCTAAATTAACACAACATCCCTGAATCAGGTAATCATGCACCATCCTTTATCGGGTAGCCACTTTGGGTTTGAACCAAAGAAAGATGAGCTTGAAAGGTGTGGAGCCTATAGTAGTGTTACTTGAAAAAGACCTTGTCTTTGATCTAGTTTTGTTGGCACAAGAAAATAAGCATATTTCTTGTTAGATCTCTCTTTACACTGGCTATCAGGAGGATAGTTAAACTCCTCATGCAGCACGACAGAGATTTTTTTCAGACATATTTCAGATAGCTGAGATTTCTTTCTTTGACACACACACACACAAACAAGTATACAAAGTATATACTTGTATATATTTTAATTTTATAATTTTGATTGCTATTATGTTAAATCTTGGAAAATTTTCAAAAAGCATTTTAAATTATTTAGCTGTTATTTTTGTTTTAATACTCGTATTAAACTATTTCTGTTGGAAACACATTTTCTTATCTCCAAAGATAGCATACACTTAGTCAATGTTTCTTATCTTCTTGGCCATCTTCTCCTCTTCCAAATGTTGAACTCTCCCAAGGCCCCATTCCTGACACCTGTTTTTCCTCCAGCTCTTATGTCTCTGCAGACAATGTTATCTATTCCCATGGTTGTGTATAGTGTTTGTATCAGGATGACCCCAAATTCTTATCTCCTGCTCTGACTTCTCCTCTAAATTCCTAAATCCTAAATCTAACTGCCTAATTCATATCTACATTTGGATGCCTACAGTGCAACTCAAAATCAGCACATCCAAAATAAAGCTATTGGTTCTAGATCCCACACAAACTTCAACTCTTTTCTTCAGTGTCTGTGTCTCAGTGAACAGCATGTGCACCCAGGTATATACACGTGATTCCTGTCTTTCCCTCATCCCACATCCATTAACAGGCTGTATTAATAACTCTTGTCAGTTCTGGTTTTACATTATATTCCACATCTGTTCAATTTTCTTCATTTCTTCTAGGGTCACCTTATTCCATGCAGTCATCATCTTTCATCTTCATTCTTGCAAGAATTTCTTAAGTGGTCTTCCAGCCACCATTAGCTGAAAACCGCCATACTTTGGGTTATAAAACATTATTCCTTTGATCAAAACTCTCCGGCACTTCCAAACATACTTTAAAATGGAAGTGAAACTCTTACCTAGCCGAGAAGTTCTTATGTGACTAGGGCTTATGCCCTTCTGCAACCTCATTGCCTCTCACTCTCCTCTCAATCATGATTGCTTCAGTTCTGTTAGCTGAATGTTTCTGTTCCTTAAACACTTAAAGCTAACACTCAGGCCTACACACTCAGGCTACACACTCAGGCCTACAGCCTGTTTTAGAAGCTGCTCCCTCTGCCTGGAATAATCTTCCCCAGTATCTTCACATGTCTGAGTTCTTCTGATTCTTTTAGATTGCAGTTTATATGTCTACCCCAAAATAAATAAATAAATAAATGAAGCCAGCCCTGACACTACAAAATGAAGCCATCTACCAGTCAGTCTTCCTAACATTTACCTGATGTATTTTTTTCGTGCAACTTATTACTTACTATTTACTTGACTTTGAATAAGTCATCTTTTTACATTTTATGTTCTAGGCCTTTAAAAAGAGCGTATTTCGTGAAGTTGATTTCAGTATTAAAGGAGTTAATACACATCAAGTGCTGAGAGTAAATATTCACAGAAGCAATCCATTTATTCTTCCACACAGCAGTCAGTAAATGTTGGTGGACTAGTATTAACTATCATATTATTCAGGATATGAACTAACTTGTTTTAAATCACAGATGATAATTAAATATTAATTCTGCCATTAAGTGCCCATATCCAATTTTCAAATCATCATTGTTGCCTTCACACTCAAGCAGGTCAGATGGCCAAAGCTTAAAAGTATATAGCTAAAATTACTACACAATGACACTATAACCATTCTTGCACATGTCTTTGGTAAACACAAGTACCCACTTACGTTGGATATTTACCTAGGAATGAAAATACTGGGTCATAGAGCATGCATGTATTCAGCTTGTAGATACTTCTGAACAGTTTCCCAAAGTTCTGTTTCCAAAATACATACTTATACTATATTTTACGTATAGTCAAAAGTTTTTCAAGTTAGCTATCACAAAAAAGTAATTATCCCAGAATATAATCCATATGACAAAACATATTCCTATTAGCTCAAAAGATTATTGTAATTAGAAAGAAATGTATCAGCATAAAAATGATATAGGAATTACAAATTACTTATCACTCTACATTTGTAATGCATATATCACTGTTTGGAATATCTCATTATTTTAATTGCAACCAATTACTCCAGTTGGAAGAGTCACAGCAAGCAGTATTATATATTTTTGGAATAAATTGAATATGTCATCCAATATCTCATCCTAACATCCTACTTTTTCATTTATTAAAGCGTCAAAGTTCACATTAACGCTCATAAGAATTTTGAATCCACATAAATATATAATTAAGCTGAAGGTGAATATCTTTCAGGTGGATTTACCAGCAAGTATGAACGTTAAAATGATAGCTAACATACATTTCTACTTTTAATTTATTCAGTGCAGTAATGATACTGCTACAATACTCATATTGTTGTGCTATCTATAATGTTTAAAGATAATTAACATGAAGATGATGTTCTATAATTGCTTTATTGTTTTTTTATTGTGTGTGAATCTAATATTGCCTCGCTATTGACTCTCTATATAAACAAATTATTTTCCAATTTCTTACAGTAGACAGATACGCTTATTCAATAAGAGAAATGAATATATTGAAAACAATTTTGAATAATAATATATTATATCTTAAGACACAACTTCAAAGATTGTGGCATAAAAATTGAATCTAATAATGTGCGTTTCTAGTGGACTTTACTATCAAAATAAAAATTCTTAGAGTTAACCTTCTGTGGTTTGGAGATAACACTACTATAAACTTTGTTATTTTATTGTATTTTTTTTAGACTCTTTCCCCAGTCTACGGACACAACATATTTAATCTGAGTTGTATGTGATGTGTGGTGTGGTTAATTTATTGTCCCGGTTCATGTAAAGTGTGTTAATTATTTTTAATTTGGCATTTCACTTTCACTGACTAATCAGATTCTAACTAGAAATTGACAACTTGTGGCTAAATTCATTCTCTTCTTGTGTTTCCAACTGTGTTTTCACTGGGCTTCTCCTTTGTGTCATTTTTTTGTACATCTTTTGATTTGGTCTTATTAATTTACCTAGATGAAGAAGCAAATCCTACAAAAGTACAAATACATTTATCATGGTCTTTATATTGGGAGAACTAACCAATTGAGTTTCATTTTTTAGAATTTGTGTTTTTCTTATCCAATATGGATTTAGAAGTGGATAGAAAATAAACCCATTTGGAACATATATGAAGCCCATTGTTGGTCTAAACTTCCTCATAGGTTACTTGAGTCCCGATCCATCACAAATACAAACACATTTAAAAACATAAAGCATTATTATGACGGAATCAAAATACCATGACTAAATCCATTTTCCCATCACAATGTCATTTCTTAGATGAATACAAACAATGTTCATATTAAATAGCCATTTCTATCATGGATATGAGTTTCTGGTGTCTTGTCTTTGCATAATAAAAAGATCTCATTTTTACATAAGCAAAACGAGCACCGTAACATTGCATAATTTATGTTTGTATCTTGGCTTTGCTGAGAGTTAGATACAATGGAAGGAAGAAGGGCATCGAAACCAGGCAAATGTGAGTTCTAAACCAAGCTCTGACATGTGACTTCAAGTTGATCACCATACTTTTCTGAGCTGTGGTTCCATCTTATGTAGGATGGAGACAACAATACCTGGAAAAAATAATTGTAAGGCACTTAGCAGACCATAAGGTGAGTTGTCCCTCGAAATGCTTGTAGCAATTTACAATCTTCCATTACCATTTGATAATTCCACTGAATTCTCTACCCTACTGCCCATATCCAACCAGCTGTTAAGCTGTTGCTATCTGATCTGAAATAAAGTCAAGAGTAGCTGTATGGCTTTGAATGCCCAGATGGCAAGGTAGTATATTAGTCAGTTAAGGCTGCTATAATGAAATATCATAAACTGGGTGGCTTATAAACAGCAGACATTTATTGCTCACAGTTTTGGAGGCTGGAACTCCAAGATCAAGGCATGGCAGATTCTGTGTCTGCTGAACGAACTTCCTGGTTCACAGAGATGGCGCCTTCTTGCTATGCCCTCACAAGGTGGAAGGGGCAAGGGAGCTCTCTGGGATCCATTTTATAAGGGCACTAATCTAATTCATGAAGGCTTTACCCTCATGACCTAATCACCTCTCAAAGCCCCCAACTCCTAATACCATCTGGTGGAGTTAGGATTTTCTTTTTCTTCTCTTTATTGTTTTTTGTTGCTGTTTTTGTTTCTTTGAGACAGGGTTTCTCGGTTGCCCAGCTTGGAGGGCAGTGCCAAGATCATGGCTCACTGCAGCCTCGACCTCCCATGCTCAAGTGATCTTCCTGCCTCAGCCCCCCAGGTAGCTGGGACTGCAGGCACGCGCCACCTCGCCTGGGTAATTTTTGTATCTGTAGTAGAGGCAGAGTTTCACCATGTTGCCCAGGCTGGTCTCGAACTCCAGAGCTCAAGCGATCCACTCACCTTGGCCTCCCAAAGTGTTGGGATTACAGACATGAGCCACTGCACCCGGCCAGAGGTTAGGATTTCAAGAAAGGAATTTTGGTGACATAAACATTCAGTCTGCTGCAGCGGGTGATGAAAGATGATGCTGACAGTCTTGCAGGGTCTATTTTATAGAGACCCCAAGTATCATATTTAATTAAAGCTAGTCTTTAAAGGGCAAAGGCCTTTGAATGTGCTCTTCCTTTGTCTGGATGCTCTGCTATTGTATATTCATCCATTTCCTCCCTATTCTCTTCTCTGGATTATCACATACATAATGTCAACTCCTATTTCAAGGAAACACATCTTTTCCAAGATGGAAGTTTAAAAAAAAAAAAAAAAGTTCTGCCACATTTCATCTGCTCCCTTTCAGATTCCTGGTTCCTGATAGATGCTACTTTCTTCATGAAGTTTGACTTCCACCTGTAATTGATTTAGGAACTGTATGAGTCCATTCTCACACTGCTATGAAGAACTACCTGAGACTTGGTTATTTATGAAGAAAAAAGGTTTAATTGACACACAATTCCACAGGCTGTAAAGGAAGCATGGCTGGGAGCCCTCATAAAACTTACAATCATGGAAGAGGGTGAAGGGGAAGCAAGCATGTCTTACCATGGCAGAGGAGGAGAGAGAGAGAGAGAGATAGAGCGAAGGCGGAAGTGCTACACAGTTTTAAACAACCAGATCTTACGAGAACTCATTACTATCGTAAGAACAGCAAGGGGAAATCCACTCTCAAGATCCAATCTTCCACCAAGCCCCCCTCCCCACATTGGGAATTACAATTCAACATGATATTTGGGCAAGAATACAGAGCCAAACCATATCAGGGATCTTTCAGGTAAACTCACATGTACTTACGTCTTCAGACACTCATCATACTACGTTGTAGTAGCTTTTGAAAATATGTCTGTTTCTCACCATATGACTGCCATCCCAATAAAGACAGGGATGGCTTTGCCATTGCTCACCATCATATTCCCATAATTCTACCATCTCTCCAGTTAGTTCTCCTCATTGTTCTCGCTTCCAAGACCCCAGTCCCACCAGCCTTGGACTTTCTCTTGACTAATTTACTCTCCTATTTGAGGACTCAAGTATCATTCTTTATAGGTACAAGCCCTAACAAATACTGATTGAATGACACAAGCAAGTGAGAACTATTATATATAAAGGATACAGAGGCATTTTGGCCACACTTGGCACAAGCCCTGGTCACAATATAGTCTACAGTTGTTTCTGTCATTGCTGCTTAGAATTCATTTCATTTTTCTTCCATTTCCTTTTCAGTGAGTTTTCTAGTTTCCCCCAAAAGACTTATTTAATCATGGACATTGGAGTACTTAATTAATTTCCACTGAGCATGGTTTCAAAATATCTAACACTTACACGCAGGGTCCACTGCTTTCTTTCACTGACTTCCCTGGTGAATATTGAGCTATTTACCCACAGAACAGGAAATACACATGGTCTCATTAATCTCTACTCTGCCTAACCCAAACCTACTCCCCCGCAAACTCAATGTGAAACAGATTGAGTATCCACTGTCATATATTATTTAGAGAGTACCATTGATTTATACAACATTTCCTCAGTCAGAAGGGTAGTGATTCCTTGGCCCCATACTCAATTTAACTGCTGGGAAAGTTTCTATTTGTTGAGAATACCTTTTCCCAATGCATACAACTGTTACAGGGGGGTTCATCTGGTTTAGCCACAAAATAACTCTCTGCAGGTGTAACAATCTGAAACATACGAGGACTATTTTGGGAATATTGTCTAAGAATAGGGTAATAGTTCAAAATAAATTGCAACAATTATTAAAGTGAAAACACTTACCCTAAGTCAGAAATCATGCTATTACCAATGTGAAGAAATTTAAAGGCAATATGAACCGTATCTCCAGACTTTTCAACAATAATGATAAACAAAGACACAGGATTAATTCAGAACTACCACTCAGTCTCTAAATAATTTTTCTATTAGAGAAGTGCCTATTTCTTGCTAAGCAGTTCAAAGCACACTTTTATTATTGTTTTCTTGTGTGCATATCTTAAATATTGATACTAGCTCACCTAATTTCCTAAAAAATTATATGAACACTCAAAATATCTCCTCATATTTTATGTTTTTGTTTAATTTTTTTAAAAAATAAAATAGATATAGTTTAGAGAAAAAAAATACCTTAGTGCCAAAATCTTAAAACCTTTGGTAAAAAAAGGGTTAACAGTACTTTAGGTATTCTTTTGCTTGTTTACTGGGGACGCCAAGGAAAAGAAAGAAAGATGACTTGGGCAATTTACCTGTAAGCTTGCAAATGTCAGACCTCTTGGAAAACACTATAATTTTATCTCCTAGAGGGAGATACCATTACAAAGATTTTACGATCCACTTTTAGCAGACTGTTGTAACTGGTCTGGTTAGTACTGTTTATAGACTTAGGGACATGGATTTCTGAAAAATGTTACATAAGCTGTGTAATTGAGTCTACTTGAAAATGTCTCATGAAAGAAGCATCTCCCTTCTGCATAAGGGGCGCTCTCACAAGCACTGCTTAGAGAACTCATAGTTGGAACCCAGGGTCAAAAAGTGTCCTAATGAAAGAAGAAAGGATTCAAGGAGGAGTGTGGATGGTCCCAGACTTTGCTTTGGCTGTGTGAAATTATTAGTAGCATTTGACACTGGGCAAGATTTCAGAGTGAGGCTCATTCAATAGTCCAATATGTCTAAGCTCTATGCTGATTTTATTTTAGAAGATGTTCCTTACCTTTGTCCCTAAACATATTTTATACTTTAATATTTTATGCCATAACATTCACTATCTTTGTCATATTTGTTTGTAAAGATGGAAGGCTCAAAAGTAATGCACTAAGTATCTAACATCAGAAGAAAAAAAAAAAAAGAAATAGTAGAGATATACTCCTTTAAGGACAGCTTTCCTCTTTCCTCTGAGTCTCTTTTTTTAATCTCTTTTTTGTTTGCCTTAGTCTATATATCATGTTAAAATCTATGTCAACTATTTGGTCTTCCTGGACTGCTCAATCCATGTTGAGAGTGACACTAAAATGTCAATTGGTAGCTCTTGTTTTCTAATGGTGACCTTTACAGTACAATAACTCACTAGAGACCTTGCTATTTCACTGGGTGACCATCACTCTCAGCATCTCATTTTTTTTTACTTTGGGTTGGTCAATTTCTTGAGAG
Source organism: Rhinopithecus roxellana (assembly GCF_007565055.1). Classification (NCBI taxonomy): domain Eukaryota; kingdom Metazoa; phylum Chordata; class Mammalia; order Primates; family Cercopithecidae; genus Rhinopithecus; species Rhinopithecus roxellana. Next base: position 73,273,926 of record NC_044555.1, read on the forward strand.
AGGAATTCTGGCTGTCAACAGTTGGTGAACAAGAGGAAAAAAAACCAATTAATGATTGTGTATAAAGAATTTAACCTAATTCAGACTTGCAAGGTTAAGAACGTTTACTTTGAAAAAAATCAATAATGTTGATATGGAATTTCGCAATAAAATGCTTGAGGGTGGGAGCTAATAAAGCAATTCTTTCAAAAAACTATGTGAAAGTTATTCTCCACCTAGAACATTATACAATGCCAGGTAAAGTCACCAATCAACTGTGAGCATACAATACAAATATCCTCACATATTTAAAGTCTGAAAAATGTATCATCTTTTCTGAGGAAATTACTAAAGGGAGTGATTTACCAAAACAGAAAAGGACTGAGAGTAAAGAAGTAGTAGTGGCAACACAAGAGAGAAACTAAATAAATTACAGGAGCAATGGAGATAAGAAATTCCAATATCAAAGCTATGCAGCATGTCCAGAGGGAATTAGTTCAGTGGATCAAGAACATACAGATGTTTCTGGTTATTTTGAAAACAGGCATATATTTCTGTGGGAGAGTCAGAGACAATTCAAGAAAAGTTACATAAAAATTAGACAAGTAAACAAAAGGCAATTACTAACTCCAAGGAAAACCAAAGAGATGTACTAGAAGGGAATACAATCATTGTTCATTATATGGTTTGACTGTGAATAACTGAAATATAGTGTTAATAACATAAACAAAGTATACTTGATTTAGCCATTTCCTGTGTTCATTATAGGTGGAGAGGGAGTGAAAGAAGTAAAATGGTAGTGGAAGTGATAAGAGAGATAAATCAATAAGTAATAGGTGAATAATATCTAAATCCAAAAACAAACAAACAAACAAACAAAAACATAAGCTTGCTATTTAAAAAAAGGAAGTAAATATCTTGAGAAAACAACTAAAATAGTTAAAAATGCATGTATTTGCAATGCTAGAAATGGAGAAGAGTGATGGAAGGAACTACTGGTTTTTATTGTAGCCCAATAAGGACAATTTCATTAAAATATGCATACATAAATAAATTACATATATATATATATATAACTTCAGTTATATTGAAATTAAACACTTTTACAAAATTAAAGGTTGAGAATGCCCTGAGATTTTTTCCCCTATATTGCTAAAGGAATACATGCATTGTTACATGCAAATGTCAGTTTAATTTGCATAATCTTTAAATATTTTTCATCCTCTAAGTTTTGGTATCACTGGGCAAAGCTGTGTCCTTTCTTTCTAGCTAAACTTCTCCTTTGTGGAGAAAAGTCTGTCAAAATCTGGCCTATTCTTTCTCAGATTTCATTCACCCATCTTCTCCTGTTTCCTTCACCTTGGCCAAGATGAAACCACCCCCAATTTTTTTAATGCTCTGCACCTTTTAATATCAAATTCCTTCACCTGCCCCCAGTAGAATAAAAAACTTGGAATAAGGTTGTTTTAAGTTTTTAATTCTTCAAGACCAATTAAAACTAAGGTTCCTTTCAGATGAGGCAGTCAATTTCCCTATTACCTTCCTCTGCCCACAATACTTTATTTCCATTCTTTCTCCTTTCTCCTGAGAAAGAATACTTATTTATTCACATGACACTCTTTCTGAACCAAGATGTTCAAAGGTAGAGACCGTGTTTTATTCCTCTTTACATCCTTTGGGCTGGACTAGCACACTAGCTGACTGCCAGCAGAAGTGCAGGCAATGAACATGTTGTGAGTAAGTCAGTGGAGGAATGACCAGCAGAGGTGCAGTGTAAGTGTAAGTCATTCTTCCTCTTCTGCATGTATCTGCCAGGAGCGACTGAATGCAGCGTCTCAAAACAAATATCAAAAACTAACCTACAACAATTCAAACCATTGTTCAAATACTACATTTTTATGAACCACAGAAGTGAATTAGCTCATTATCAATTTGCAAAACATCCAATTTTATGTCCAAATATAATATTATGAGATAGTTTTACAGTAACTGTGTCTCTCAGCAGAATAAAATTGTTGCTAGAAAGGAAATCAAACAAAATATTATAAGATGTGTGTTTGTTCACTCAGAATGAACTTTCTGAAATACTTCTCTTGAAATATCTTTATATCTCACACTTAATTTGTCTACACTGTATAATTACATATTATTCAGATGAAATATCAGTAATAGAAATTGTTCCTGAATTTTACAGGGAAATTATGTGCAAAGCTCTTTGAGTTAATCGTGAGCTATTTTTAAACTTCTGATTGTTAATGTCCAGAAGGGAATGCTAAGTTGCAGTATTTTCTAAACAGTGTCCACATGTTTACATGGAATTTTGGCTTCTCTTCACCTTATCACAGAATGCTGAATTGTTACCTTCTGTCTGTCCTCAAATGCTGAATTGTTACCTGTCTTCAGAAAAGATGAAAGGAAAGAAAAGACAGACAGTCCAATATTTCTGTGAAATCTCTGACCAGAAGGGCCGAGTCTTCACTTGTTTTATTTTTTATGTTTTAGAGACAAGGTGTTTCTCTGTCACCCAGGCTGGAGTGCGGTAGTATGATTATAGTTCAGTGCAGCCTTGAACTCTTGGATTCAAGCAATCCTCCCACCTCACCCTCCCAAGTAGCTGGAACTACAGGTGCATGCCACCACACCCAGCTAATATTTTAAAATTTTTGTAGAGATGAGGGTCTCACCATGTTTCCCATGCTGATCTCACACTCTGGGCCTTAAGTGATCCTCCTGCCTCAGCCTCCCAAAGCTCTGGGATTACAGGCATAAGCTACTGCGTCGATCCTCTCCTTATTTTTGTATGCTCAGCATCCAATACACTACTTGCGTGTTGCATGGTATATCCTTGATACTTATTTTAATGAATAAATGCACTAAAGGAATGTGCAATCTCTATAGATGAAGAAAACCCAGTGATACTAAACATGCTATAATTTGTTGTAAACTGTATTTTATATCCCCATAAAATCATACGTAAGTCTCTAACTCCCAGTGGCCGATATTTGGAGGTGGAGCCTTTGGGAGGTGATGAGATCATAAGGGTGGTGCCCCCAGGATGGGATTAGTGCCCTTATAAGAGACACAAAATAGCTTCCTTCTTCTTTTCTTTCTTTCCAACATGTGAGGATAAATAGAGAAGACATCCATCCACAAATCAGGAAGTGGGTTCTTTTCATCAGACCCTGAGTGTGCTGGCATCTCAATCTTGGACTTCCCAATCTCCAGAATTGTGAGGAAAAATAATTCGTTATTTCAGCCACTCTGTCTGTGACTTGTTATAGCTGCCTGTACTGACCAAGACATATAACAATTTATGAGTAGGTAAAACACAGATGATTTCTTTTTCTTCTTTTTACTTTTGGTATTTCTGTGTATTACTAAAAGTTCTTAAAAATCCTCTGAGGACCCTCTACTCAAATTGTGGCAAAAAGACCAGCTGCATCATGGATATCACCTGGGCACCTGTTAGGAACAAAAATCCTCAGCCGACTCTCCAGGCCTACTGAATATGAATCTGCATTTTTAACAAGATCCCCGGGTGTTTTACATGCAAAATTCAGTTTGAGAAGTACTACTTTAAAAAAGTTCATTGTAATAACTCATAAAATGGATCTCTCCATTTTTTAAAAAAGTACCTGATATTGTCATTAACTTTTTGTTTTCTTAATGTAAATTCCAAGTATTGAGAAATACTTGGGGAAGGGTATTACTGCCTACTTGACTGAGCCATTGAGAAGTTCATTTTTCACACAACCTTGATGATGGTGAAACAGCCAGCCATTTGGTTGCCTGGGGGAAGAGTATTCTGGGAAGAGGAAGTGGAAGCAGGTATTGCCCATGCCTTGGAAGGGCAATTGGAGTGTTCAAGGATCAGCAAGAAGTTTATTTTGGCTGGATTAGAATGATAAAGGGAGAAAGAGTAATAAAGTGGTGGGAGGGAAGTCATGTGGGGCCTTGCAGATCTTTCTAAGGACATTGATGTTTACTGCCAGGGAAATGGGGAATTCCTGGAAAGCTGGAGCCGAGGCTGGCATGATCCATTCTATCATAGAACAGTGTCTCTCTGCCTATGTGTTAATAGTAGTCTACAAGGGAAAACATTGGAATCAGGAACCCAGTTAAAATGTGAATGCTATGCCTCCAGGGTACAATGGAAATGGTTTAGAGAAGGTAGGAGAGAAAGTGGGAAGAAGTGGTCAGATTCTGCTTGTACTTGAAAGACAGACTGTATAAGATTTCCTGAAAGATCAGATGTAGGTTGGGAAGGACAGAAAGAGCTCAAAAACAATACCTGAGTCTTCAGTTGAGTAATTGACAATAATTAACATGGAAAACACTGCAAGGGAAGAAGGGATTTTTACTTTCTTCTTTTTCCATTTTTGTTTTGTTTTGTTTTAATTTTTGGTTGTGGTGATGACTTCTGGTTTTGACATGTTAGATTGAGGTGAATATTAGCATCTGTGTAGAACTACTAAGGAAGAGTTGGATGCACAAAATTAGAGTTCAGATGAGAAGTATAAATTGGAGATAAAAATTTTGTTATCAGCAGACAAATAGGATTTCAAGTAATTAGTTTAGATAAGACCAGGATGGGAGTGTGTATAGATGTGAAAATTGAAACATTCAAACGGTAAGGCTGTACCACAATCATGTTTAAAGGTTGTGTAGATAAGGATAAATCAATAAAAGAGGCTAGGAAGAAACAGCAGGGGAGGTAGAAGGAAAAGACCAGGAGTGTGAGGCATCCACACCAAGAAAGTTTCCTAAGGTAAGAAGAGTGATGATGACTCTGTCAAATAAATGAGGCTGTAGGTTCAGTCAGCTGAGGTTTGAGGTTGGCATTGCATGCGGCAATGTGAAGATCATTGGTGATTGAGAAAAACAGCATGTTCACTGGTCAGTTGTGAAGAAAACCTGGTTTAGAAGAAGAAATTGGGATAAGAAAGAGACCATCCCTTTCCTTCCCTTTCCTCCCCTCCCCTCCCCTCCCCTCCTTCCTCCGTCCCTCCGGTCCCTCCGTCTCTCCCTCCCTACCTTCCCCCTCCCTCCCTCCCTCCTCCCCTCCTGCCCCCTTCCTCTCTCCCTTCCTCCCTTCCTCTCTTCCTTCCTGCCTGCCTTCCTTTCTTCCTGTTAGTATTGTAGAGTTCTGGCCTGCTTCTGAATGTAGTGATCTAGTCCTTGGTGATGAGCTGATAATGACAGAGAGAGGGAGACTTGTCAAAGGGATAGAGAGGTCCACTCTGGTGTGAATGTGGGGTGCTTTCAATAGATGGGAACAAAGATGGTTTGAAATCACAAGAGTGAAGGGAAGAATGTGTGGGCATGATGGCATGTAGGTGGGTAGAATTGAGGTCACAGCTTGTGTAATCTCCCTACTCATGGTTTGGATTTTCCTAGTAAAATGGGAAGCAAGGTCATGCATGGAAAGTAAGGACAGGAGAAAGAAGGTATTGCACTATTGGACATTTCTGAGGACACAGGAACAGGTGAGAAATAAGACTCTAGGTCTGTGCTATTCAGAATGTGGTCTATAGACCAGCAGCAACAGCGTGACTTCAGAGCTTGTTAGAAATGAAGAATCGCCCCACAACAAACAAACCAGAATCTGCACTTTATTAAGATCTCCAAGTGATTTCAAAGCCAGCTTTTCTCAAATTTGTACACTGGAATGAATCAAGACTATTCTAAAAATCTGCATGCCCAGGTCATACCCACGACCAATTTCATAACAATATTTTGGGGATTGAGACCCCAGCATCAGTAGGTTTTAAAACTACCTAGGTGATTTTAGCATGAAATCAATTTTGATGACTGAATGCTCTGGTTATTTAAACAAGTAAATAAACTCGGGAAAGCCCCCTTGAGGATAATGATCCTGTCTTTAAAGAGACCAGTCTGCTAGGCTGTGAGTTTTCTCCAGCTATATATGGCTGTTGAGGTGCAGGTGTGGAAGAGGCAATGAAGTGGATTTAATGAGGGTTGAGGTTCTGCCAAACAACTGAGAACAGCAGGTGATGTTCCACTTGCTGTCTCGCCTTCTCTCCCACCCACAATTCTCTTTTCCATCTAGAACAGCTCCCTTTGTATCTGTTCTACATTTTAGTTTTCTGAAAAAGAGTTAAAAGCAAGTGTGCAAGAGTTAAATGCACCAAAATGTACTATGCCTTTCTCCTCTGTATTCATCAGATCAAGTGTCTGACAATACAATGGGTTCCCACTGTGTATGAGTGTGTGTGCACAGGCAAGGCATAAGACAGACTGAATTTTTATTTAAGCTAGAATACACTCATTAGCAAACCTGTGTGACCCCAGAGTCTTGAATATCATTTCCTTTTTTTTGTTTTGCCTTTCCATTTTTTCCTTTGTTGATTTATACACATTTCTAACTTTAATTCTTCATTTAATTTTGATAATTTATATTTTCTAATGATGTTTCTCTAAAATTTTCCAGTTTGTCTTAGGGATTTGTAAATAGTGTTGCCTTAAAATCCTTTAATACCTTTTCTCTGTCCTATTCAATTTGTCATGTCTAATTTTTAAATTTTCTTTTTTTCTGCCTTTTTGTCATATTTTATAGAGTTTTGACTGTCCTGCTCATTGATTTAAAGACTAATTTTCTGGTCTTATGTATTTTAGTTTTCTCTTTTTATGAAATACAAACATATATAAAACTAACATTTATTATAGACAAATTAGACTGATCTGTAGGAAAAGGCAAAACTAGTCATCAGAGACAACCTAGGCATATTTTAAAATGTTAATTATATTTATTACTGTCTTTTTTAAAATTTGTTTTAAATCTTTGTAGATACATAGTAGATGTATATATTTACGGGTGCATTAGATATTTTGGTATAGGCATGCAATGCATCATAATCACATTATGGAAAATTAGGTATCCATCCCCTCAAGCATTTATCCTTTGTGTTACAAATAATCCAATTATATTATTTTAGTTATTTTAAAATGCACAATTAAATTATTATTGACTATAGTCACTGTGTTGTTCTGTCAAATACTAGGTCTTATTCATTTTTTCTATTTTTTTGGTACTCATTAACCATCCCCATCTTCCCCAACCCCCCAACTACCCTTCTCAGCCTCTGGCAACCCTCCTTCTACTCTCTATCTCCATGAGTTCAATTGTTTTAATTTTCGGATCCCACAAATAAATAAGAAGATGTGATAGTTATTTTTCTGTGCCTGGCTTATTTCACTTAACATAATGACCTCCAGTTCCATCCATGTTGTTGCAAATGAAAAGAGCTGATTCTTTTTTATGGCCAAATAGTACTCCATTTTGAATAAATCCCACATTTTCTTTATCCATACATCTATTGGTGGACAATTAGTCTATGCATATTCAATAGCTCTCTGTAAAGATGCTTCTATGCATTTATGTACAGACTCTGCCTATTTGTATTTAAAATGGTCTCATATGACAGTCTTGATTATATCCTTGACTTATTCTTAGTTTGACATTATAGAGAGTAATGAAAGTGGGGATGGAGTTACGGAGATTGGGATTCAAATTCTCACTCTGCTACTACTTTGTGAGATTAAATGTAGATAATTTTTTATCCACTCTGATGATCTTTCTTCTCACATATTTTCTGTAGAAAGCAGAGATGATCACACCAACCTCACAAGGATGATGAGAGGATTGTGATTGTAAGTACTTACCACCTCAAGAAATTTACACCAGTGTCAATGGCCATGTTTTGATCTTTATTATTATAAGCAAATTGTTTTTCAATCCCTCAGTATGCATTTTGTGTATTTATATGATATTTTTTACATGTCTTGGAAGTACTTTCGGTGGATTAAAGGATTTAAAAGGATTTAAATAAATCTCCTAAAATACAATAGTTAATATGATAAATAATACTTGATATTCTAATATCACTTTTGCATAGATGAAAAATTCTATTGTTTTAATGTGAATTTACTTGAACACTTTAGGGTTAAATATTTATTCTTCAATGATATGGAAAAAGAATATACCCATGAAAAGTGGATAAGTCCACGTAGCTCCTTTCAACACAGATTCTTGGAGAGAATTAATCCCTATGGCGATGATTTTTCTTCTCTGCATCTGCCACTACTAGTTCTAAAAAAAGATCATTAAAATTACTTTTATATTGTATGGCTGAGATAAAGATCCTTCATTAAGAAAGACTTAATGAGAAAAATAAATTCAAATTCATTCACTATATTTAAGAAGAATTTTCCTTAAACATGTTTTTGGCAAATTTGGCAAACTGGGCAGATGCAAAAGCAATACTTTGCCTTAGGAGAATTTGGCATTAGATGAACTAAATTGTGAAAAATCAGTTATTCAATAAGTAGAGTTTATGCTACACAGTATAATATATAGTGATCTTTATGACTTTCTTACATTTTCCTTGCTTATTTTTTGCTTTCTTGTGTCAGGAGCAGAGAAATAGGTTATATCTTCAGCTGTCACATTTATTTTAATTTGCCATTTATGGTTTCCTTTCAAAGATTCAGGTTTTCTCCTAACTCATTAATTCCCACATTTATTTATACTTAGGTCATTGTGCTTTTCAGTTTTGTCCAGTTTTCTTTTCCTATTTGTAACCAAGTAAGTTGAAAGAATAGTTAATGTATTTTTGTTTATTTGTTTAATGTAGAAAACTTTTATGAGTATGAACTTGCCTCTGCATACACATTAACCATATTCTGAGCACTTCAATATTTAGTAATTTCTGATCATCAATGCCACCAAGTGCCACTGTCCTGTTTGCCCAACACGCTCCAGTTTCAGCATGCTTCTAAATGGACATAGTTAGTATTTCCTTTTCCTCTTTAACCCTACTTATTTATTTAAAAATATTTATTTGTTGATGCACTGAACAAGATACGGTAGATAAGATTGGGGAAATAGTAAAAATCTAAATACATACATGAATAAAAAGATGCTTTACAATTAAGACAGTGTGATATTAGCAAAAGAACAGACAAATCGATGAAGGAAACAGTACAGAGAGCTTAGAAATGGACCCCCATAGACATAGCCAAATGTTCTTTGACAAAGTAGCAAAGGCAATGCAATGGAGAAAAGATAGTCTTTCAACATTATGCATTTGTCAAGACTCATAGAATGTACAACACCGAGAGTGAACCCTAATCTAAAGTGTGGGCTTTGGATGATAATAATGTTTCAATGTTGGGGTGGCTGTGCATGTGTCAGGGCAGAAGGTATAGGGAAGTCTATTTTCTGTGCAACTTTGCTATGAACTTAAAACTACTCTAAACAATTTAAGAAGATATTTCAGATAAGAGTTTTTGAAGAAAATGGCTGAGGGTACTATAGTATGATAGGAAAGAAGGAGAGGGAGCAAATTTTAATAGGCTCTGGGCTTCCTCTCTGAGGGTACTTAACATCCTCCTATTTGGGTAAGTGGGGCTAATTTCCCAGTTGTCAGAGTTTGCTGCTGCTCTTGTGGGGACAGTAAAATCACTGCTACCAAATGTTATCAAATTTTGCCTGTGTGTCTATTTCCATATGTTTAGGTGAAAGAATATTTTCAAAATTATTATTATTTTAAAGTTTAGTATAAATTATTTATTGCCTAACATGATCCTTTTGATGAAGCAACATGTATATACTTGCTAAAACAGAAAGAGCACTTTAATTACTTTGCATCTATTAACCAACATTATTGGTCATATTGCTCAAATTCTCCACATTTTTATTTGTTTCTGCTGACTTGTTCCGTCAGTTTCTGCTGACTTGTTCTGTCAATGACAGAAAAAGTATGTCAAACAATTTAGTATCTTTGTACTTCAAAAAACATGTTGTGAGTGCATTTCAGATACATGTGGATGCTTTATCATTCACTTCATAAATATTCATGACGGGAATAGCTCCATTGACATTTTATCTTAATTGACGAGTGCTTTCAAGTTTTGTCCTTGACATATTTTAGTATCAAATGTTTGAGCAAATCAAACTTTGTTCCATTTTAGAGGCTTTTGTTTTGTTTTGTCTTATTCTTAACTTCCTTTAGTCATATGAATTAGGCAAAGACTTGAAACACTCATTTTTATATGATTTCTATAAAGATGAAACTAAGTCAAACTACTTAAAACCAATTTCAGATTGTTAAAAAAAAATAGAAAGACTTCTTAGTAACCTTTCCTAAGGTGATTAAAACAATTTAAATATCAACCAAAACACTAAATGCAGTTGTTATCATTCAATGTATATTAATTTTGACAGGAAGTTGATGAGATAATCCAGTTCAAATTTTAAAAAGAGAGAAAACTAAACAAAGAGAAAACATACTGGCATGCACATTCCTTGGTTGAAATACTGATATTTACTTTATATTCAAAGTGCTTTCAGTGTCTGATCAAATCATGGTTTCCATTTTACTATCTGATGCGCTTCAACCTTAGAGATCATTGTATCACAGCATGCCTTATTTAGTTGTATCCATTTATGTATTTCACTTGGCACATAGGTACGTGTTAATATTCATATTTTTAGAATCCACACAGCAACCTAGTAATGGGTGTGGTCAAGTAAAAAGAATAATTCTTTCAGGATGGAATCATCATTTGTACAATGCAGCTGTATTGGAACTTCTTTGAAACTCACAGCACACAGCTGAGATAGTCCAATTTTTAAAAAGAAACTTACTATACCAATTTGCAAGCTCAAGATTTTAGAATAATTTGAAAAGCTTTGAGTTCTACTCATTGCTTATTGTCATTGCTGGCTTAAATTTATTTCCCATGTAGATAGAAATAAAAGGTTAAAAACTTAATTATTTTGCATTGTATTTCATTATTTTCTTTCGTTAGTGGTAATGAAATGAAACATATGTCTGAAGTTCGCAGAAAGACTCCTTGGTAATGACTTTCTTTAGGCATCATTGAGTTTTCTTATTTAATCAATAATTTTATTATTTTATGCAGTGCTTTGCAAAGCACTCCCTTCTGTGGGTTTACATATACATGGGTACACAACCTGTCTGCTGTTTTAAAACATTAGTTTCTGTCAAAACTATTTATGTAATTTTTAAATATTATAAATCCCCATGCTTATTTCCTATTGGCATGCTGTCTTTATTATATTATTATTTAGACCTGAAGTTTTGACAAATGACGCCAACAAATCTATTGATTCATTCCATTACATTATAGAAAAAGTCCCTGTTGGCAGCAATGCCGCTGAGCTTCAAAACAGTGGCCTTGTCAGGTAATACAAGCCGTGGTATTTTCTTCGCCTCTTTTGACACATGGTGTAGGATAGTATGCAAATTGGTACAATTCTACAGGGCTGGAGGACAAAAGTAAAAATCAAGATTAAGCAGGGACATGTCCCAATGTGTATTGCTAACACCCACCTAAAGGTAATACAAGACATTAACAGATTATGTGAAATCTCCACTTGCAAAATTTTCAAAAAATTTAAGGGAAAATGCGCTTTCAGTTTCTCTGACTTTTGTCAGAAACTTTTTACCTAAGTAAAGTTGCTCTTTTACTTCTTGAAATGTTTCCTGTATTTATGCTGAGTGAGTTTGACTAGTTTGCCAGCAGCTCCATCTACCTCCTGAAGCAACATTTGAAGATGTTTCTTGCTTTTATGAGAATAGATGCTTATATACAAAGGTATGCTTTCTCTCTGTGATAATCCCTCATCTCTCATACCACTTGTAAATGCATATATATATATATATATATATATACACACACACACACACACATATATTTTTTCAAACAAACAAAAGCTTTTAGAGTTTTGCAGGCTCATAAAAACCTCTGCTGTTATGAATCATCTTATATTTGAAATAATTTTAAACCTATTTTTCAATTCAGTTCTTCTCCTATGGTTCTTATGCCAAGGTGACTTCAAGAGTAATATCTATACGGCTAATCAAGTTCTGAAATAGAGATTGATTGGTGTTTTGGTCCCCACATGTCCACATGGCATTTTTCTTGACAAATCTACAGAGGCACTGATAGGATTACAGGTCATGGATAAAGGAAACTAGGTCTGTTGTGGTTGGTGTTTCTGCTTGGGAGAAGAGCCTGAATCCAATAATTTTGTGGGAAAGGAAACAGACATTTGCCATGCCGCCATCATTCCCTGTGTAGGCAATCCTCTTAGCAACTTCAAGTAAGTTTTGTACTCATTTGGCTGATAAATACATTTGAGTTCAAGAGGTTAAGTGACTTGTAAGTGGCTGAGATTAGGATTTTGTTTGTCTGGGCTCTTGTGACTGCTCCCTCTCTTATTTTCTGTGGGAGAATAAATGTGATTAATTGGGTAACCCATATGACCGGCCTGTTTGTAGCAACTGGCAGACAAACCATTGAAACATATCTCTTCATATAGGAAAACTAGAGAGGATGGAGATAAAGACATAAAAATAGCATAGTCATTTTAGAAATCTAGATGTAAAAGAGGAATAGACACACGAGGCGAGATGATGTTTGATTACGATACAGAACAGATTCCTAAAACACTTAAATGTAATTAAAGATATAAAAAGGATAGAACAGAACATAAAAAAGTTATGAATATACAGCACTATAATTAGTTGCTTCTTTATGAGACACAGCACTAGTTTCAGACTTGTCCATTAAAAAGTAAAAAAGAGAGAAGGTTGCTTATGAAGACAGACGATCTAAATGCAGAGCTTGGCAGGTGGTTGCCATTGAGGAAAGATAAACACAGTTAGGATAGCCTTTGAGAAGATCTTACAAGTGATAAAATATTGTCTAGAGTGCTAGGGAACTTTCACAATTTTATTGGCAATTTAATATAATTCAATCGCAGTCTACATCAAGACTTAGTATATTCAGTTCTATTTTGCAGACAGTAATGAATCTGAAATTTATGTTTGGCAGTACACTCCAGAAAGCAACATTTCCCTTGATGCATCTGCTCTGATAATTTGCTCATTTAACTATACAAATGACACTGCAACTGACATGGAAAGCCAGTTATACAAGATTCCAACACAGCAGAGACCCTGAAAGCTTCTAAGACTTTCTCCCACTTTCAAATGTCACAAAGACAGATTCTTAAGAGTGTTTCTGAAAAAAATAGCATCTTGGAATTGGTCCATCTTCAATTAAATGATGGCATTTTGTGAAAGGAAACCGGGATCATTGTATATGGTAAAAAAAATCTTAAAGATAGACTCGTTTTGAGAAAAAAAGAAACACGCAATTTTAAATCTTACAGACACTACTGATTTGAACTTAATGTTGACTGTATTAAATTACAAAATTTAAAATGAAGCTTCTGTTTTTTAATTAATTAATTTATGAATTTATTTTGAGAGGGAATCTCACTGTTACCCAGGCTGGAGTGCAATGGCGCGCTCTCGGCTCTCTGCAATCTCAGCCTCCTGGGTTCAAGCGATTCTCCTGCCTCAGCCTCCCAAGTAGCTGGGACTAAAGGCGCATGCTGCCACACCTGGCTAATTTTTTGTATGTTAGTAGACATGGGGTTTCACCGTGTTGTCCAGGCTGGTCTCAAACTCCTGAGCTCAGGCAGTCTGTCCACCTTGACCTCCTAAAGTGCTGGGATTATAGACATGAACCACCACGCCTGGCCAAAATGTTGCTTATTTTAGCCCCTCTAAATTAAAGTTATAAATATTGTTTTTATTTGTAAATCTAGAAAATCACATAAAATAAGAACGATTCTTTTCAAGGGATCATTTGAACAATATACGTTAAATTCAAATTGAATAGTGTAAATAACAAAGCAGTGATACTATCTATATTATATGTGTGAGAGGGGTTTAATACCTACATAATGAGTTGATAGGTGCAGCAAACCACCACGGCACATGATTACCTGTGTAACAAACCTGCACATCATGTATATGTACCCCAGAACTTAAAATAAAAATAAAAATTAAAAAAAAAAAGAGAGAAAGATCATTTACGTAAGTCAAGTGTGAAAGCAGAGTCCCCCCCCGCCCCCAGCACTACTGACATTTGTCTCTGGATAATTCTTTGTGGTGAGGGCTAACCTGTGCATTGGAGGATGTTGAGAAGGATCCCTGGTCTCTACTACCCAATGGAAGTCAGTGGTAGTCCTCCTCCAGGCGTGACAACCAAAAATGACTCCAGACGTTGTCAAATATCCCCCAGGGAGTGACACTGCCCCAGTTGAGAACCACTACATTAGAATTTTTTCTTGTGATTCTGCCATTAAGAAGATTTTTTCCCCTTTTCTCATATTTTTTATCCTCTAAAATCTTCCTACCCTCACCTCTCAGAAAATGTAAGCTCCATGAGAACCTTGTTCATCTTGTTTAACACATGCAGACCCTAGAAACTTTAATACTTCTTGAGTAAGTGAATACAAATAAAATCAAAATAAATCTGCTCATGCTCTATGTGACTGGATAAAGGATGTGATTAGATTAATAATATATGTAAATCTTTGTGAGTTCTTCGGCTGTGTGTTAAATGGCATTTTATTTACCTTGGATAAGTGAACTTTACAAATAATCTCAATTGTTCACACTTGCCCTATCTCCCCTCTGCTTATTGGGTTGCAAATTCAACTAATAGCCATTGCAAGCAAGGTTGTGGAGAAATAAGTAAGAAACGTATTATATACTGTGACTGTTTTGTGGATTATAAACTGGGAAAAACTACAGAAAATCAAGATCTCTTGTCAACTGAAAAGGAAAAACACAATTCACATAAACTGGTTGTTTGGCTTTGATTACTTTTCAATGGGATATTCCAATAATGGAAAGGATGTGTTCATACTTGTGGGTAAAAACTAATGGTGGACAAGCTCATAGACTTCAAAATAGTGCAAATTAATTGAGGCAGTTTCAGTGCAGGCTACACTGGAAAAATGAAGAAAGAAGCAAAACGAGGTATCTGCTTTTATTAAGGGAGGTGCTAGAGCATGTGAGGATGTGAGTTCTAAGCTTGATCTGAAGCTAGACATGGGCCAAACTCAGCACAGAAGCAAAAATCTCAGCAACACCTGAAATCTAATGTTATTCAAGAAAGTGTGGATCCAGGGACTGGCAGAGATAAAAACACTAGGTAACCAGTGACAAAGGTCAGAGAAAGAAGGAGTCAGGTACAGAGAAACTCTATCACTGGCGAACAGACATAGGGGTAGCAGGAATTCAGCCTGCTTGGATGCCACAGCTTAAACCAGCATCCAGATGTGGGAGCTAAGAGTCCAGCAGATTTAGAGAACTAGAAGGGGCTGGGGGTAATGTGTTTCTAGTCTTTTTGGTCCCTGGTTTGAGGGACTTATTTCCTCAGAATACTCCCCTCAACCGGGCTTCTAGTAGAGCCATCACATGAGAAATGTTTTGGGCTAAAGTTGCTAGAAGGCATGCTCCAGCACCTGCAGGATGGACCATACCCTGTCTATCTCATTGTGGGATTAGAGGAGGCATGTGCCATCTGCTGCTATTGGGTGACTAACAGGAAACTTGGTCCTGTTGCACAGAAAGCAAGGTAGGGAGAGAAGGAGGTAAGCAGAGAGGGAGAAAAGAAAGGAGGGTGGGTGGGAGAAGATGATGGGTAGTTATATAAAGATATTACATCATTCATGGATTTTATACAATATGCTTAAGTTAAAAGTACACTTTACAAAGTTGCAAGTGCAGAGTGTGTGTAGAGTCCTTTCCTGTAATTGTTCTGTGGATGTCATCATGTTTTGAGATCTTCCCACAATTTTTCAGACAGACTTCCCTAGAACAAAAGAACAAAGCATGCCCCCTCCACCTGTTGCAATCAATACTCTAGTTCCTGGAACAGACAAAATGTGAGAAGCTATAGCTCTTACAGAATGCTGTTTAATAAGAATGATTTCCAGTCTAAATGTGTGAACTATTGGGGAAGCTTTCTATACAAGTAAGCTATTGCCAGTCTTCTTTGATGACAAACTGATATGGTTTAGCTGCGTCCCCACACAAAACTTATCTTGTAGTTCCCACAATCCCCACATGTCATGGGAGGGACCTGGTGGGAGGTAATTGAATCATGGGGGTGGGACTTTCCCATACTTTTCTCACAATAGTGAATGAGTCTCATGAGATCTGATGGTTTTATAAAGCACAGTTCCCCTGCACATGCTCTCGACTGCCACCATGTAAGACGTGCCTTTGCTCCTCTTTTGCCTTCCACCATGATTGTGAGGCTCCCCCAGCCATGTGGAACTCTGAGTCCATTAAATCTCTTTTTCTTTATAAATCATCCAGTCTAGGGTATGTTTTGATTAGCAGTGTGAGAATGAACTAGTATACAAACATACTCAGGTGTCCTTTGTGGAGAACAATTCTTCCCAAAATCTCCCCTCAAGACAGAACCTTTGTGCCACTCCATTTCATGCTAAACAGTCCAATTGAGAACTCTGCCTTGCTGTATCTATTTAAGATTCTTACCATTTCTTTTATCCCCCTTTTAAAGTCACTTTCTTCTCCCAGTGCTTTCCTGAAGCTGCTTTCTCTGAGGCTTCTTATGAATTTATGCTGGTTACATCATTCTCACATCTTTGGTATCTCCAAGGAATTGACCATTCTGTTCCCTCCCCTTTGACATCAAATGAGCCCACTCGATTTTCCTGCTACTTCCCTTGTTATTTACCTGACACCATTGGTCTCTTTGTGTTCCATGAGCTCTGACTGTATTTCTGTGATTCCATTGCTGCATGCTCCTCCTGATCAATCCCCTAATCTGGCAGTTGCTTGTCTCATTTCCTTCCCTGCTTGTCTCTTCAGGATTTTGCCTGAGAAAGCTTCCTTGTTACATCCCTTGAACTTGAATCCTTGGGCTGGGGTGAGTTCTGCAAGAACCTGAGACAGACACTCTGTCTCCTTAGACCTCATCATTCCACCAATTATCACATCATTAGTCTCTATCTTTGCATTCACTATCACATCTTTAGGTCTATTTATTTCCTCCTGAACCACTCCCTTCTTCCCTGACCACCACCACCACTCCATTGGACCACCACTCTTCCACTCCCATAGCTCTATCACCTCCAGGACAACACATACCAAATCGCCATCCTCAATGTTAACCTTTCTCCAAAGCTCCCAATTGGATTATTTTCAATGAAATATCTACAATTCCCAGATTCAATATACACAAAAGCAAATCTGTCTTCTCTAGGCCACACTGTCTCAAAGACTTGCTGTTGCTAATCATTTTCTTCCTCTTATCTTCTGCAAATAGGGTCAAAGCAGCCCTCTCCACAGTGCTGAGGTTGGAGCTGGGGGTAGAATGGAGACGTTTAATTCTGGTTTGCATTCATGTGATGCCTATACTTAAAGTTGGAGTGTCGCCCATAAGACCGCGATATTGGGGAGCTCTTGCACCCAGACATCTGTCCCCTTCACCGGGCAAGAGCTCCACCCAAATCCAAACCCATATTTGTGGTGTTAGTCAATCTTCTCTGAGCCAAAGCAGCTTGAAAGTCCCAATATTTACCTAATTCCTCTTGCTTTAGGCTTTTCTCCAAAACTACTGGTCTGGCAATTCTTCAGAGTCTTTGCAAACTCTTGAATCTTTTAAATATACTTTAAAATGATATTTTATTTAGATTTTAAAAAATTACTTTCAGTCAGAAAGGGAATTGTTTTGAATGACCCAGCTAGCATTCCTGGAAATTCAATGATTTCTCTTTTCTCCACCATTACTTCAATTCAGACCCTTCTAATCCCATCAGAGAATGATAAAATCATCTCTAAATATGATTTCTTAAGTCATTTCTTGTTCCCACTCAGTGAATTCATATTCGTCTTCCTGAAATACAGTTATGACACCTTCCTCCAATACAGTTCTAACACCTTCCTCCTTCCACACTCAGAAATGGTCAATGTTGTTCCACTGCCAAAGGAGTCATTACAAATTCCTTAGGCACAGGAATGCAAGTTTGTTTCCAGGACATGCCCTCATCTAATCTCCCACTTTTCACCACTGTGCATTTAAAAGATGCTTCAAATAAATGAATTCTACATTAGCAAACCTTCTGTTTCTAAATATGTTTGTGCATACACCCCCTTTCTTCGGCACAGAGTGATCTTCTCAGCTTCTTTACAAGGCATCTTATTGCACATAGTGCTTACCCGGCCTCCCATGCAGAGAAGCTTTCCTATTCCCTTGTGTCAAGACTCTTTTACCTTCAATGATACTTGTATTGCTACTTTGTATTCCAGGACTGTGTTTAATATAGCTCAACATTTTGAGTACTGGTATATCACTATTAGGGTACCCTCATCTCACCCAATTACACCTGGTGTAGTGCATATTACATTAGGCAATCCATCCTTACCCTGAAGATTTATCTTTTTTAAATGTACACATGGCTTTTTAGCAATAAGGAAAATTTCAATACAGTTGGTGTCACTCTTACCCAAGTCAACTGGAAAAAGAAGTAACCAAGTCAGCTGTTGAATCATAAGAGGGGTAAGTAAAGAATAAAAGAAAAGTGTGAACAGAAGTAGACTTTTAGAATAAAACTTGGAATAGGTATCACATGATAAGGTAAAGTAAATCCAGGTTTTAGAACTATCTTTCTATGCCTGGGAGAAGGGAAAGAGCCCAGACCCAAACAAGAGAGACTGAGAATGTATGTGTTCAGTGCAAAATTGGCAGTGCTAGGCCTAGAACACAGTTTAGGATTGCAGACTGAGTACGTTAAATAAAGTTTCTGCTTGTTCATCCATTTTAAGCATCCACAGAACCCTTCTAGGACAATAGGGGGAATCAGCAGACCATAGTTAACAACTGCAAGTCATAAAATCAGAAAGACAAAGAACATATGGCTCAGGGGAAAACAGAAAAACAAAAACCTGTTCCACAGAAGAGCATTAATTCCCCATTGATATGGTGTGGCTGTGTCCCCACTCAAATCTCATCTTGAATTGTAGCTCCCCTAATCCCCACATGTTGTGGGAGGTACCTGGTGGGAGGTAAACGAATCATAGGGGTGGGTTTTTCCCATGCTGTTCTCGTGATAGTTAATAAGTCTCACGAGATCCGATGGCTTTATAAAGGGTAGTTCTCCTGCACAGGCTCTCTTGCCTGCCACCAAGAAAGATGTGCCTTTGCTCCTCATTTGCCTTCCACCATGATGGTGAGGCCTCCCCAGCCATGTGGGACTGTAAGTCTATTAAATCTCTTTTTCTTTATAAATTTCCCAGTCTCAGGTATTTCTTCATAGCAGTGTGAAAATGGACTAATACACCCATAAAAGACACTAACTTCTAACCATTGACTTAAAGCTATAGGGAAAGAAAATTTGTAAATTGATCTAGTGAGCAAGAGAAGGCAATGATCATTGATTATAGAATTTTCTTAATTTCTAATTTGGTATCATTAACATGCTCTGAAGGAAGAAAGCTTATTTGTTGTATCTTAATGAAAAGAGTATAATTATCTAAGATTTTCTAAATTTGTGTGTGGCCTTTATCACTCTGTTTTCCCATCAGATCTTAAAAATTTGCACCCAAAACGTCCTCTACATGGTTATTAATTACAGTTGGAATGCCCTCCTGTGTTGGCCTTTCATTCATGTATAGCAAGTGAGTGAATGAATGAATGAATGATTAGTGGAATATTATATGAATTTCTTGTTTGCCTTTCTGCCTCTTCAGATACTACCTTCACTTAGAATAATGTTTAAATTAGAAGTGAAACTAGGCTTATTATCTTCCCAGATATAGCACTGCTTTTCAATTTTGTTCATAATTTTCTCCATGAGTTGTTCATTTTAGAAAAACCCTAAACAAATATCAAATTATTAGGCTGATTATTTATAATGTTGACTAATATTTAAATCCATATTGATAAAGTTTACTTCTGTGTGTACATCTGGCATACGAACTTTGCCTTCATTCTGAGTTGTATGTTTTAGTATTATGCACAGAGTGTAGCAAATTTATTGTAAGATTTGCCCATTCTGTGAGAAACATCTGTCTACATGGAAGTTTAACATTCTTATCAAATGTTTGTCTTCGGATTTTACAAGAGCCTTGGAAACTTTGACAACTTTTCTGTTCCTTGTCATATAAAACTTATCCCTTATCATCTTCATCTTAGAAATACAGTTCAAATTGGAAATGATAGTTCAAATATCACATTGTGCTTATAATTTTAGATTATATACATGATCTGTGAAGCAATGCTGCACACTTCCCCCAAGTCTGATATCCTTTGGAGAAGCAAAGAAATTCCATAAAGTAAAATTTCCCAAGTCAAATTAATTTTACACAAACACACCAACTCTTTTTCTCAACACAAATAGTTTGAAGACTTGGAGTGCTACTTCAGCATATTTCTCTTCCTTAGTTACTTATGCTCAGATGTAAGAACTCATGTAAAGAGTTGTGTCAACTCTCTACCTACAAACCATAGGATGTGTTATGTGTTTGAGAATAAATTGGGCTTAAGGTCTTCTACCCTTGCAACTTCCCTTCTCCTCCATTTAGACTTTAGAGTCCATCTTGGGGGAAATGGCACCAGCAAAGCAAGTTTCAACCCCGGTTACCAAGCTGGATGCATGAAAAAACCACAGCCTTCCTTTCATCTTTCATGAAAAGAAAACTTAAAGGAGGTAAGCCTTCTGTGCATGAATTTTGAAGCCTCCGTTTGAACGCAAAATGAGATTCCAAGAGAAAGAAAGAACCAAGTCCAGATCCAGGGTCATCTCGTGCATTGCCACATACCTAGAGATCACCACTGAGAAAATGCCTGCCTTCTCTCTTGCGTAGATGTGAATGAAGGAAGCAGAAAGATGTAGAGGGAGTCTTTTCCCAATGCTCATACCTCCTTAAACATGGAGAAGAGTTTTGCTTCTCTTGACAGGAAATAAAAAGGGGAATAAGAAGACATAATTCGGCCACCACTATCAAAGAAACATATGAATAAGGACTCCAACTAATGGATATAGCTTAAGACATGAGTTTCTGAATATAGATGAAATCGATCCTTAAAATGATAAAAACCAACCCAACTTAAGATTAATATGTTTTATAAATTAAACACAGTATATTTCTGTTTGTGTATTTCTGCCAACCTGATCCTCAAAATTTGAAAATATTAACACTATCCACAGTTAATGAAAGTGTGGAGGAAAATATTCTCAGAAAATGCTGACAGATTATATCTTGGTACAGCCTTATTTGAAGGGCAATTGCCTAGAATGTCTCAGAATTTTAATTGCATATGCCTTTGAGCCAGCAATGCTACCTGTAGAGGGATATCCCATGGAAGTATTTGTAGTGTGCAAAGACAGATGCACAAAGATCAAAGAGAATCTAAGTGACCACATGTAGGAAATGATCATATGAGTTTTAGTGTGCTTAGACATGGGCAATCTATTAAAACTAATGGTTCCCGTGGTGTACTACCTAGTAGTAGGAAAAAACACAAGAGAAAGTTGCAGATGAATACATACCTTACAGAAAGTATGAACCAAATCTATTTTTGTACTAGAAAGAAAAAAGATACACTTTTGCGTCTGTGTACCTACACACAAAGGAATACACACCAAACAAGAACAGTTAATACCCCTAATATGTGAATATGATGGACTGATTTGAAGGTGCTTTTTTGTTTTTTTAAAGCACATATACACTTTGTTTTTCAATATGCATCACCATTTGGCATTAAGACATACACAGAATTTTTAAAATGTGCTGCCAGATGTGAAGTTTCTAAAAACACTCAATCCATGTAGTAGAAAGTAGTTGGGTATTTGCCTGCCACCCATTGAAAATCCAAATCTCAATGGGTGGCTTGACAGCTATATATAGACATATATATACGTGACTCCTGTCTTGCTTAGAAGAAGTAAACCCACCTAAAACCAATTTGCCCCATGTTGTCAGGCTCAAAAGCTTATTCATTCTAAAATAACCCTGAAAAGAAAATACTTCAGCTCAAATCACAATTTGGAAATGCTTTGCATGTAGAAAGCAATTGTAAAAATAAGTGACTTTTTCTCCATAAAATTTCAGGAATATAATATTTCTATGAATGTTGCTGCAGATTATCTGGTGTCATGAATGGTAAAATAATAAGGCTGCTTATCTGCCAAATCTGCCAAATGCAAACAGAGCTTTTAATAAGAGTATTCATCAAGAGTGGGGAAATATGTCAATTCTAAAAATGTCACCATAATCAAAAAACATTAGCAAGTACAAAAACTAAGTATAATATTAAAATGTAATACCTATGTAGAGTAATTCCAGTCTTTGCATTAACTCCACTTTGTATCATTATATATTCGCTTGTTTTCAACATTTTGTTATACACCATAAATAAAAGTTTGTTTCTTTCACTTCTCCATGCCTGTTTTCCCATAAATCACCTTCTACTGATAGTTGTAGATTATTCAGGAAGAACAAGATAATGGAATCTTGTTTTCTAGTGTTTTTCTTTATTCTAAACATTCCATCTGTCTAACTATACTTACGTTATGTAAAACATCTGTTTTTATTTCCAAGGGACTAATCTAGTTCTAAAGTCACAGCTGGTGGTAGTCTGAGAGGGTATTCAGATACTATTTCTCAAGCAGGGCAGATGGCTATCAAAAGAAGCTTTGTACTTTTATTTTTTATCGCCATCAAGAAATTTGGACAAACTCACAGAACTAGAACTGGGAATACTTCAACATGAACAGTACAGGACTGCATGTGATGAATAATCACAGGCATGTGACAGTAGAAGAGATCAAACACTAAGATTCCTAATCTCATAAGAAAAATGGCAATAGTGTCAATACTTAGGACTAAATGGTGGATGAGCAATGATTTTCAAGAGCCATACTGAACTAAACAGTTAGATGTAACTAGCTTTGGCCAGGTCTCCTTCAGAACAAGCAATGGCAGAGAACACTCCCTCTAGTCTAGAAATGAAGGTAGGCATGAAACAGGTAAGTTTAGATTGATTTGTACTAAGATGACATGTCCAGACCAATAGATGTTTTGGGATCTAAGGTAGGGCTACCAAAAAAAAAAAAAAAAGATATCGACAAACTGTTGGAGACAGTGATATGGACAATTCCTTATGTAAAGGGCAAAGTTAACTCTAAAAGTAAGACTTCACCTGTTGTGTAATGGTAAAATCGCCTTGGAAGGTGCAAAAAATTCTGATGACCCACACCATAAATTTGTTAGTAAACCAGATCTTTCAACCTTGGGCAATCTAAAATGCTTCTTCTTTGTCTCTAGGCTGTGTGAGTTTACTGAAACATTCCATACATGTAAAATTAGTAAAACTGATAAAAATGTACAAGAAAGAGAGCTCTAAAAATGAAATGAGAGAGAATAAGAATATAGATAATGAAGAGATACCATGAAATTACAGGTATTAGCACTTTTGACCTCATTAGCCTGAGTGAACCAATCTAATTAAAACAATTGTAACATTACATGTGCTTGTTTTGTCTGCTTTGTATAGCACTTAAAGTATGAAGAAAATCAGATCTATCAGACTGTGATTTTAATGAAATGATTAAAATAATTTGATTAGGTGTGTAATCAATGTTTAAATGTCTACGGGAATCTAATTTGTTAAATTGATTAGCTTTTGCTTCATTGGTTACATAAATAAATATGGATATTTAGGAGAATGCTACATAAATAAAAATAAACTAGATCAAAAAGTAAAAATGGTGGTGACCTTAATGCGCATAAACTTTTGGAATATTAAGTAATTTCTTAACACTAAAAAGGGCAGATGCCTCAGTATTTCACATTGTTTATAGCTTGTACAAATTAAACTCTGGAAATACTGGTAAAGGAAGGATGAAACTAAAGATGCAATGCCCTCTGGAATATGGTAAATACATTATATAAATCTGAAGGATATAATCACTAGTTGAAAATATTGTGGGTTTAACATATTTAAATTGAGTGATAGGAAGCAAAGAAGATCACTCCATTGAATTATTTATTAGCTATTAGAATTCATTCTTAAGAGAGATTTTGACACTGAAAGGAAAGCTTGCAATATAATTCAGCAATTAAAGGAATAAGTTGAAAGAATTAAAAATCAAATGATAAAATGTAAAATTGGCAAATATATTACATATACTTTATCATACATCTAGATGGGGTATGGGGCCACTCGATAATTTCCTGGACACTTACACTCTCCCAAGGCTAAACCAGGAAGAAGTTGAATCCCTGAATAGACCAATAGCAGGCTCTGAAATTGAGGCAACAATTAATAGCCTACCCACCAAAAAAAGTCCAGGACCAGATGGATTCACAGCTGAATTCTACCAGAGGTACAAGGAGGAGCTGGTACCATTCCTTCTGAAACTATTCCAATCAATAGAAAAAGAGGGAATCCTCCCTAACTCATTTTATGAGGCCAACATCATCCTGATACCAAAGCCTGGCAGAGACACAACAAAAAAAGAGAATTTTAGACCAATATCCCTGATGAACATTGATGCAAAAATCCTCAATAAAATACTGGCAAACCGGATTCAGCAGCACATCAAAAAGCTTATCCACCATGATCAAGTGGGCTTCATCCCTGGGATGCAAGGCTGGTTCAACATTCGCAAATCAATAAACGTAATCCAGCATATAAACAGAACCAAAGACAAGAACCACATGATTGTCTCAATAGATGCAGAAAAGGCTTTTGACAAAATTCAACAGCCCTTCATGCTAAAAACGCTCAATAAATTCGGTATTGATGGAACGTACCTCAAAATAATAAGAAAAAACCATTTTGAGGCTTTAAGAGATGGTGAGGATGAGATCAGTGTTTGGTTACAGATATGTCAAGTTTGAAGATGTTTCTGAAACACCCAACTTGAGGTATTTTGTAAGCAGCTGGATAAACCAGTCTGGGGCCATGGCAAGTCTGGACCAGAGCTAGAAGTTGGGAGTCATCGACTGATGGATTGCATTTGATGCCTGCATTACTCAGCTTAGAAGAGTGAGCGGGAAAAGCAGAGGATTCACAAGATCATCTGAAGATCTCTGACCCTGAACGGTTGTGCGGAAGCAAAGGTGACATTAGACATCTAAAAGAGTGCCCAAGGACTTAGGAGGAAAATGGCAGGAGGGTGCCAGTGTTTGGAGATAGCATGCCATTAATACTGTCATGACATGAAGTAAGGTGAAGAATGAAAAATGTCCCCTGTATTTGTCAACTCATACCTCTTTGGTATCTCAGCAAGAGCAATCTTGATGGCATGTTGGGGGCATACCCTACACCAGGATGGAAGAAGTGTTCCTAGGAAATGAGTAAACGGAGGTGGTAGCAGTACGATTCCCGAGAAGTTTGGCTCTCAAGGTGAGTAGCGAAACATGGTGGTGCCTTAAGAAGAAAGTAGGGCCCTGGGAGGCTTTTATTTTTCACATGGTGGATATTGAAGCCTGTTAGTGGTAGAGAGTATGAAGGAGAAAGGGAGAGGTTGATGATGCCACCTATAGATGGTGGAAAGAGCTCCTGGAAAAGGTAAGAGGTGTTGGGCTACAAAGTCAACACACATTTCGGGCTTTGAGAGAGGGAGAGACATTTTCTCCATCTTGTAAAGGGGAAAAAAGGGAAGTTGGATATATTGATCATGAGAAGGTGATGGACTCCCCATTAGATGTGTTTCATTTCCTCCATGGTGTGGAAGATGAGGTAATATGCTGACTCTGAAAAGAATGGAGGTACCATGATAGATAACGAGAAGAGAGGAAGAACAAAACTGTTATCCCAGTGGGGAAACTGAAAGATGAATGTACTAGCAAGCACTGGCTACTGGCTCTTTTTAAGTGTTAAAATTAATTCAATGGAATTTGAAAACTAAGATTTTTTCAAAATGTGTGTATAATGAAAATACAACCTATAAATTATTTTATAAAGCCTTAACCCTCAAATTATTAACAAACCCCTAAAGTGATTCTATCATCTGAAGTAGAAAGACAAATATTATCATTACTAATCTTTTGAAAAGGTTACTACTGAATGCTCTATTAGTTATTAATAGTTTTCCTGGAATGGTAATGGAATTTGTATATTCATTTTCTATTAATGGCAATGGTAAAGCAGTGTACTCTAATGAGTTTAGAAATTGCTCACCAACACTACCATTCTATGTACAGAATGATAGAATTTCATATCAGAAATAAAACTTTTGATTGGGATATTTCCTGGTTTCTCTCCCAAACTCCCACCCCTAATTTCTTCCATTTTCATCAACCTACCTAATCACTACATAACCCAGGCAGCCATGGCACCAGCAGGCATTGTTGCCATCCTAGGCTTCTTCACTCCATAACTTTCCAGCCTCCTGCCTGTCCGGCTCCCACTACCATCATCCTTGTTCTCTGCTTGCAGTTGCAGGCTATTTAAGTGTGGTAGGATATATATATATATATATATATATATATATATATATATATATATATATATATATATGGTACTGTTTTCACTAATTGTCAAAATACATAATCTCAGCTAGTTTCTTGCATTTTCTCTGGTAGACCCTCACTTTTTCATAGCTGTTTCAAACTTAGATGATTTGTCTTTTATTCTGAAAGACAACAGACCTGCTCATGTTTCTCTTCTCTGTTCCCAAATCCCTTTGTCATAGCCAGCTTCTCTCTCTTCCTAAGATCATGCTTCTCTCGAAGAGTTCTGTCTCAGCCCTCCATCAGTGTTTTTGATCTGCCCTATGCCAACTTTCACCAGAAACTCGCTCAACAAATGGACTGCCTGTGTATTCTCTTCCTGTCTTCCATTCTCTGGCCCTTCTTTATTTGTTGACAAATATGCCTCATTCTTCTTTTTTCCCCATTATCCTGCTGTCCTCAACCCAAACTAATTTCTATTCACACACCCAACTTTCAATTTTACAGAACTCTCTCTATCTTTTTAATATCACACATCTTGGGAAAAGTTGGTTTATAAAATACAGCAATGTTGTCTGTATAATCTGTCACTTATTATACACTTAAAAATAAATTTGTATTCCCATCACCATAGAAACCACCATCTTAGCTTTGCTTCTCAAAACTTAATGTGCATACAAATCACATGGGATTGTAGTTAAAAACGTGGTTTTTGTTTAATAGCTGGGAGATGGAGCCTGAGAGTCTTCATGTCTGATAAGCTCCCAAGGGATGCCCCAGGATTGGTTCACGGACCAGAATTTGAAATGTAAAGAGCCAGTAGATCATCACCCAAAGTCTTGTTAATTTTTTTTTAACAGGCTGTCATTTGAAGATTAAACCTAAAATCATGTCTACCTATTTTTATCTTCTCCCTCTCATGGCTATTTGTCTTCCAAGTGCATCTCTCCACACAATCCGTTCTCTTCAGTCATCTCCGTGGTGTCACATCCAATAGATTTTTCATCATCATCTCACTGGTTGCCTCTGCTGAATTCACAGACTACTCATACAATGAAATGGTACAACTGTGGCTTCTATGGAGGAAGAGATTCCCCTTATAGCATTACTGGGTAGCATTTATGTTGTAGTTTCAAAAAAAAACCAAGTCATAAAAAGGTTTAAATATTTATCTCTTTCCATGTTGTTTGAGCCACAGGTCAACAAACTGAACACATGATTTAAAACCAAACTGTAAGGATATCCAGCCCCTATGCCCACAGCAGGTCAGGAATGATACATGACTTAATCATGCCCAATCAGAATTCTCTCTTAGACTTTCTTTCAGGCCTATTAAAAAAAAAAAAAAAAAGCATATACTCTGTGGCTGTTAATATGATAGAATGTGAGTTTTGCTCTGAGAACAGCCATCTCACCCACCATCTGTAGAAGGTCTGTTGTGAAAACAGATGACATTTGAATGCCTTCATTTCAGCTGCTGTGCTCAGGTGGCCAGGAGATAGCCCTAGATTGTACAGCTATGTATACTTGTAATTCCTTTCTCTTTCTTTGATCTCTCTGTGACTTGTGGTAATTTGTGCTGGGCTTCCTTCATATGCAACAAAAAGTTTTGACAATAATCCCTCATAAATAATCTCTTATCTATAGATTTTTATGAAAAAAAAAGTTGAGAAAATGACATGTCTACAATAGATAGAAAAAATTGGATATAAACAATCTTAGTAACTGTTTTTAAGTTTTATAAATTACCAATTTAACAATTGGGAAAATAATAAGTTAGCTATGTTTTTATGGGGTTTTATGGTCTGCCAGATGAACTTTAACATCTATTTGTCACATTTTGAAAACTAAGGTTCTGAGTGCAATTGACATTTGTAAAATTTGTGGTTTATATATGGGTACTCAACACCAATATACAACGTAATTTTCCCATTCAGCAACATAACATGTCTGGTATCACATAAGCAGATTT
Source organism: Rhinopithecus roxellana (assembly GCF_007565055.1). Lineage (NCBI taxonomy): Eukaryota > Metazoa > Chordata > Mammalia > Primates > Cercopithecidae > Rhinopithecus > Rhinopithecus roxellana. The sequence goes on from NC_044555.1 coordinate 73,302,225, forward strand.
AATGTGCAGAGTTTTTGTATGTATCTTGCACATTTTCTGTGCGTTGCCATTTTTTTGCTATTGTGATTGCATTTTTCTACTTTTAAAATTTCTGCTGATATAAAGTATTATTAATTTCAATATATTCTTACAGACATTTGAATGAATCCTTTAACTTCTCATATTACTTTTTCAATTGATTATACTGAAATATTTAGGCATTCAGTTATTTATTTATTCCTCAATTATTGAGGACCAGTGGTGTGTTAGGTCATGTGCATGATGCTAGAGACAATTTACAATTTACAAATATAATTGTTAGGTTTTGAAGGGAAGCTGTGGGTTAAAAAAAAACACACACACACAGAAAGAAGGTGGCTCAACAGCAAATGCAGGCTTTGTGTCCAGTATAAAACCTAAAGAAGCGGGGGACCAGCTTAATGCCAGAGCCCACCGCTGCTTACAGGCTGGGGGTACTTATAGGTATGGGCGGGAGGGGTTTGGGCAGTATGGCTTGCTGCCCCGCGGGATATTGATAAGATGTTCCCATGATGAGGTGGTTCTGGTCCTTGTTCTGGCAGGATGTCATCGTGGTGTTCCTTGTATCTTTGCCCAGCAAGATATGATAGGGACGTTTCTTTAGTTGGGGCTTTGTCTGCCCTGTGATCAGGGCAGGATGTTTCTCATGGCCCGAACCCCCGTGAAATGTTTCACTTTGATCAAGGTCAGCACAATAGCGGGGAGCTTACATAAAGGTGCAGTTTGGACTCACATTCTTGCAAGGTTTGCAAAATTGCGGGGAGCTTACAAAATGGTGCAGTTTCGACGAACAGTAATGATTCCAGTATTATTTTTTTTCATTTTATTAGTTTTTCTTTTTCTTTGTTGCTGCATTTTCTAAGTCTTGCAGAATGGTGTGTGGAATAGCAGAGATGTCAGGCACACAAGCCTTATCCCTGATTTAATGGAAATGCTCCCATGCTTCATGACCCAGAATGAGGCTTGCCATTTGATTGTGTTTTTAAAAGGTATTTTATTGAAACTTCTTTTTATTCTTGAGTATAGCTATTTTATTAATCTATCATGCATACTGAAAGAAGAGCATTTTCAAAAGGATGGTCTGCTTTCACTGAACAAAACCAGAAAAGGGCAGTGTTGTGTCTACAAAAGAACTGTATGGGGATGATGCCAATCTCTCTGATACAACACCTGGAGCATTACAAACAGTCCTCACAACATCAAAAAAGACTTTTAAAATTTATTATTATTTTTATTATTATCTGTGATTTTACATTATTTGTGCCAAAAGCATATTAAACTAATCCAAAAGGAAAGGTTTCTAAAGATCAGTCCCAATAGCACTAGCACCATCAGACAAAACAAAACTACTGTCAGCTAATATCTGTAACAACGTCTTCAAAACAGCAGCTGGGCCATCATGGCACAATCCTGTAAACCCAGTACTTTGGGAGGCCAAGGTGGGAGGATCCCTTGAATCCCTCCAGGAGTTCAAGGCCAACCTGGAAAACACAGCAACACCCCATCTCTACCAAAAAAAAAAAAAAAAAAAAAAATTCTTTCTTTCTTTCTTTCTTTTTTTTTTTTTTTAATTATTTGGGTGTAGTGGCATGCACCTATAATCCCAGCTACTCAGAAGGCTGAGGCAGGATAATCACTTGAGCTCAGGAGTTCAAGCTTACAGTGAGCTATGCATTCACTGCATAGTGCCACTGCACTCCAGCCTCAGTGATAGAACAAGATCCTGTTTCTAAAACTTAAAAAAAAAAGAAAAAAAAGAAAAAAGGCAGCTGATTATGATTGAGCAGGCATCATCCATATCAAAGTCATTGAAGATGTGCATTACAATAGCAAAAATACAATAACTTCCCAGCAAATGGCAATAAACCTCTTGAGGAAATAAAGTCATTTTTTGAATTAATGCAAGGATACCACCGGGAGTGAGGATGGCACTGATCCTGCTATGCTTTTTGTGAGGCCATCTTCCCCATTAGTCTATAGCACCATAGACTATTTTATTCTACTTAATTTTGTAATTTAATAAAATCTCCATTTTTAACCTTGCTTATTGACTCATTTACTTGTTACTGCTTTCTCGCCCAGTACAACAAATATTCCCTTAAGTCAGGAACCTGCTTTATTTGTTCACATCTACATGTCAAGTATGTAGCACAAATCCTGGCACACAGCAAATTCTCAATAAATATGTATGGAATAGACCAGAAAGCAATGATTAAATATCTTCTTTCTGACCCTTCTAATACATAGAAATACTTTGCAAATCACTGATATTTTGAAATGTATATTAAAACTACATTGATACCCTCTCAATCTTCCCAGTTATAGTCAATAATTTAATTACACCATTTAAGATGACATGGAGGCTAACCAGTAAATTGTAGCCACTAAGCAAATGTGATAGATCAATATGGAACATGGATTGAAGAAAGATCTTTATGCAAAGTATTTTACAATGTTGATTGCATATTCTAACTCCATATGCATTCTTTTTTTAACAGTAAGTTAATTATATTTCACTGACAGAGATAGTGAAGGTATTGTAAAACACACAAATATAATATAGTGTATACTGTTGTTATATAACATAACAACAAATGAAAATGAAGTCAATTGCACTTTTTCATGCTAGTAGCCTGGTGTACTAAATTGTTCAAGGACAATCTAGCCAACTGTTTTTATGTTTATTGTTGCAAGGTGACAATGACCTATGTTAGATATAAAGTATTTGCACACTTACAGGTATATTTACTTTATCTTATTGTCCACAATGTGGCTAAAAAATAAGAATACTTTTTGGTTTATATAACTAGTTGATTAAAGAATTTCATCATGGAATGACTATCACCATTTAAGTAGCTTTATATAGATGAAATACATAAACTAAGGAATTTTTATCCATAGCACTCATAGAAAATAATCATGCTTTTGAGTAGAAATAATTTCTAGAGATATTCTGTAGCCATAAATTTAAATAAAACATATCTAAGACTTAAGAGGAGAAAGAAAAGGAAATTATTTAAAATAAAGTACTAATTATTTTTGGATGTCATATTTTTTGTAAAGTCTTTTAAACACAAGTTGAGAATTTCAGTGTCTGTGTTGGTTCTAAGTTTGCATTAGAATGTTTTCAAACTGCAGATTGTTATCCATTAGTGATTGTGAAATTATTTAAGTGTAGCATGACAATTTTTACAAATAAAAATGGAATAAAAACCTCAAAAAACATTATACATAATAAAAGTGTTTCATAAAAATTATTTTTATTTATATGGGTATGTATTTACATATTTATATTTGCATATGTATACCTATATGCATATGGAAATATATGTGTAAAATATGTGCATATATGTATTGGATTACCTTATAAAACAGGTCAGGCCAGGGGCGGTGGCTCACGCCTGTAATCCCAGCACTTTGGGAGGCCAAGGTGGGCGGATCACTTGAGGTTAGGAGTTTGAGACCAGCCTGGCCAACATGGTGAAACCCTGTCTCTACTAAAAATAAAACAGGTCATATTCAAGAAAGATTGGAAGTCATTGAAGAAAATGTTGTACCAAACATTAGAATACATAGGTGGCTATAACATGCAACCAAAATGTATTCAGTTCTTAGTGTGTGAGGAGGATTTTACAAAGACTGTCAGCTAAAAACAACTTCATGGTGAAATGTAAGGAATGATAATGTGATAAGCCATTTGATCTCCTTCAGCTCCTCCTCTCAGTTTCTGAGCGTTAAGGATGTATTTGAAGGCGGACACTCCTACTCTTTTACCCCACACATAAGTTCTAGTTAAGTACCAGGTTTCTAGTTGGGAGACAGATGACAACCTCTCCTGTTTTAAAGACACATGTCAAAGCTACGTATCTGTAAATGACAACCTAATCTAAGCCCCTTTATGTTTCCTTTTAATGCTTACTTTAGGAGGAAAGACCTAGGTACCCTAAAACAAGCACAACTGTACTGTCCTACACAGGGATTTTTTAACATAAGAAAGTAATAAAGAAATAATTGTTAAGTCCTCATCTGCTTTTTCACCAGTTGTTGGGTAGTTATTTATGTACAGTTCATCTTTGAACAATATGGGGGTTGGGGTGCTGACTTCCCTGTCCACCACTCCTGTGGTCAAAAATTCACATATAACTTTTGACTCTCCCAAAATGTAACTACTAAGAGGCTACTATTGACTGGAAGCTTTACTAATAACATAAACAGTCAATTAAGACATGCCTTGCATGTTATATGAATTATACACTGTATTCTCACAATCAAGTAAGCTAGAGAAAAGAAAATATTAAGAAAATCACAGGCCGGGCGCGGTGGCTCAAGCCTGTAATCCCAGCACTTTGGGAGGCCGAGGCGGGCGGATCACGAGGTCAGGAGATTGAGACCATCCTGGCTAACACAGTGAAACCCCGTCTCTACTAAAAAATACAAAAAACTAGCCGGGCGAGGTGGCGGGCGCCTGTAGTCCCAGCTACTCGGGAGGCTGAGGCAGGGGAATGGCGTAAACCCGGGAGGCGGAGCTTGCAGTGAGCTGAGATCCGGCCACTGCACTCCAGCCTGGGTGACAGAGCCAGACTCCGTCTCAAAAAAAAAAAAGAAAAAAAAAAAGAAAACCACAAGGAAGATAAAATATATTCACTGTTTACCTAGTGAAAGTGGATCATCATAAGGGTTTTTGTCCTCTTCTTCACACTGACTGGGCTGAGGAGGTGGAGGAAGAGGAGGGGTTGGTCTTGTCTCAGGGGTGGCAGAGGCAGAAGACGTAGAGGAAGTGGAAGGGGAGGCAGGCACACTTGGTGTAATTTTTACTGAAAAAATCCACAAGGACCCTCACAGTTCAAACTCGTTTTGTTCAAGGGTCAAGTGTACATCGACTCTAAGTGGGGTCCTTTAGCAGCAAGTAATAGACCCTGGCTGTGTTAAGTCACACAGAGCAGGTACTGGAAGGATATGATATCAACAATGTCTAAGTCAATGTCACCTTAGAAACAGTGGCAACCACAGTGACCTAGGATGGCCAACCTGATGCCAGAAATGGCAAAGTAGAACAGATCTTTTCCCTCACTGGGAGTGACTGGCACTAGTAACCCCCTTGGATTTGAAATTGTCAAGAAATAGTTCTGACTGAGGTTGATCAGTAGAGCTAAATTGCCTAGTTCCATGACCTTGCCAGGAACCAAGTTTTGGGGTTGATGTGTCCGCAGTGTCGATAAGCCCAGTGATCACTCCTTCGACCATTTTACCTTCTTCCTGGAGTAACTTCAGGATTTGAACGCGTGTCATCCTGAGCCTTTCCTCCAGGGGGTCCTCTTGTGAGTGATGGGTGTCCAGGTGAGTGGTGGGTGAGGGGGTAATAGTGAAGTCCCTGTCTTGGCTAGCAACAGACACCAGCACATCTCGCTGTCGGACAAAAGGAGAAGCAGCCACCATAAACCTTCCTCAAGCTTCCTGGCCCTTTCACATTGCTTGTGTAGCCTGAATTATCTCATGTTTGTTTTCTTGGTTGCTCAGGTGAACTCCGTGAAGAGAGGGATCCACAAAAGTGCCTGATAGACTCTTTGCATGGCCCAAGTTCAATCTTGCAAGGGACAGTTTATGAATCAGGGACCCACCTGCAGGGTCATGAGCTTGGCCATAGCTGGAAGGTCATGTTGCAAAGCCATTGAACCCATCAAGGGAGGGCTGATATTCTTGGATTGGCTGGAGCTGTGGGACTTTCCAAAAGAGTAGAGTACCCATATGCACTTTACTAGGTCTGCCCACAAAAGTGGATCTGACTATGTAAATGTTAAAGAGCATTTATAAACTCAGTGAAATCGGGCATTACATAAATACTGTTTCATCTCGGCACAGTTAAAATGCAGCTGCTGTGACATGTTTTAGGTATTGCATATGTACATACATATATATGTGCAAGTATGTTCATAGTCATGTTTTTCACAAATTATCTTATTTCAAGATTAAGTTGGATGTGATATTATGACTTGGACATGACTGTGTACTCACACATGCTTTCTAAAGTATGAAGAAAATTAAATCATATTTTTCCCCTCTAAGTCAGTCAAAATGGGGAAATTATACTGAGTTAGGGGATATGTGCAAGGAAAAATAAACATGTGTATTAGCATTAAGTAAGCAGAGCTTTGAGTTGTGCAGTTAGAGAAAAATTGAAGTGCAGAACTAAGCAAATAAATGGTGAATTCTGCTCAAGGAAACTGTCAATTTGCAAATCAGAATCATGATAACTGTCTAAAAATCTGTACACTTTTCACGAACTGCAATAATTGTCTTCCTTCCTACTTTGAGTTATTTAGATAATTACTTCAACTTCTGATTTTATTTTGCTATCATGTAGACAAAATTTAGGCAAGAAAAATCCCAAAACACTGATCTTCCATAGTTAGGCTCCTCAATTGTAAAAGTAATAGACTGGATCCAAAAACTTTTTACAACTAATATTTACAAACATGTTTTTATGTAATTGTATTTCTCTTTTTTAATCCTCTAAAAAATTAAAAGCATAATCACTAATATCTGCGTGTTTTGAGTGCTCATGCTTGTTTAGAATCAAAATTCAATGCCCAGAGTGGTGTGACTGTATCTTTGCAAGCTTCTGGTATACACACGCCGCACCTGATACTGAGAACCCAGAATTAACAGGTTTTTTTCTTTCTTTTTTTAATATATGCTTGTTGCTTTAGAGCACTGTTGAACTTCCAAACCAAATCTATTTTCTCTAATTGTCAATGGAAGGAGTGGGTTACCATAGTTACAAAGTAAAGCGTGTTATTGAAAAGAAGAAAAGGAAGACTAATGACATTTTTAATGACAGATTCCAAGATATAAGGAAATTGCCCCCACAGAGAATTGGGAATGTATCAAGCCGCCAATCACAGTAATTATCCTGCAAACATATCAGTATCTGGGTCAGAAAGTCCTTTCAGATTTTCTACATGCCAGTTCTACAATGCCTCAAAATTTTGATCCCACAAGTAAGGCAGATCCTGTTGTGAATGGCTGTTTTCAATGAATATGGCTGCATGAGCACACACTCCAGCAAAGATAAGCAGAGCGTGCTTGGGAGCGTGCTCACAGGAGAATTGGTGCACCAGCCCCAGAGAGTGCCTAGTGTGTACCAAGTATGCGTTTCATTACACCGCTGTATTTCTCTCATGCAGGAAAGTTGCTGCAGACTGATATGTCAATGATCTTACAATATTTTTAAAGTACCATCACCTGGGTGATAAATTAATCTTTACAACAAATCCCCATGACACAAGTTTACCTATAACAAACCTGCACACATACCCCTGAACTTAAAATAAAAGTTAAAAAGAAAAGTACCATCCACCCACAGGGTCAAATACATATATAGTCAGTACCAAATACTTCAAAAAAGTCTTATACAATGAGATTTGGTTTTGCAGCTTAAATTTCTTCCATTTAAGGGTACATCAATAAGGAATTTATTGAAATACAGTGTATCATACAAACAGAATATTCACACAAAATGATCAAAGGAAGGGCTAAGGATAAAAGTATTAAAACTGAAAATTTACCTAGTGAATAAGTGGACATAACAATTGAGAATCTATCCACTTCATGTCACTTATGGAAACAACACATTAAGATTAAACCTCATGTTAGCTAGAGTAGGAGAAATTACATACCACAGGGACCATCATTATTCTAGAGTGGGTCTGTGCAGAACTCCTCAAAAAGAGGCCATCTTTGGTGTTTATGTGTTAAAAAATTGTGTATTTTGCCTTCTGAGAACCATAAAATTGACTCAAAAATAGTTTCAAAGGGTAAAAGGAAAAATGCATGACAATTGAAGACATGGAATTAAATTGGTTTGTCTCTAACTGCCTCGTAGTAATCAAGGGTTCATACTTGGCAAAATCTCATAAAAACAGACTTAGGATTTAAGACAGTGTGAGTAAATTAGTACAAGCCCATACACAAGTCCTCAACGTGATGGACAACTACTCAGAAAGTAAAAGACCTGGGATCAGTATATGATTTAAAAATGAGAAGTGAATGATTATTCTGGATTTAATTCTTATTTACTAGGCTACCTGGTTCTTTGTGTTTGGTAGTATTTTATCTATTTAAGTTCCCACAATAGATATATCCAATATATAGAACAATAGCTAAATACTCAGAGAGGTATGGCCTTGGAGAGAGAGAGAGAGAGAATGAATGACAACCAGCCTGATAATCTCCTAAACTGAGGGGTGGGGTTTAGGGGAGGAAGATGAGAGGGGATAAGCCTCTTCAAAATCTCCTGGGTTTCTGGATATCTGCCCTTAACTGCACTGGGAGCAACTGCACACACCTGTGGAAAGCAAACTGCTATGGTTTGGCTGTGTCCCCACCCAAATCTCATGTTGAAGTGTAGCTCCCACAATTCCCACATGTTGTGGGAGGGACCCAGTGGGAGGTAATTAAATCATGGAGGCAGGTCTTTCCCATGCTATTTTCATGATAGTGAATAAGTCTCAAGAGATCTGGTGGTTTTATAAAGGGGAGTTTCCCTGCACAAGTTTTCTTCTCTCGTCTGCTGTCATGTGAGACATGCCTTTCACCTTCCACCATGATTGTGAGGCCTCCCCAGTCATGTGGAACTGTGAGTCCATTAATCCTCTTTCTTTTGTAAATTGCCCAGTCTCAAGTATGTCTTTCTCAGCAGTGTGAAAATGGACTAATACACAAACCTTTGTTCCTCCAGTCCTGATCAAAGGTCTTTAACCATGAGTCGCCTATTTCTCAAATCCTTCCTCTCCTACCCTGTGGCCTGGGTCAGCCTGAGAGCCTAGTTCCTTCAGTTCCAGAGCTACAGGGATACAGCTAAGTCATGGAAACACCCATGCTTCATGTCAAGATCATGCCACACATTCTCCATGGCACTTAAGTGGTGGCCCTCCATTTTCCATGTTCCTCAATTTACCCAAAGAGCCTATCCTCCTCCATTTTTTAAAGGACATGACAATTCACCAAAAATGATTCCTTATCACCTAAGTGTATCCTTCTTAATGACATTGTCAAATTCTAATAAAGTGCCTCTTATATCCTTGCACTAGGTAATAATTCAAATATTAAAAATAAACACAAATATTACAAGGAGTAATAATACAATTGAGAGTCTTGATAGATTTTCTAAAAAGGATTTGATTAGAAACTTCCATCAAAAACTGTCTGAAACATGTTTTGCATTATAAGCTTTTAAGCATTTCATTCAAACCAATTTTCTTTAAGTAAAAACTTAATAGTGTCATCAAAACCACATTGATACAGAGATTCCATTTTCCTCTTGCTTGGGGGAAAAAGGGCTTGGTTGAGTCTCACCAGGTTTGCCAGGGACAACTAGAATAAAAAGACTGAAATTTAAGCTGTAGGATATTGCAGTACAGGAAAATATACACTATTTTTATAATCTAGGTTTTCTTATCACAGATACAATTAGCAGTAACAAAAAAATCAGTAGGAAAAATTTACACTTCAGAAGTTACCTCCACTGATACAGTAAAGGAGGGTTTCTCAGCCTTGGTACTGCTGACATTTGGGGCCGCGACGTCTTAATTGTGTGATGGTCATGTGCACTGCAGGATGTTTAACACCATTCCTGGCCTCTACCTACCAGATGCCAGGGGCACAACTGGGACATGATAACCAAAAATGTCTGGGTACGATATCATCCCACGTGGAAAACTATTAGACTAGATTAAGGCAATCAGTATTTTTATGTCAATTATTCATTTGGGTCCCTAAGTTTTTCTCGACTATTTTTATATATTTCATTACTTCCATCTTTCTAAGCAAATAAATGATTTTATTTAAAATTGCTCTGGGCCAGGCGTGGTGGCTGAGGCCTGTAATCCCAGCACTTTGAGAGGCCAAGGCAGGCGGATCACTTGAGCCCAGGAGTTTGGGACCAGCCTAGGCAACACAGTGAGACTTTGTCTCTGCAAATAATTTTTTAAAAAGGTAGTCAGGTGTGGTGGCACGTGCCTGCAGTCCCAGGTACTTGGGAGGCTGAGGCGGCAAGATTACCTGGGCCTGCAGTGAGACATGATCTTGCCACTGTACTCCAGCCTAGGGGAAAGAGCAACATCCTGTCTCAAAGAAGAAAAAATTGCTCTGATATCCTACCAAGTTTATTGATGTGAAAAAGAGTTAATAAGCAGCAAAAACGGGCGGGCATGGTGCATGTCTGTAATCCTTTGGGAGGCCAAGATGGAAGAATCACTTGAGCCAGGGAGTTTGAGATCAGCCTGGGCAACCTAGTGAAACCCTGTCTCTACAAAAGATAAAAAAAATTAGCCCTGCGAGATGGTGCACATCTATAGTCCCAGCTACATGGGAGGCTAAGGTAGGAGGGGTGCTAAAAATAAAATAAAAATAAATAAAAATAAAAGCAGCAAAAGGACTTAATGCTGACAGTCCATAAGAACCCAAGTTCCTATGCCTGATACATGTTGTAAAGTATTAAACAATACACTAAAGAGAAGATGCAACCCCTACCTACAATTATCAATGAGCTTCCAGTGCTTGGGAAACACGTTGAAATCTGTGGAAATTTTTAGTAGATCAGGACTCTTCATATATCACTGAACATAATTACTCACCATGATATCCTGCTTGGCGATATTAACATACAGATCCAGCTGCCCTTTGTCCTGCGGGGAGATGTCCAGTCGTCCACTGAAGGGGGAGATGGTCACAGTCCGGCCGACAGGCAGGATGGGAAGAGCGTTGGTGAGGCCTCCGTCCACCCACTTCTGTGGAAAGAAACATCTCACATCAGCACATGTCAACAACACATCCCGCACCAAGAAAAGCAGATTCTAATAATATGTGTGCTTTGGATATGCTTTTAAATTGCTATTTTTGAGGACTAATCCCATTGGGGATCTGTTTTGGAGGTAAAACAAATCTTGGTACACATATCACTTACCAATATAAGAACAACTCTGGACAGAATTTAACTAGATTATTGTCTGTAAGACTTGAATTCTTACTGATTAGAGTGCATGCCTAAGAAGCCATGTGTAATTAGACTGGGGCTCATTATTCAATCAAACTAAAAAGTCAAATTTACTGTGGATGCTGAACAAAACATCCACCACCAGAGGAGGTTCCATTTTTATTATAAGAATTGGAAACTGGCATTTTCTGTGGCAAACCTAAAAAGTAAATACAGCAACTAGAAATGCTTCTAATTCCAAAGTGGTTCCTGTGCTCTTGAAGCAAGGGGCATGTCCTGAAGTCATAAGGAATGGGAGTGCTGCATCAAAGCACACATGCCTCAGTAGGCACTCAGTGCTCTCAAGCCCACCTCAAAGGGGAGTGAGTGATGGAGAAGGCGGAGGACAGAAGCCTTCCAAGGAAGAAAATGAAACAGTCTTGGGGCAATGAGGACGGACAATGAGGTGCTCAAGGTGTGTGCAGCCTCAGCCCCTAGCTCTACAGAAGTGCACGATGAGGAATGGTGACAGAAGAATCACACAGACAATATTCCTTCTGCTGTCTATTCCAAGGCCAAACAGTCTCAATGCAGCCATGATCTGATGTATTCACATGGTCAGCCATAGCAATCAATAAACACAACACACATGGAAATAACGTCCAAATTGTCTAAGTTTATCTGTTATTAAAAATAGCCTTCAGATAATATACAAAAAAACAAAAAGTCTGGTAACACTTGAAAGTCCTGTATGCAGGAATCTTCAGTGAAGTTTGTAAACTGAGTTTTGCTTGAATATGTAAAATGAAATGCAGATAAAACAAATCTTTGCTATTCAACATAAAGATGGCAAGAGGAGGGAGAAAACAGGCCAAAATAAAATGTTCTCAACTCACTTAAAACCATGCATTCATTTTTTTCAATGTGTCTTTTTCATGTCCTTCTTAATTGTGTTTATTTATTTATTTCATCTTTTTTTTTTTTTTTTCTTTTGAGACAGAGTCTCGCTCTGTTGCACAGGCTGAACTGCAGTGGCGCCATCTTGGCTCACTGCAAGCTCCGCCTCCCAGGTTCACGCCATTCTCCTGCCTCAGCCTCCCGAGTAGCTGGGACTACAGGTGCCCATCACCAAGCCTGGCTAATTTTTTGTATTTTTAGTAGAGATGGGGTTTCACCATGTTAGCCAGCGTGGTCTCAATCTCCTGACCTCGTGATCTGCCCACCTTGGCCTCCTGAAGTGCTGGGATTACAGGCATGAGTCACTGTACCCGGCCAATTGTGTTTATTTCTTCTTCTTCTTTTTTTTTTTTTTTTTTGAGACGGAGTCTCGCTCTGTCGCCCAGGCTGGAGTGCAGTGGCCGGATCTCAGCTCACTGCAAGCTCCGCCTCCCAGGTTCACGCCATTCTCCTGCCTCAGCCTCCCGAGTAGCTGGGACTACAGGCGCCCGCCAGGTCGCCCGGCTAGTTTTTTGTATTTTTAGTAGAGACGGGGTTTCACCATGTTAGCCAGAATGGTCTTGATCTCCTGACCTCGTGATCCGCCCGTCTCGGCCTCCCAAAGTGCTGGGATTACAGGTTTGAGCCACCGCGCCCGGCCTCAATTGTGTTTATTTCTAAAGCTGGTGACAAAATGAGTGGTATTACATTATTTACAAAGGCTCTAGCCAGCCACGAACTCCTCCAAAGGAAATAAAAGTAAATAAATAAAAGATAAAAATGGGTTGAAAATTCCTTTTGAGAGAATTGCATTTTGGTGGAGAACAGAGTATAAGTAGATTGGATTAAAATAAAACTGACCTGTATAATTTGCATATTGTCATTATGTTTAAAAGAATATAAAGATTATGATATGTTATGTGTATTACACATACTTATTCATATGTGTATGTGTATATGCATGTATATATGTGTTTGTGTATGTGTGTTTATATATGTATGCATATGTACACATAAAATATAGCTGGTTATATAACTGTATTATCTAAAAGGGAGGTTTGCAAAAAAAGGCGCCAAAATATCTGATTCTGTCCCAGAACTTGCTTTTTTCCCTGATTGCTTTAGGTGTAAATATCAAATTCTGGAATAGGATAATACCCAGAAGGGAAAAGAAAGACAGCTTCCAAAATTATTTCATATTGTCAACAGAAACTGTCATCAATGATGTAAAAATTCATATAGGTTTCATCAAGAAAAATTAAAGATATGAAACTTTAACAGCTCTTCTGATTTATTTAACTTAATGAAAAGAAGGGCAATCTGGCTCATTAAATTGGAAAGTGTTCTAATTTACTGTGGGGTTAACGACTGCTGTTTCAGGGAATTGAAAATCCTTTTTCCAAATTTTGTTCACTCTTGTTAGCTTATTCTGATTAGACAAATGACAAGGGAAAATGTATAGCAGCTTATCAAATCACTTGATTAAACTTGCAATGATACCAGCTCCTTCTACAACCCTTGATGCTATAGCCCCACTACTCAGATATGCTAAATGCGGTACTTCTTACTCCTGATTTATGCTCTCATGAGCTGTATCACTCAGGACAATCACACATTCATTTGGGCATGCAGATTTCAGCAAAGTTTCTGGAAACAACTGTCACAACAACAAATATTCTTCAACCTCCAAATTAAAAGTAGAAACATTTTATATCTTGTGCTCTACTGATAGTTTAAAATCTTGCATAGTAAACACTTCTGTCCATGAATTCTCTGGCTGTTCACAACATATGGCTGTGAGTCATTCCCATCTTCTTGCTTCATAGGCAGCATTCTACATGCTGGTAGCTACTTCCATGAGTTTCTGTGACTCCAAAATTGTCCTTAAGAAAAATAGCTGCTGGTCTAAAGTTTTCCTGTGTGTGTATAAGTTTTCATCACATAGCACCATCATCCTCAAAGGAAAAGGGAGATCAAGTACATAAAAATTCCAGGGCAAAATAGTTTCAAAATCATACTCGTTACAGGCTGTACAGTGACCACCTCTCGGTCCCACTGCTAGACCTACTATTCTTTTCTCTAATCTTTGGCCATATTCTAAGTGTGTTCCACATTCAAGTCAATGCCTGAGTCCTAAGACACAGAAATAAGCAACTGCTCAATAGAAAAACAAAAACAAAACAAAAAACTCACGCCCAATTGTGGGGCAGACATCTACTGTGATTGTTCTCTGAAAGTTACAGCACTGAAAACTCTAATTAGTGGAATCACTTCTAAAGAGATAAGAACACTTTCCAATTTAATGAGCCAGATTGCCCTTCTTTTCATTAAGTTGAATAAATCAGAAGAGCTGTTACTTAAAGTTTCATATCTTTAATTTTTCTTGATGAAACCTATATGAATTTTTACATCATTGATGACAGTTTCTGTTGACATTATGCAATAATTTTGGAAGCTGTCTTTCTTTTCCCTTCTGGGTATTATCCTATTCCAGAATTTGATATTTACACCTAAAGCAATCAGGGAAAATTGTTACATCTAAACAGGCTAGAATATTCATCTGGCAGTACTTGTTAAACTTTGCTTTATACATTGATATGTTATGGGTACCTATTGAGAACATGCCTTATGAATTCAAGTAACTGCTATTATATAATGTAGGTGGAAAACTTAAAAAAGGACTTGATGAGTTAATCTCTACTGAAAGGGCCAGTTTATTCATTCAGCAAGTGATCCCTGAGCATCCAGTGTGTGTCTGGACGTGTGGTAGATGCTGGGGATATGTTTGTGATAGAACTTCAATGAAGGGCTCCATTTTCTTAAGGTATATTTCATTCAAAAAACAAGTGAATAAAAAATACTTTTCTGGAAGAATGAATAAGATGTTGCTATCTATAATTATTATAAATACCATGGCACAGGGCCTAATAGTTCAAAAGTGATTTCACATGTATAATTTAATATGCTCTTTACAAGAACCCTATAAGGCAGAAAGGTCATGCTCGTATATTCAGTTACCTCATGTTATAGAAGAAGAAACTGAGGCTTGCAGGTTTCCTTGCTATAGTTCACGGGGTGGCAAAGTACGGCCCACCATCTGCTTCAGTAAATAAAATTTTATTGGCACATGACCAGGACCTTTTGTTGAGATATTGCCTGCGACTGCTTCCCTCTACAACAGCACAGCTGAGTAGGTGTGTTGACAGAGACAATGTTGAAAGTATTTACTATCTGATACTTTACAGAGAATAAAACATCTATTGCTACAGAATATACAGGCAAGAAGGGATAGAGTTGTCTTTTCACTTCAGGTTTTTTTTCTCACACACTGTAAAATTCAGGGATGCTCTATGGGGCAGGGCAAATTAGAATTGATTTCTGAGGGGTGAGAGAGAAGAAAATGTGCTTTGAACAATAATTTCATATTTGCAAACATATCTGCATTGCTTTCATGAGAGAGCTTACAGATAGCAATGCCCAACAATGCTCTTGATTAGCAATTCCTAAAATAGAAGGGAGAGGGAAAGAGACAAAGGGATACCCACCTCCTTGGATACAGGTGAGAATCTCCCAATTATGGTGGGAAGAAGAGACAGATGAGATTTTTTAATCAAAGAAAGACAAGTAAAAATACAATTCTAAAAGAGAGGTTTAGAAACCTGCCATACTAACCTCTACTAAGTATTGATTCTTGGTGCATTACTTTCTTGGTTTTTGCATGTGTGAAGGACGATTAAAAATGATGACTCCAGATATCTACTTTTGAGAAGGCTCTAAAGGGTTATTTAACAGTTGACCATCTATAAACACCATATAGAAAGTTTTCCCTAGAGGACTAACATGTTGTTTCAAAAATTAAACAGACAAAGCAAAAAAATCTAAAAAGTCACTGAAGAATAATAGCATCTATTTCAGAGTAACTAGAAATTGATATCCAGGTTTCCATCCAGCCAAATCTAGCTGGTGGCAAGGCCAGCTAACACTGTTTGCTATGACAGTGACAGAGCTGCATTTCTATGTTAAAAGTCTAAGCCATGAGGAAATAGGAGCCTAAGGACCACAGTATCAACCTCATATAAAAGCATAGTTACATGGAGTATTCCACAATTCTGTTTCCGACAGAAGTGTCAAGAATGAAAGAATAAATGACCCATAAGGCCAAATCCGCATGGACTAGGATAATACAATGGTGCATTTTCATGTTCCTGTAATAGTATACACTTAATCTTAGCCAAAAGGCCAAGAAGTGATCTTGTAATACTACAGAGTCAAAATATTACTTGAATTTCAACTCAGATGAAAGGAAACAACGCGAAATCCTACAGATTTTCTTTTCTTTTCTTTTTCTTTTCTTTTTTTTTTTTTTCCAGAGTTTCACTCTTGTTGCCCAAGCTGGAGTGCAATGGCGTGATCTCTGCTCACTGCAACCTCTGCCTCCTGTATTCAAGAAATTCTCCTGCTTCAGCCTCCCGAGTAGCTGGGATTACAGGTGTGTGCCACCACGCCCAGCTAATTTTTTTTATTTTTAGTAGAAACAGGGCTTCACCATGTTAGCCAGGCTGGTCTCGAACTCCTGATCTCAGGTGATCCGCCCGCCTCAGCCTCCCAAAGTGCTAGGATTACAGGTGGGAGCCACTGCACCCAGTCAATCCTAGAGCTTTTCTTCTGATCTGAATCTGCCAGTTCTGGAGATGATTTTTTTCTGATATTTTAGTCACCCGCCAATGCTAATTCTATCTTTTAAAACAAATCAGTTAAGAATTCCTCTTGAAAATTTTCATTCTTATTCCAAATTGACATGAATCTGTGAAAACATGGCCTTAAATGTGTGAACATTCCTGTGGATTTATTCTACCATTGGAAAGAGTTCATATGTAGTAAAGAAAAATCATTAGTCAAAAATATAGGACTAAACTTCAATTTATTTCCATTCATTCACTGACACATCTATTAATGACTATGTACTATAAGTAAGGTACTAAAATAGTCATAAGATGAAGCCAGAGAAAACTACAGAACTTTTTAAAATAATATTTTTTAAAAAGCAGTTTTTTCTTTTTCTTTCTTTCTTTCTTTTTTTTTTGAAACAGGGTTTTGCTCTGTTGCCCAGGCTGGAGTATGGTGGTGTGATCATAGCTCACTACAGCCTCAACCTCCTCAAGCTCAGGTGATCCTCCCACCTCAGCTTCCAAAGCAGCTGGGACTATAGGCACATGCCACTATGCCTGGCTAATTTTTGTATTTTTTCGTAGAGACAGGGTTTTACCATCTTTCCCAAGTTAAAAAGAAAAAGTAATTTTCAAAGACATCGTTCCACTTTAAACCACTGGTAGAGGGTTTTGAAAGGACTCATACTGGTATTTGCTCTAGTTGAAATTAATCTTATGTATTATTAAGGTATGATTCTTCTAAGCGATTAATAAAAAACATTTTAATGCACATATTGGATCCACAAATATATCTTAATAAAATCCAGCAATACCTGCAATGTAGAAATGAGGAGGTCTGTGTATTTAACAAAAGTAACAAGCGGAGAGAATAGACTCTGCCCCTGTTTCCCGAGTCCCACTTTGTCTGCCTTTCCTGACTCAATGCCACAAACATAAGTAACACTAAGTCCCTTTTTCCCCTTCTGCCACCTCCACTTTCGTCACTTCAGAAAAACAACCAAAGACAACAAATACATCAAAACCTGAGCTCTATGAAAACATGAAAATCTAGAAAATGAGAGGTGCATTCAGCATGACTGAAATGTTTATATAATTTAAATCACATAAAAAGCTTATACTAACATTAAAACACTGCATTTAAAGCAACCTTCACACTTCCCTGAAAATGGAAAGCAAAGATTCTAGAAAACAACTCGGCATGGAAACCCTATTAGAATGTGGGAGGTGATCGGGCTTAAGGAGAGTTAGTGTTAAGCAGAGAATGGCACTTCTAAATTGTCGCTTTTTGGTGTTATAAACAATGCGAGGCCGCTGTGGCTCTCTTGTCAATCATGTGCGTGAGGCCCCCTTATTGCAGACTCCATTAAACAACAGAGGAAAATTGAATGCTTTCGGGAGACATAAGGTTCAACTCTACAAGTAATTATGATGTGCCTCCTATGCACAGACACCACATGATCAGCAAGACACTGTCCTGGGACATTGCCCAGGGTCAAGGGGCTTGGGTGGGTCGCTTTCCATCTTCCTCACAGTTCTGGGCCTGTGCGTTCCCTGCTGTTTAACTGTGGCTGTCACTTTATGTTCATGTCCAAAGTACTCAATCAAATCATGGGAAGTTCACTAGAAACTCTGATTCCTCACTCACGTCCTTTTAAACATTGCTAGTCTTCCTGTCACATACCCACGACATGGCACTGGGGCTGGACAGGAAGAAAATAAGGAATGCATTGTTTGAAAAGAACTAAAGGGCAAAGCAGAGTAAGAGGCACAGCAAAGATAGAAACATTAAGGACTATCTTGGGGAAGTTGCCCCCTTCCAAGCTCAGAGACTTCAGTGAAATAGACTGACGTCTTTACATCTCAATTTCCTCACATGTAAAATTGAAAGTAAGAATCCCTACAGCAGACAGCACTGGATTCTGGTGTATACAATAATAACAAAAGTTTTAGGCCGGGCACAGTGGCTCACATCTGTAATCCCAGCACTTTCGGAAGCCGAGGCGGGCGGATCATGAGGTCAGGAGATAGAGACCATCCTGGCTAACACGGTGAAACCCCATGTCTACTAAAAATACAAAAAATTAGCCGGGCATGTTGGCAGGCACCTGTAGTCCCAGCTACTCAGGAGGCTGAGTAAAGAGAATGGCGTGAACCTGGGAGGTGGAACTTGCAGTGAGCTGAGATTGCACCACTGCACTCCAGCATGAGTGACAGAGCCAGACTCCATCTCAAAAAAAAAAAAAAAAGGTTTTACTTCTTTTTTTCTGGTAACAGGAATATCGAGGACAGGATGGTAAGGCAGACTCCTTAAATCATTTAGGACCTGGGTATTTCCAGTTCACTGTTTGGCCATCTTCGGGGTGTGATCCTTGACCTCATGATGAACAATAGCTGCTGGAGCTCCAGTAATCATATCTAAGTTCTGGGCAACAGGAAAAATGGAAAGGTATACAACTTTCCTTGTACTGTAAGTCCCACAGTTATTCGGCTCACATGTCATTGCCCAACAACAAAATAAACGGCCACACCTAACTGCAAGGGAAGCTGGGATATATAACCTAGCTGCACAGCCATAGGTCCAGATATAAATTGGGATTCTGTTACTAAGGAAGAAGAAGAAAGTGTATATTGGAAGAGAACCTGGAGCTTCTACCACCTGCCTCTCCTTCTAAGATAGAAACACACTTAATTTGTAAATGAGAGACTGGCATAATAGGGACATAGAGGAAAAATATTCTAATTACTAAGTGGCAAAGTAATTTTACTTGTCAATTCGACATTTCGTTAGGTATTTCAAATGACAGCATCCGAATATGTGGAATTTTACCACTCGCTCTCAACTCATTACCTTCTGCTCTATCAAAACATACATTCTCCATATTAACTGAAGCCTATTATGATTTGCACGAGAGAAAAGAAAAATTCCAAAGTTCAGCAAAGCTCAAGGAAAGACACTGATGAGGACCAATGAGATCAGAACAGAGACACTGCCTCGATCCTATTAGCCAAAGGGTTTGTAAAACTCAGTTCTTTTGTTGAGAGACCATCAATTCCTTGAGCACAGGCCTAGTGCTGGGCCCTCAAAGTGAGTGGGTGAATGAATGAATGAATGATGGTTAAAGCACTTTGTATGTACTCTTTTATTAATAAATAAATATATATTACATATATATAAAACAAATGTAGTTTATTCATCCTGAATATATGCCTGATCTGATATATGCTAAATACTTTATTAGATATATGCTAAATACTTTCATTATAAAATATGTATCTCTGATATGTATTAAATATCTACACTATTTGATTATAAAACATATATCTCTGGCATGTGTTAAACAGGTACTATATTTGATTAAAAAATACATATCTCTGGTACGTGTTAGACAGATATTCTGATTATAAAATACATACCTCTGGTATGTGCTAAACAGATACCCTATTTGATTATAAAATACATATCTCTAGTATGTGTTAGATATCTACTCTATTTAATTATAAAATATATATCTCTGGAATGTGTTAAATAGGTATAATATTTGATTAAAAGATACATATCTCTAGTACGTGTTAGATAACTCTGATTATAAAATACATATCTCTGGTATATGTGCTAAACAGATACTCTATTTGATTAGAAAATATATATCTCTGGTATGTGTTAAATAGCTATTCCATTTGATTATAAGATGCATATTTCTGGTATGTGTTAAATAGATACTGCATTTGATTATAAAATGCATATCTCTGGTATGTGCTAAACAGATACTCTATTTGATTAGAAAATACATATATCTGGTGTCTGTAAAATAGCTATTGTATTAATTATAAAATGCATGTTTCCATCATATGTTAAATAAACACGTTAAACCAAATACTACATTTAGTTATAAAATACATATCTGTGACGTGTGAAACAGACACCATATTTGAGAATAAAATGCTCATATTGAACCTGTGTCCACGCGATGGGGGAGCTGCCTCGGATAGAATGGTGAATACTCAAAACAAACTCTGTGTAGATCACAGAAGGAAGCTGGGTCACACTCAGCGTAGACGTTAGGTGCATGCCCATGTCTAAATTTCCCTAAAAGAACTGGCATCCTGTCTTAAGTGCCAGCTCCAAGTGAGGAGCACTCTCCTCAAACAAAACGGGTTTTGGCCTTGCAGTGATCAATGTGTCTGGGTAAGTAGAGACCCTTGGAAGGGAGTGGGTCGTCCCCTAGCAGAGGGGCTGAGGGCAGGCTGGAAGGAACCCATGCTGCATTGTCTGGGGGAGGACAAGGTGTGGAGCCCTGAAACCTTTTCTCACCCTGATGGTGGTACAACTCTGCTTAGAAGGGGCTGTGAGTAGGACTTTACTATGTGGGGAAAAAAATCATTCACTGCTAATAACAACAGCAACAACAGAACATATATATATACACACACACATATATGATGAAAATAAGAGCATCACAGTCAATCATTCCCATTCACGAGATCTTGATGATAAGTTATCACTGGCCCTGTATTTTTTTTCCTCTTAAAGAGAAACAAAGCTATTTATGAGGAAAAAACATATAAACTGATTTGAAGCCACTAGAATAATTATAAAATTGGATGTTTCAAAAGAAGCATATTAATATGGGGAGGAAGGTAATTCCTCAGTTATAACAAGCTTACCTGCCCTTTGTATTCCACTGGCTTCAGTCCTGCATAAATGGGCACAAAACTGCTGGCTAGGAGGACCTAGATGGATAAAATAAAGAAGCAGCTCATGACTACAGGCATGAACATTCAGACAATACAGTTGATGTAGTATTGACTAGCAAAATCTCAATAAATAAGCCCCACAGACTTCAAGTGCAGCACTGCACATAATTACAAAAAAGATAACACTTTTAATAACAGAAAAGACTCTAAACAGATAGGTACAAGTTGACACACTCAGAATCAATCAACTTCACCTGGGTAAAAATCAGCATTTTTTTTTTTTTTTATAGTAGACACACAAGTTATTATAAACCGAAATTTAAGGTAAGTCTAAGTTCCTGACTATGTAAAGGTTACAGAGAAAGTATTTGTAATGTTCTATCATATACTGTAAAAATCATGTTACAGTTGCACTCCTACTTTCTGGAGGAACAAAGCCCTCTGATTATGACAGGAGAGGTTAGTCCACAGCTCAGAGATGTTCTCATTTATGTCACCAGGATTTGTAAAGGGAATGACATATTTTATGTTCCAATGACGTGGTCAGGATATGTAATGGAACCCTGGCAAGCAGTGACATCAATTATGCTTTATCTCCCATTTAAAAAGTTGAAAAAGATTGTCATTTAGGCAATTACCATTCCATACATCATAAGAAGTTGGGCTCTGATAGCTTTTCTGAAATGTAAATGTTTTATTTTGCTTTGTAGTTTCCAAATCACTAGTGTTCTATTTGAAAACATACAGCATTAGATACTGAATATTTTTTAAGCTATAATCTTTCAACTGATAAGTGAAAGACTCTGGCTGTTTTTTGTCAAAGATTTCATGAGACTTTTTTTTCAACATACATTATTCAGAAATGGATTATGGCTCAAATGCTGACTTGCAGATCATCCATTTACAATTATTTAGAACTCAAAAGGCATTTCCTCTAAAAATCAATGTTATAGGTATGGTTTCTGGGTCAGCTCTCAAAAGCCTATTTATTCTGAACTGCAACTAAATTACAGATTCAGTCAGCAGCATAACAATTTCCATAGGAAAATCCTCTTTTGAGCTGCGACCTGACACAGCTGGAACCTACTCTTGCCATTTTTATTTCTACACCATGTACAGGGAACTTCCATAGCTTTTTTATGCAGTGGTTCTTCCTTGGACATGTCTCCTGTTTCCTCATTACCAAAAACCCCACTGAAAGGACAGGGACTTGTGTCTCTCCTGGTATGTCCAGCCCTTGGCAGAGCTCATACTCAACAAACATCTGTTGGGTATTTCTCTCCCTTCTCTGTGATGTGAATGGACCCAACACTCCTCCACCTACCTCAAAAGTGGGACTAAAGAAGGTTGCCCAGTGCTGTTGGTGGCATGCTGGTTGCAAAGGCACAGGCCTGGTTGTAACAGCTCCTACAGCAACAGGCTCCTGACAAATGCCCAAAGAAGCTTCTGGGGCCTCAGGTTTCAGCAGTGGCAAATTCAAGGATAACAGCACAACACAGGGACTCCAGCAGGAAAGAAGGTAAGAAATAGCCATGCGTGAAAGGGTTCTGTTGCACCATGCTGGCACTAGGTGCCAGAACCAGCTATATAATTTCTGGGTCCTGTCCAAAATAAAATAAATGCAGGGCCCCTTGTTCATAAAGTATGGAGAATATTGAGATGTTGGCAGCAGAGCATTAAACCAACGGTGAGGCCCTTTGGATAGTGGAGCCACGTGCAAATGCACAGGTCATACACTCATGAAGTAGACCTTGCCTCAAATATACTGTCTAATTTAATTATTTCTCGGCCCTGTCTCAAAAAGATAAAGTTGCTCAAAGATCTCTCTGCTAATACATGGTTGAGACTGCCCCGGAACCAATTTATTTTAATACAAAATGTATATTTTTACCAGAGCCAACATAAACATGTCAGATTTCTCACAATGAGTCTTTTTTTCATCTTTTGGTCAATTTTATACACATCTATCTCAATCGCTTGTTTATTGAAATACTGAAAGCACGCTAGTTTGCAGCACTGTTTCTCAAAGGAAAGCAGGCACTTCTATTTATTTTTTATGTGCTTGTTTATTTATTTATTACAAGGCATAATAATAACCTTACACAAGGTCTGTCAACCTTCTACAAAATGTCATTGCGGACATGCCCGCACCACGACATTCTTCTCAAAATCTCAACTCTAAATGGCCCACATAATGCAATACTGTGACATTACAGCAATCATGTCTCTTTCACAAAGAGGCAAAGCAGGAGTGAGTAGCACCTTGGGTGATTTGGTGAAGATCACTTAATAAATCAATAGGAGAGAGAGGACAGAAAGCAGGCATCTTCAACTCCAACCCTCTCAGCCCACTGGTAGCAATGACATCATTGGCTTCAGAGAAAGGTTGCTTACAGTTAAGGTAACTGCATTCACCCTAACTAAACTCAGCCTTATCAGCAATTGGCTACACTTTTAAAAAAATAATCACAGACCCTAGATATGTTTTGCAAGCACAATGTAGCTATTTAATGAAGTTATTCAGCAAATGCAACACCACAAAGCAATAACTAGAGCAATTTGTGGATAGCACACATATTGTGAAATTACAGTACTTAGAGGTCTTTAAAGAACCAAAAACACTCCATAAATATAGTGATTTATTTCATTATTCTGCAGAGAGACACGTGAACTGCAAAAAAATCACTAACCTTAGAATTACAGTTTGTTTTTTTTTCTTTTCCCCCGTGTCAAAGTAAAATGTAGAGTTCACAAGTTAATGCTTGGAACTATTTTGATGAAAAATGCTATCCAATTACTTTCCTACAGATAATAACAGTAAGAATCCTCCTGAATGATATGAAAAGTGCAGTGAACTGGAAAATACTTGTCACTCCTCCAAATCAATGTATTTGTTTTTGTCATAGCTGACTCTCCCTTTATATGGACTGATGATTTGTATATCAAACCAAGTTTAGTGGGGAAATTAGCTTTAGATAGTTAAGAGCTAAGTAGCTTTTCTTATTTGTAGTCAGCTTACTGCAATTTTATTGCAGGCAAACAGGATTTCCTAAGAAAGGAGATAAAGACTGACATTCTAAGGTCATATAATAAAATATTATGCCTAAACATATGCTTTTAGTGTATTTCACCTCACAATATTTCCAGTGAAATTCACCTCGCCAATGAACCTCAACACGTCCACAGCACTTGTTCTCAGCTGGGGATGATTTTACCCCCTAGGGACGTTTATCAATGTGTCTGTCATAACCTGGGGTAGAGGGTGGGGTGGGGGGTGGTGTCCTGCTGGCATCTACTGAACAGAGACCAGGGATGCTGCTCAAATTCCTACAAAGGATAGACAGCTGTCACAAGAAATAGCTATCTGGGGAATAATCTGGGTCCCTACTGCCAGGAGTGCAGTGTTTGTGGCTGAGAACGCTGATGTGGAAAGCAGGGGTGTAATTTTCACACCCTATCACTTGGTATAGCACTTTAAATGTTGGACATATGTGAAACCAATGATTTGTGTTTTTACTAAATACGCAATGATAAAAATGAGAGCTAGTGTCTTCCTATAGCAACAGTATAAAACACTGTCAGGTGTGCATTCCCGACACGTTCTGATTGACTCTCTTCATTTTGCATTTTATAGAAAAGAGATGTTTAGAAAATTAGGTGGCCTAGCTTCCTTAGGGATTAAATTCTCAACAAGTTTCATTTACGCCTAAAGTTTACTGTGGACTTTAATGAGAATCTAACTGTTTATACAGAACCTGCTGGTGTAGTTGAAATTCAAAGACAGATTCAAATTTATCTTCCTCAGTTTTTCCAAGATAATGACCAATCTCAAATTCAGTTCTTATTTCACCTTTCCAAGGCTAAATGTGAGAGGATCTTGTTAAAAGCATTCTCACACATGTGAAGAAATTCAGGACATCACTGCAATAGAGACAGGGCAGAATTTTCTCAAGATGGCCAGGGACACTACTGTGCAGGAAAGGCTTCCTGGGGACCTCTATCCTACAGCATTCACACATGTCAAAAGACCCTTTTGGAAAACACTTGTGTATCAGTCTTAAACATGAAGAATTCAATGATTCGTACCAATTCAGGGAAGCAGTGGAACCCCACCACGCCACTGCACTGTTAATTTTTTTTTACACATCATTTTAGCTCAGCCATGGAGGTTGCATATGACTTTCTTTTAACCTAGGGGCTCACCTCCCTAGTTATGCTTTGCTGAAGACTAACATTAAAATGTGTTTGGATTTCCTAGTTGCATGCATGCTTCTAAAGAAAAACAGTCCACAACAAAATCTGGAACTCGAAATGAATGAGTTGGTATGCAAAATGCGCGCACTTGACACTCGGGGGATACTGTGTAGAGCGGCACACCAGGAAAGGAATCAGGAAGGAATCATGCTAAATAATGAACAGTATGAAGAGATGGATGTCTGGAGAGTGGAGGCACTTGAAGGCGACCATGCACATCTGGTATGTACTTAAGAGTTGATGAAATACTTTCACACATACTTCATTTGACCTTGTTCTGAAGGTATCCATCTTAAAGATGAAGAAACCAAGGCTCTAAGAAGTTGAGACTCGCCAAAGGTCCCAGAGCCCATCAACAACAGGGTTAGGTGGATGTGTACCACCCCCTCCATGACTCTTTTCCATCCCCTAAATTATCTGCATTTGCAGGAACTGATCTCATCTTGGTTTTGATCTGCTGGTGACCCACAGACATAAAGGGTCATCCTTGGAGGGAACATTTTTCTGGGTGTGGCACCCGGAAATCAATCTCTCAGATGGGAAATAAAGATATGATTTTTGAGGGGGGCCTCCTGGGGCTCTGGTTAACTCTATAAAGGGGTCTCCCCTCTGCAGGCTGCCTTCAAGTAGTTGAGCAGCAGACATCATCTGTGTTTCCCTTTGTTGGTATAGTCACTATAAGGGAGGAGCGGAATGGTTGACACCAATAAATTCTGAACAAAGGAATGCCTTAAGGCCTGCATCTGTCTTATAACGGTTTATAAAGTAGAAAAGACTGAGTTAAATCCTCATGAACATAAGATTCAAAATTCTGTGGAAATTCAACCCTAAATAAAATGAAGAGTTGGACCACACAGTCTGCAAGGGTTCCAAGAAAACAACCAACTAGCATTGCAGCTATCAAACGAGTGATTTTCCATGCCACTAAAGGTGAAGCTGATTAAGATAAATTAAGTATGAATTATCACACAAAATTATTTATTTTAAAAAAGAAGGCTTGGCCGGGCGCGGTGGCTCAAGCCTGTAATCCCAGCACTTTGAGAGGCCGAGATGGGCGGATCACGAGGTCAGGAGATCGAGACCATCCTAGCTAACACGGTGAAACCCCGTCTCTACTAAAAATACAAAAACTAGCCGGGCGAGGTGGCAGGCGCCTGTAGTCCCAGCTACTCGGGAGGCTGAGGCAGGAGAATGGCGTAAACCCGGGAGGCAGAGCTTGCAGTGAGCTGAGATCCAGCCACTGGACTCCAGTCCGGGCGACAGAGCGAGACTCCGCCTCAAAAAAAAAAAAAAAAAAAAAAAAAAAAAAAAAAAAAAAAAAGGCTTATGATGATGAGCTGTAAACTCAAATGCCTAACTCAAATTACGTGGCAAGAACTCAGTAGCAACCATTTCCTGAAGTATTACAGATATCAGTTAGCACATTGTTCATGAAGACAGGTGATAAGTAAGGGGTTCAAGAATAACACTGATAAGAAAAAGTAAGTCCTATTCAGCCTGAAGAAAAGAAAGCTGTGATTGAACATGGCTTTAAAATTTCATGACAGATTCATAGAAGGGCGCTGAGCAGGGGTGTGTATGGGTTATTACGTTATTTGTTCATTATTTATGAAATATTGGCTCCATTCAGCATGCATAAAGGGCTTTACCATTTAAAACACACTTTCACATGCTTTATCTTATTTATTCTGCACAGTAACACTAGTTAGTATTACTGTGCGAATTATTCCATTTC
The DNA here is from genome assembly GCF_007565055.1 of Rhinopithecus roxellana. Lineage (NCBI taxonomy): Eukaryota > Metazoa > Chordata > Mammalia > Primates > Cercopithecidae > Rhinopithecus > Rhinopithecus roxellana. The sequence goes on from NC_044555.1 coordinate 73,329,505, forward strand.
AGAGATGAGAAAACTGAGACTCAAAAATAATCAGTCCAAGAGGACAACGTCAGGAAACGACAGGCCTAGACATGATCACCAGGACACTCATAAAACAAGTAACCATCTTTGAGGAGATTCAAAAAGACCTCAAAATACACACACACACACACACACACACACACACACTCTCTCTCTCTCTCTCTCTCTCTCTCTCTCTCTCTCACACACACACACACACACACACACATTCTAAGCTTTCTAGTTGGATTTTCAGGTACGTAGGCACGCTGTCTGTAACAAACAGCATCAGTCAGCTGGTGGATAATGAAAAACTAGGCATTTTCTTAAAAAATTCAACTATTAAGTAGCAAAACAAATGAGTTAATGATAAAAACAGACAGAAAATACAACATGGAGCAAAGTTTAAAGGAGGTGAAAATCATCAGTGTTTAGTATTTCATGCTCTCCCATGCTCTTTTCTCTAACTTGAGTTTTAATCAGCCTCTCTCTTTCTCTCTGTCTCCCATCCCTTCCATCTACAGAATATCCAGATACTGGGAAGTAGACTTGTATTAGTTCATTTTCACACTGCTGATGAAGACATACCCGATACTGGGTAAATGATAAAGAAAAAGAGGTTTAATGGCCTTACAATTCCATGTGGCTGGGGAGGCCTCACAATCATGGTGGAAGGTGAAAGGCATGTCTTACATGGCAGCAGGCAGGAGAGAGAATGAGAGAGAAGCAACAGCAGAAACCCCTTATTAAACCGTCAGATGTCGTGAGACTTACTCACTACCAGGAGAACAGTATGGGATGGGGAAAACCATCCCCATAATTCAATTATCTCCCACTGGGTCCCTCCCACAATACATATGAATTATGGGAACTACGATTCAAGGTGAGATTTGGGTGGGGACAGAGACAAACCATATCAAGACCCCAGGCCGTGTGTTCAGAGCCAGGTGTACCAAGCCCTGGGAGACCTGCAGCTACCCATCATCGAGCTGCTTCAATTCATGGCTTGAGAGCCTCTTGTCTCCACCTAAAGGGAGTGGGGTGACCTTCAGGCAGCCTCCCCAACCCCAACCAAAAAGGTCAGAAGCACCATCCTCCCATGGCACCACCTCAGACAACATTCTCCCACCATCCTCTTCTTTCACCGGAACATATATACTTGATCATGTCCCTACCTGGCAGGGGGTTACTTTACTTCCTCTTCACGCTTATTCCTTTGCTACATCATCCCTAGTCTTCCCGCACTCTCACTCTTTTCTGCTAAATTCTTCCTGAGTATTCCAGGCATAGGTTTCACAGTTTAACAGTCACCATCTGCTATCAAGGAACTATTCATCCTTCCTTCTTTTTAATTCTGAAAAAGGTTAAAACATCCTCCTAAACACATAGAATGTTTCTTGTAGAACCCAGAATAAATGTCAATTATTCGATATTCTCCTTACAAGTATTACACATTCGTGTCAACAATTTCTCTTCTGTTCAATGAACTTAAGTAATTACATGAATTCTCTGAATAGTTATGATCCAAAACAAAGGAACTAGAAAAACATCATGTTTTCTTAACAGCAACAGTTTGCTATTGCTGTTATAACAAATTACTACAAATGTAACTGCTTCAAACAAGACACATGTATTGTCATACAGTTTGAGGGTCCAAAGTCTGGTATGGGTCTCACTGGGAAAATCCAGGTGTCGGCAGGACTGTGTCTCTTTCTGGAGGCTCTGGTGGAGAATGTGTCTCCTTGCTCATTCAGGTGTTAGGATAATTCAGTTCCACAGGTTACAGGGCAGGTGCCCCCTTTTCTTTGCTGGCTGACAGTGGGGAGCTGCTTTCCTAGAAGTCTCTGTGCTCCCCTAGCATGTGGCTCTTACATCTCCAAACCAGCCATGGTACACAGAATCCGGGAAACATGTCCATTTTTCAAGATTCCGGTACTTAGTTTGGGTCCACTTGGATAATATGGGATCATCCTTCTATCTCAGACCTTAAACTTAATTACATCTACAGAATCCCTTTTGACAGGTAAGGTTACATCTGGACAGGTTCTGGGGATTAGGGTAAGGGCAGCTTTGGGTGTCATTCTTCTGTCTGCCACATAAAAGAGATGGATAGGGAGGATGAGCATTTTATCCAGCGTGGAGTAGAGTTAGGTAAGAATGCTAGACGCGTGGACCACAGTCACAGCTGGGCCCCAGCCAGCTATGTGATTTTGCCCGGGTCATAGAGTACGGAGGGCCCAGCTTCTTTCTTTTCTTTTGTTTTAAATCAAGCCAGTGTAACAGATACAACTTTGGTTCATATCCATTCATTTCACACATATTACAGAGTGCCTACACAATGGCTGGCAGTGTGGCAGGTACTGGGCTGTAGCAGTGAGCAAACCAGAGAAAGCCCTGCCTCTTGGAGCTTACATTCTGGTGAAGGAGGATGGACAATAAAAGCTAAACAGGACAGCAGTAAAGAGGTAGCATGCTAAAGAGTGATATGTAAATCAGGAGGGATGTAGGGAGATCAGGGGCTGAGAGTTCTGTCATTATAGACAGAGAAGCCAGGGATGGACTCCATGAGAAAGAGAAAGCTGGGGGCAGAATCCCTCTCATTTTATGTCACAAGAGCACATAGTCTGTTCCTAGATAAACACGAAGATGCATGTCTGCCCACCGCAAGCCTTATCTGTCTGTATTGGACATTGATGACTTAGGACCACTTAGCATGGGTTGCCCAGCTCTTCCCTTACACTGTCAAATCTACATAATATTGTAATGAGATTACAGAATAATGTCTTTTTTTTTTTTTTGAATTATACTTTAAGTTCTAGGGTACATGTGCATAACGTGCAGGTTTGTTACATATGTATACTTATGCCATGTTGGTGTGCTGCACCCATCAACTCGTCAGCACCCATCAATTCATCATTTATATCATGTATAACTCCCCAATGCAATCCCTCCCTCCTCCCCCCTCCCCCCTCCCCATGATAGGCCCCAGTGCGTGATGTTCCCCTTCCCGAGTCCAAGTGATCTCATTGTTCAGTTCCCACCTATGAGTAAGAACATGCGGTGTTTGGTTTTCTGTTCTTGTGATAGTTTGCTAAGAATGATGGTTTCCAGCTGCATCCATGTCCCTACAAAGGACGCAAACTCATCCTTTTTTATGGCTGCATAGTATTCCATGGTGTATATGTGCCACATTTTCTTAATCCAGTCTGTCACAGATGGACATTTGGGTTGATTCCAAGTCTTTGCTATTGTGAATAGTGCCGCAATAAACATACGTGTACATGTGTCTTTGTAGTAGAATAATTTATAATCCTTTGGGTATATACCCAGTAGTGGGATGGCTGGGTCATATGGTACATCTAGTTCTAGATCCTTGAGGAATTGCCATACTGTTTTCCATAATGGTTGAACTAGTTTACAATCCCACCAACAGTGTAAAAGTGTTCCTAATTCTCCACATCCTCTCCAACACCTGTTGTTTCCTGACTTCTTAATGATTGCCATTCTAACTGGTGTGAGATGGTATCTCATTGTGGTTTTGATTTGCATTTCTCTGATGGCGAGTGATGATGAGCATTTTTTCATGTGTCTGTTGGCTGTATGAATATCTTCTTTTGAGAAATGTCTGTTCATATCCTTTCCCCACTTTTTGATGGGGTTGTTTGTTTTTTTCTCGTATATTTGTTTGAGTTCTTTGTAGATTCTGGATATTAGCCCTTTGTCAGATGAGTAGGTTGCAAAAATTTTCTCCCATTCTGTAGGTTGCCTGTTCACTCTGATGGTAGTTTCTTTTGCTGTGCAAAAGCTCTTTAGTTTAATTAGATCCCATTTGTCAATTTTGGCTTTTGCTGCCGTTGCTTTTGGTGTTTTAGACATGAAGTCCTTGCCCATGCCTATGTCCTGAATGGTACTACCTAGATTTTCTTCTAGGGTTTTTATGGTATTAGGTCTAACATTTAAGTCTCTAATCCATCTTGAATTAATCTTCGTATAAGGAGTAAGGAAAGGATCCAGTTTCAGCTTTCTACTTATGGCTAGCCAATTTGCCCAGCACCATTTATTAAATAGGGAATCCTTTCCCCATTTCTTGTTTCTCTCAGGTTTGTCAAAGATCAGATGGCTGTAGATGTGCGGTATTATTTCTGAGGACTCTGTTCTGTTCCATTGGTCTATATCTCTGTTTTGGTACCAGTACCATGCTGTTTTGGTTACTGTAGCCTTGTAGTATAGTTTGAAGTCAGGTAGCGTGACGCCTCCAGCTTTGTCTTTTTGACTTAGGATTGTCTTGGCAATGCGGGCTCTTTTTTGGTTCCATATGAACTTTAAAGCAGTTTTTTCCAATTCTGTGAAGAAACTCATTGGTAGCTTGATGGGGATGGCATTGAATCTATAAATAACCTTGGGGAGTATGGCCATTTTCACGATATTGATTCTTCCTATCCATGAGCATGGTATGTTCTTCCATTTGTTTGTGTCCTCTTTTATTTCACTGAGCAGTGGTTTGTAGTTCTCCTTGAAGAGGTCCTTTACATCCCTTGTAAGCTGGATTCCTAGGTATTTTATTCTCTTTGAAGCAATTGTGAATGGAAGTTCATTCCTGATTTGGCTCTCTGCTTGTCTGTTGCTGGTGTATAAGAATGCTTGTGATTTTTGCACATTAATTTTGTATCCTGAGACTTTGCTGAAGTTGCTTATCAGCTTAAGGAGATTTTGGGCTGAGACGATGGGGTTTTCTAAATATACAATCATGTCATCTGCAAACAGGGACAATTTGACTTCTTCTTTTCCTAACTGGATACCCTTGATTTCTTTCTCTTGCCTGATTGCCCTAGCCAGAACTTCCAACACTATGTTGAATAGGAGTGGTGAGAGAGGGCATCCCTGTCTTGTGCCAGTTTTCAAAGGGAATTTTTCCAGTTTTTGCCCATTCAGTATGATATTAGCTGTGGGTTTGTCATAAATAGCTCTTATTATTTTGAGGTACGTTCCATCAATACCGAATTTATTGAGCGTTTTTAGCATGAAGGGCTGTTGAATTTTGTCAAAAGCCTTTTCTGCATGTATTGAGACAATCATGTGGTTCTTGTCTTTGGTTCTATTTATATGCTGGATTACGTTTATTGATTTGCGAATGTTGAACCAGCCTTGCATCCCAGGGATGAAGCCCACTTGATCATGGTGGATCAGCTTTTTGATGTGCTGCTGAATCCGGTTTGCCAGTATTTTATTGAGAATTTTTGCATCAATGTTCATCAGGGACATTGGTCTAAAATTCTCTTTTTTTGTTGTGTCTCTGCCAGGCTTTGGTATCAGGATGATGTTGGCCTCATAAAATGAGTTCGGGAGGATTCCCTCTTTTTCTATTGATTGGAATAGTTTCAGAAGGAATGGTACCAGCTCCTCCTTGTACCTCTGGTAGAATTCAGCTGTGAATCCATCTGGTCCTGGACTTTTTTTGGTGGGTAGGCTATTAATTGTTGCCTCAATTTCAGAGCCTGCTATTGGTCTATTCAGGGATTCAACTTCTTCCTGGTTTAGCCTTGGGAGAGTGTAAGTGTCCAGGAAATTATCCATTTCTTCTAGATTTTCTAGTTGATTTGCGTAGAGGCGTTTATAGTATTCTCTGATGGTAGTTTGTATTTCTGTGGGGTCAGTGGTGATATCCCCTTTATCATTTTTTATTGCATCTATTTGATTCCTCTCTCTTTTCTTCTTTATTAGCCTTGCTAGCGGTCTGTCAATTTTGTTGATCTTTTCAAAAAACCAACTCCTGGATTCATTGATTTTTTGGAGGGCTTTTTGTGTCTCTATCTCCTTCAGTTTAGCTCTGATCTTAGTTATTTCTTGCCTTCTGATAGCTTTTGAATGTGTTTGCTCTTGCCTCTCTAGTTCTTTTAATTGTGATGTTAGAGTGTCAATTTTAGATCTTTCCTGCTTTCTCTTGTGGGCATTTAGTGCTATAAATTTCCCTCTACACACTGCTTTAAATGTGTCCCAGAGATTCTGGTATGTTGTATCTTTGTTCTCATTGGTTTCAAAGAACATCTTTATTTCCGCTTTCATTTCGTTATGTACCCAGTAGTCATTCAGGAGCAGGTTGTTCAGTTTCCATGTAGTTGAGCGGTTTTGATTGAGTTTCTTAGTCCTGAGTTCTAGTTTGATTGCACTGTGGTCTGAGAGACAGTTTGTTATAATTTCTGTTCTTTTACATTTGCTGAGGAGTGCTTTACTTCCAATTATGTGGTCAATTTTGGAATAAGTGCGATGTGGTGCTGAGAAGAATGTATATTCTGTTGAGTTGGGGTGGAGAGTTCTATAGATGTCTATTAGGTCCGCTTGGTGCAGAGATGAGTTCAATTCCTGGATATCCTTGTTAACTTTCTGTCTCGTTGATCTGTCTAATGTTGACAGTGGAGTGTTGAAGTCTCCCATTATTATTGTATGGGAGTCTAAGTCTCTTTGTAAGTCTCTAAGGACTTGCTTTATGAATCTGGGTGCTCCTGTATTGGGTGCATATATATTTAGGAGAGTTAGCTCTTCCTGTTGAATTGATCCCTTTACCATTATGTAATGGCCTTCTTTATCTCTTTTGATCTTTGATGGTTTAAAGTCTGTTTTATCAGAGACAAGGATTGCAACCCCTGCTTTTTTTTGTTCTCCATTTGCTTGGTAGATCTTCCTCCATCCCTTTATTTTGAGCCTATGTATGTCTCTGCATGTGAGATGGGTCTCCTGAATACAGCAGACTGATGGGTCTTGACTCTTTATCCAGTTTGCCAGTCTGTGTCTTTTAATTGGAGCATTTAGTCCATTAACATTTAAGGTTAATATTGTTATGTGTGAACTTGATCCTGCCATTGTGATATTAACTGGTTATTTTGCTCGTTAGTTGATGCAGTTTCTTCCTAGCCTCGATGGTCTTTACATTTTGGCATGTTTTTGCGATGGCTGGTATCGGTTGTTCCTTTCCATGTTTAGGGCTTCCTTCAGGGTCTCTTGTAAGGCAGGCCTGGTGGTGACAAAATCTCTAAGCATTTGCTTATCTGTAAAGGATTTTATTTCTCCTTCACTTATGAAACTTAGTTTGGCTGGATATGAAATTCTGGGTTTAAAATTCTTTTCTTTAAGAACGTTGAATATTGGCCCCCACTCTCTTCTGGCTTGTAGAGTTTCTGCCGAGAGATCTGCTGTTAGTCTGATGGGCTTCCCTTTGTGGGTAACCCGACCTTTCTCTCTGGCTGCCCTTAAGATTTTTTCCTTCATTTCAACTTTGGTGAATCTGGCAATTATGTGTCTTGGAGTTGCTCTTCTGGAGGAGTATCTTTGTGGCGTTCTCTGTATTTCCTGAATTTGAATGTTGGCCTGCCCTACTAGGTTGGGGAAGTTCTCCTGGATGATATCCTGAAGAGTGTTTTCCAACTTGGTTCCATTTTCCCCCTCACTTTCAGGCACCCCAATCAGACGTAGATTTGGTCTTTTTATGTAATCCCATACTTCTTGCAGGCTTTGCTCATTTCTTTTTCTTCTTTTTTCTTTTGGTTTCTCTTCTCGCTTCATTTCATTCATTTGATCTTCAATCGCTGATACTCTTTCTTCCAGTTGATCGAGTCGGTTACTGAAGCTTGTGCATTTGTCACGTATTTCTCGTGTCATGGTTTTCATCTCTGTCATTTCGTTTATGATCTTCTCTGCATTAATGAGTCTAGCTGTCAATTCTTCCACTCTTTTTTCAAGATTTTTAGTTTCTTTGCGCTGGGTACGTAATTCCTCCTTTAGCTCTGAGAAGTTTGATGGACTGAAGCCTTCTTCTCTCCTCTCGTCCAAGTCATTCTCTGACCAGCTTTGATCCGTTGCTGGCGATGGGCTGCGCTCCTTTGCAGGGGGAGATGCGCTCTTATTTTTTGAATTTCCAGCTTTTCTGCCCTGCTTCTTCCCCATCTTTGTGGTTTTATCTGTCTCTGGTCTTTGATGGTGGTGACGTACTGATGGGGTTTTGGTATAGGTGTCCTTCCTGTTTGATAGTTTTCCTTCTGACAGTCAGAAGGACTGTCTGTTGGTCTGTTGGAGATTGCTTGAGGTCCACTCCAGACCCTGTTTGCCTGGGTATCAGCAGCAGAGGTTGCCGAAGATAGAATATTGCTGAACAGCGAGTGTACCTGTCTGATTCTTCCTTTGGAAGTTTCCTCTCAGGGGTGTACTCCACCCTGTGAGGTGTGGGGTGTCAGACTGCCCCTAGTGGGGGATTTCTCCCAGCTAGGCTACTCAGGGGTCAGGGACACACCTGAGCAGGCAGTCTGTCCGTTCTTAGATCTCAACCTCCGCGTTGGGAGATCCGCGGCTCTCCCCAAAGCTGTCAGACAGAGTCGTTCGCGTCTGCACCGGCTCCCGCTACTTCCCCTGTTGGTCTTCAGCTGTGCGCTGTCCCCAGAGGTGGAGACTACAAAGACAGGCAGGCTTCCTTGAGCTGCTGTGAGCTCCACCCAGTTCGAGCTTCCCAGCGGCTTTGTTTATCTACTTAAGCCTCAGCAATGGCGGGCGCCCCTCCCCCAGCCTCGCTGCTGCCTTGCGGATAGATCGCGGCAGACTGATGTGTTAGCAGTGAGGGAGGCTTCGTGGGCGTGGGACCCTCCCGGCCAGGTGTGGGATATATTCTCCTGGTGTGCCTGTATGCTTACAGTGCAGTATTGGGGTGGGAGTTACCCGATTTTCCAGGTGTTGTGTGTCTCAGTTCCCCTGGCTAGGAAAACGGATCCCCTTCCCCCTTGCGCTTCCAGGTGAGGCGATGCCTCGCCCTGCTTCAGCTCTCGCTGGTCAGGCTGCAGCAGCTGACCAGCACCGATTGTCCGGCACTCCCTAGTGAGATGACCCCAGTACCTCAGTTGAAAATGCAGAAATCACCGGTCTTCTGTGTCACTCGCGCTGGGAGTTGGAGACTGGAGCTGTTCCTATTCGGCCATCTTGCTCCGCCCCCCAGAATAATGTCTTCTTATAAGATAGAAAGACTCTTAACTTGTAAGTGACAGACTGACGTAATAGGGATATTGAGGAAAAATATTCTAACCTATTAAGTGGCCAAGTAATTTTACTTGTGAATTCAACATTTCATTAAGTATTTCAAATGACAGCATCCAAATATATGGAATTTTACCACTTACTCTCAACCCATTACCTTCCGCTGTATGAAAACATACATCCTCCCTATTACCTGAGGCTTGTTATGATTTGCACTAGAGGGAAAAACAAGAAAAAATTCCAAAAGAAATACACTCTTTCCACCCTACAAATATTCAGTGTATTACCACAGCAGGCACATTGGTATTTGGAAATCAATCAGCTGAAGTATTTCCCAGAGATAATGAATTCTCAACCAACCAACTTTCAAATGTGTTTGGACAGAAAGACATCAGAACAAAATGGAAGAAACAAAATGGAATATTAGATTGAAAAGTTAAGAGACCTGGGTACCAGAATTGGCTCCCACTGCCACGCAGGATAATCTTAGGTACATTGGTACATACATCATATAAAATCTTTTCATTCACTTCTCTGTTAAAAACATAAAAGGGATCAGGTGCGGTGGCTCACGCCTGTAATTCTAGCACTTTGGGGGGCCCAGGCGGGCAGATCATTTGAGGTCAGTAGTTCAAGACTGGCCTGGCCAACATGGTGAAACCCTGTCTCTACTAAAAATACAAAAAGTAGGTGGACGTGGTGGTACATGCCTGTAATCCCAGCTACTCAGGAGGCTGAGGCAGGAGAATTGCTTGAACCTAGGAGACAGAGGTTGCAATGAGCCAAGATTGCACCACTGCACTCCAACCTGGGCAACAGAGCGAGACTCCATCTCAAAACAAAAACAAAAACAAAAACATAAAAGGGTCACAATAACACCTATCCTACCTGATTTACAGAAGGACTTGAAGGACTGAATAAGAGAGTACATGTTAAAAACCCTACATACACTCCAAAGTATTAGCCACATAGATTTCGGGAATTATTATTGCTACTAAATTGCATCAGCGACTTGCTTCACATAATCAATGTGAGATCTGAACATTGCAGGAAGACACTGAACAAGTACAGGGAGCCTTTGGATCACAGTGCATCATGAGGCGGCCTCAGGAGGGATCCTGGTGAATACTTTCATCAAACACGTAATTTACTGAGCACTCAACCATCTATCGGGCCTGATAAGAGACACAGGATCTAAAGACCATGGTAATACTCATTACTTTTATATAAAGTATTGAAATCAGCACTTGCTGATTTCTTCAAATAGGAAACATGGCTTTATTACCTTAATGAGGTCCTCCCTGGAGGAAAAAGTGGAGACTAAGTGATTTTCTCTGGTTCTGGTGTTGGTGATGGATACATGCAGTCGGTTCTGGGCCAGCTCGTGAGCATTGGGAGGAAGAATCGACTCCATTCCACTTCTAAAGAAAAAGCAATCTGCATCATTCACCTTTAATTATTGAACGCCCTGTAAATATTTTACAAGAGAGAATGCTGAGCTTGCCACTGTTTGTACAGAGAGTCGTCAACATTCTGTCTCCATGTACTTTTGGGCAAAATGTACTCTGTATACCTTAGTTGGGCCATGAAGTCATAACCGGGTGTTACTGCCCCAAAAGACTGCCTTCTGATTTCTTTGGCAAACTTGTAGGTAAATTGGTTACATTCCTAAAAAAAAGAAAATTAAGAAGTGACCCTATGTATCGTTATTAAAGGTGTGCAAATTCCCCACCTGGCCGGGGCCTCACCCACCACTCTCAGGCCCTTTGCAAGGTATACACTCTCAAAATTCTAATCTTTTTTGTTTTTTCCTTTGTAAAGCACCTTAAATGGCATTTGCCCCATCTGAAAAATCCTTGAAGGCTCAATCTGAATTTTAATTGAGCACATTCTTCAAAAGGTTTCCTCAGCGCAATTAACCTTCTCTCCCACACCTATTTTGTGGTCTCAGCAGCAGTTTGATTACAACCCTGCAACAAAGCTGATTACAAATGACAGCACCAGTGACAGAAATAGGAGTGGTGACGTCTATGGTTTGCACAGACTGAACCAGTCATCGGAGATTCATCTTGGGCACTGGTATTTTATAAAGTCTTTCAGCGATGCTCTGTCTACCCTGGACTGGGATCCACAGAGGTGACACTGTCAGTTCATCTTCACATCACCCTGCAAAGTGGGTATAACCATCCCACTTGACAGATAAGAAAACGGAGGATTGGAGAGTTCAAGTACCTATCCCAATATCTCACTAAAAATGAGTCTCAGAGCCAGGATTTACACCCAAGTCTCTTTTGAATTAAATAATGAATTAATTTGGCAACTAACTGGACACCACATACTTGGCTAGGCACTGGGACTTGGACAGGACAAGATACAAAGAAACTGTCCTCATGAGATTCATAAGTGCCTCCAAGAGCAGGTGACAGAGGGCTATGAGAGCCCCCACGAGGGTGTGTTTGGCTCTCATTTAGTGCAAAAAATAAATAATAACAGGTAAACTAATTTGAGAATATGAGGACATCAAGTCTCAAATTCAGGTAAATTATTCAATGTCTTAACATTGCAGAATTTCAATTAAGTGGCTATATTATTGCAGTGGTCTCTCCTCTCCCCACAAAGATATCCACATTCTAGTCCCTGGAACCTGTGACTAGGAGACCTTTGTTAAAAGGGACTTCGTAGAGCCAATTAAGGACCTTGAGATGAGGAGATAATCCTGGATGACCTGGGTAGGACCAGTGTCATCAAAAGGGTTCTTGTAAGGGAAGGAGGGAGGTAGGAGAGGTAGAGTTGGAGAGATTTGAAGATGCTGTGCTTATGGCTTTAGAAATCAAGGAAGGGGTCAGGAGCCAAGGAGTCTGGGCACCCTCCAGAAACTGGAAAAGGTAAGGAAATGGATTCTCCCCTGGAGCCTCTGGAGAGAGTGAGCAAGGACATTTTGATTTTAGCTCAGTGAGACCCTTTTAGACTTAAGACCTCCAGAGTTGGAAGATGATAAACACATGCTGTTTTAAGCCACTAAGTTGAAGGTCCTTTGCAAAGCAGCAACAGGAAATGAATATGGTGTGTGTCAACCTCCAACCTCGTGGGTTGCCAAAGGTTTCCCTCCAATTTGACACCCAGGCTGGGACTTAAACTTAAACAGGAGTTGGGCAGGGGATGAAGGTGAAAGCAGAGGATAGTAAAAACAACAGCAAGAACAACTCTGAGACGGGCACAGAGCTGAAATGCATCCCTATGGCAAGCCATAAGTAGGGCTAAGTCACATGGGGCCTTGTGATACAAGCTGAGAAACGTGGGTCACATTATCCTAAGTCAACAGACAGCCTCTGCCCCAGGGGTAATGAGGTGATCAGATATACCTTTGGGTGACATCACTCTAAGTGCTATGAGGTAGGTGGATTGTAGAGAGCTTGAACGGATATAGGCTGCAGGAAGCTCCTGGGTGAGAAATGGGGGTAGCCCCACCAAATGTATGTTCATTCTACTGAGCTAGACTACCCATCTAGCCTATTTCTTTGTACTAATTTTAGTTATATTCAATACTCTCCATAGCCCGGACCAGACTGTAAACTTATTAAAGATGGACCTATTCATCTTTGAGTTCCCCACTGAGTCTAGCACCATGGCTTCCTCGCAAATTGTGAGGGCAGAGGAAAGACTTGCAGCATTGAGTTCTTCCACATCAACGTCTAAATTTGCCTACCACTTAAAACATGCCCCGTATCAGGTGCTCCTCTTAATTATTCATGCATAAGCTCGGAACAAGATTAATTACACACGTATTTGTCACAACAGTAAAAAGCTTGAGGAACTTACATCATCAGGAAGAACCAAGCAAACACGAATCTGAGTAGGTAGAAACATTTGCTAAAAAACACTCAAGGCTATCCTACAGGTGGATTATTTCAGATGCTAAATATAAAGGAACTAAAATAACCTTAAGTCAAAGGGTTACTTTGGCTGAAAAATTATTGTGAAGAAGAACAAATGAGGATGCCCTAAGGAAACGAAGAAAATTATTTTCTACCTTCCCATGGGAGCACCAGATAAAGACATCTTTTCATCATACCAGCACCATCAGACAACACAACCCAGTCTCTCATTTAGTGCAAAAAATAAATAACAATAGGTAAACTAATCTGAGAAGAGGATGGCATCAACTCTCCAATTCAGGTAAATTATTCAATGTCTTAACATGGCAGAATTTCAGTTAAGTATAAGTGGCTGTACTATTGCAGTATTTCCAAATCAGGTTAATTCTAAATCATATAATACATTTTTTAATTTGCTGAGAATTGGAAACCAAGTCTACATAACTCCAAAGCTTAGGATTTGCCACAGCTCAAGAAAAGACTGCAGTAAAAAGGAAGAAGTAACACCCTGAGAGTCCTCTGCTTCAAAAATGAAACACAGTTATGGGAAGGAGGTAGCTTGTAATTCAAAGCATATGAATCTGCTAGTTTAGGGGGAATTTTCCCACCTCATTTATACCTTGCATGGCTTACGGTTCTCATCCTGTTTAATCTCTGCAGTTTTTAAATCAGTTTTCTAGTTCCCTGTAAATCAACCATATAAAGACAGGAAGATAAGTGGATTTCTGAATGATTGGCCTCAAATCTAGCTTCCCTTTGATAAGCAGCTCACAAAAGATCTGAAATGAGATTTTGATGATTAAAATTGCATAGTTTTAGAATTTTAAATGTGACTGAAATTCATTCTTGGGCATGAGGGTGTTAAATTATTATTTCATTATTGTTCAAAGCTGCTAAAGTATGTAATGATTAACAAATATAATATCCTCCAACTACAGAATCCAGCTCTCACAGTCAGTAAATGATTGATCACTGTCTGGATAGCAGAAAACAGATTTTTAAAACATAGATTGCATTAAATAAAATACTGAACGAAGACTTATTTGTATTACTTCTGGATAAATTGCTTGGAACTCACAGCTTCCTCTTACTGTGAGAATTAAAAAAGAATTAAATTCCTATACCATTCCACTTAATAGAAATTGCATGCCCACATTTTAATTTATATATCTATTTCTATGTAGCAGTGAGTAGAGACTTGTTGCCCACATGTTCAAGGCCTTGAAAACAGGCCCCATGCTCTTCTCATCATAGAAAGAAGAAATATCCTTTGCTTGAAAGGAACAGAGCTGGAATCTTAAGGATAAATAAAAACTCAAGAGTAATATGTCATTTTATTTCCTTATTTCACTATCACCCAAAATAATCTTTCCCACAACCAGAGCACAGATCCCTAATAATTACATCTTAAAAGAAAAGTCCTAATCCTTTCTGTTTCCAAGCAAAGGATTAATTCTCTGCCGTGTTAACTTAGTAGAGTCAATGCTCATGTTTGCCTTTGGGTCTTAATTTCTTGATGAGCAACACAGTCTAAGTTACTACTTAATTACCTCTATTTTTTCTGGTGCAGTTAGCAGAACAGAAGCAACCAAGGATCCCGCAGACGCCCCAGCGAAAGCTTTGACATCCTTCAGAAGTTTTTTGCCATGTCTGCAAAGTGCAGATGCTGCCCCCAAGTGGTAAATGCCCAGAAATCCACACGCTGCAAATGACAGGTTGATGTGCTTCATTCTAGCTGCAGCACTGGCAATACAAAAAGCAAAAATGCTGTAAGTTGGAATAGTTTATCCCACGTACTGTGTAGTCTTATGTTGATCATCGTTCCAAGGCTTTCTTCTAACATCATTCTCTGTTTTAAGCACAGTGGTTTCAATTAATTCTAATTAAACACAAGAATATTTCAAGGAAATCTTTTCTTTCCCTCCTCACCTTGACCCAAGTCATACATTAAAAACAAAGAAACAAACAAAAAAAAACCCCAACATTCCACATTTATTCGGTACATAGATTACGCAATCTACGATTTAATTACTTGGCAAGAAACAGATGTATACATTCCAATTGGCAAGGGCATTTGGTCTTTTCTCTTGACCCTTTGAAACGTTTTGCAGGGTGGGGGGGGGCACTACCATTATGAAACAGAAAATTATTAGAGACCGTATCAAATTCCAAATGAACAATATATTTGTTCTTGGTAAGTGTATCAGAAAATTTCAAATATAGTTCCCTACTCCCGTTCCCCATTTCTATTATGAGCACCCATATTTTTATGAACGCCAATACAATCACTCAGTAACGCAATAAGCAATCACTCAACAATGCAATACATTTCTTTGCCAAGTATCTGAAGACTAACTGAGGTCATGACTGGCGAAGGCAATTTAAGGCTCCATGAAATGTCAGCCACGCCACTTTATACTTGGAACACATCTAAATAGAAAATTGTGTTTTCCTATGCCTCAGTGCGCACTACTTGCCCACGTGAATGAAATTGTGCCTCCACAAGGCTGTCCATTCTGAAGGCCTCAGGGTTTCCTTGGGGGCCCGAGGGCCCCATTCAGGGACCCCAAGATGAGGCACATTGCAGGGCCTCGAATTTAGGGACCTAAGACCGCCTGTTCCTGATGCACCCGGCCAGGCCCTGTGAGGGCAGGAGGCTCGGCCGCCGCAGGCTGCGCTGGCGTCCGCGTAGACTGAATCCCAGTCAACGATCCGGGGGCGAGCCCCAGTTTTGATTCCACTTCTGCAAATGGGGATGGGAAGAGGTTTGGGTGCTCAGCATCTAGGCGGCCAGGCCCAGCCAGCACAGGCACAGTGCCCTCCGGCGGCTTGGAGGCCGGCGGAGCCGGGGTGGTCCCCGTATCAGTCCCGCAGGAGCACACCCTTGCTGGACCCCAGGGCTCCGTACCAATGCAGCCCCGGGACACTTCCTTGTTGAACGAGTCCCTTTAAGCAGATGGCGGGGCCCGACCGTCATTCAACGCCCTTCCGCCAACAAGGCAGAGCTACGCTCTACGCAACCCCGCCCATGAAAGTCCTGCGGCAGGGGTCGGTACCGCCTCCCGCGCAGGCATGTGACGTCATCGCGCCGACGCAGGCGTCCGCTCGGCCCCGCCTGCTCTATTTAAACTTCTGGATTCAAGATGGCCGCTAGACCGGAGCGTGCTCTCGCGCAGGCAAGACTTACTCGTTTAGAGTCATGTTATCTTCGAGTATCTAGAGAGACATTTTAACCCACGCCCTAGGGAGGCGTTGTAATCCCTGCGTATCTTTTAACGCTACTTGGCCCTCACCTGCGAACCTACTGTTCTTTAATAATCCTCATTTTCTGTGCCCCGGAAGTGCCTTCTCCTCTTCGCGTCTGTTTTCCGGAAGTGGTTCTTCTCCCTCTCCACCCTTGCGCCCGCTTGGGCAGTCCAGCTGTCCCTAGGGCCGACTCCAGCGGCTATTTGTCGGCTGAACATCCTGCAGTTTTTCAAGGCGTGCCTTTGGTTTTTTTAAGAAGTGCTATCTAAAGGAAAGGCTGGACTATGGCTCTGGGGAACTTTCATATCCTCAGTTGACCTTAGGCTGTGTGACCTTGAGCAGGTGGCATAACCTGAGTTTTCCGCGTGTCCTATGTGCAGATTGAGATGATAAAATGAGAGGGCTAAATCGGAAAGCTCTTTCCACATAGCGGGCCGTTAGCATGTGGCCATTTTGTCCTCTGGCACCACTGGCTCAGACTTAAGCAGCTTCACTGACCACCAAGATTGCATGCCATGCCCACCAAGATTTAAAGGACTCTGATAATTGTTTCTCTCCTCAAACAGTGTTTTCCCTCTCTAATCTTAATAAGCAAGCCTGGAGGAATCTCTGACTTGTGATTGAAGGCTCTCCAGGTCCCCTGGTTTAAGGGCAGGCAGAGATTTATTTTCTCTGAGGCTACAAAGGAGCATCTGGGAGATGAGAGAATTCTTCTACCTTAGGCAAAACAGAGAGGAGCGGTGGAGCTCTCCAAGTTGCCTCTGGCTTGAACTTTTTCTTTCTCTTTTGGTGTGTCGTCTCTGGCCAACAACACCTGTGAGTCCTTGATTTGGCGATTAGGGAAGATGTTTTTAATTCACATAACTATTCTTTAGAGAAAATTGATCCTGAAAACACCTTATTGCCTGATCATAGAATGACTGCATTACTCAGAATTCTTTACCTCCACTGGAATTTAGTTAAGGGAAGGCCCAACGTACATTAGGAAAATACAGGCACACTCCAGTCTTTAAACCTTCCACAATCCTCTAACTCTTTAAGGTCGAGTGTGATCCTCCCCAGAACTGCATCTTCCAGGAAGTTCATGAGAAGGGAAGGATCCCAGGTCCCATCCCTGATCTCCTGAATCGGCATCTGCATTTTAACAGAATCCTGAAGCAGTGGTCTAACTCCTTTGGTTGTGGTATGGTTTGAATGTATACCTCCAAAATTCACATATTGAAATACCCCCAAGGTGATAGTATTAGGAGGCGGGGCCTTTGGGAGTTAATTAAGTCATGAGGGTGTAGCCCTTATGAATGGGATTAGTACTCTTAGAAAAGGGACCCCAGAGAGGTCTCTTTCCACCATGTAAGGATAAAAGTACAAGGAGAAGATGGTAGTCTGCAAACTGGAAAAGGGACCTCCTCAGAACCTGACCGTCTTGGCATCTTGATCTCAGACTTCCATTTTCCAGAACTGTGGGAAATAAATTTCTTTTATAAACACTCAGTCAATGCTACTTTATTATAGCAGCCTGAATGGATTAAGACAGGTGGTCTGGTTTAAAGAGATGTGTTGGCATCAGAAGTTTAAGGAGAAACTAGATTCACAGAACCAGAATCTGGGATGCTGTTTACAGAGCAAGTATTTCCTGCATTTGGACACTGTCGGCAGGTCGATTCAGGAGACAGACGAAAACTTTATCACCGGGCAGGCTGGATGAACACCACAACTTTAAGATCTTTCACTTAAAGGAAAGATAAGGGCATCCACTATTTCTACACCTGGCTGGCAGAGTGAGAACTCACCAAGGGTAAGTCTCTTTGGAGCAGCAAAATGCTCCATAATTTAACTCTTAAAATTTTAAACTAGTATTTCCTCCTTACTCCCCTCTGTCTCGTATCGTATCTCCATGTAACTAGTTAAAAGTTCAGCTCCCAGCTGGGTGAGGTGGCATGTGCCTGTAGTCTCAGCCACTCAGGAAGCTGAGGTGGGAGGATTGCTTGAACCTAGGAGTTCATCTTCAGCCAGGACAGTGAGACTTCATCTCTAAAGAAAAAACAAAAGACAAAAAAAGTTCAGCTTTCTAATGTAAGGAAGAATGTCATATTCATTCACATTTGTCTTTGTCATCTCATCACCAAGCCTAGCACTTGGCATATAGTATATGATCAATAAATATTTGTTTTGGATGTTGGATTTATGTAAATTACCATTGTGATCTGAATATATAGTAATGTAATTGCCCTTTAAAACGTTTTTTTCTGTGATTAATTTGCTTATTTTTGCTCATCTGTTTTCCTTAGTAATTTAGTTTCAAACAGGTTTGTTTATTTAGCTATTTATCATATAATTATTAAGCATCTGTTGTATAGCAAGTGTTACATTGATATAGGTCATACATAGTTGAAAGAATTCAGCCCTTATCAGGGATGCAGAGTCCAGTGGGTAGGAAGACATCTGATGTGTAATTACAGAAGTGTGATGATTTGGTATTGCAAAGCCATACACAGATGCCCTGGTTGTGCACACCAGCTACGGAGTAGGAAACCTTTAGCTCTGGGAGGTGCCTGCAGTAGCACCCAGCACAGAAACAAAATGCCCCAGCTTTCCTCTCCAGTGCTCCCTCCCAGGAGGTTTTATTCTGTATCTCATACAGGAGGAGAAATCGACATGGATAAGGAATGCTTGTCCACACCTCTGCTCCAGGGAAAGGACCGTATCTCAGAATCTTTGAGTCTGATCAGTTCTTTCAGTCTACTCTCCTTGTGGTGTTATTTCATTTTCCAGTCTTGGCTTTTTTTGTTTTTTTTCTGTTTTTTTTTTTTTTTTTTTTTTTTTTTTTTTTGAGACAGAGTTTTGCTCTTGCTGCCCAGGCTAGAGTGCAATGGCACCATCTCGGCTCACTGCAACCTTCGCCTTCCGGGTTTAAGTGATTCTCCTGCCTCAGTTTCCTGAGTAGCTGGGATTACAGGCATGTGCCACCAAGCCCTGCTAATTTTGTATTTTTAGTAGCGACATGTTGGTCAGGCTGGTCTTGAACTCCCGACCTCAGGTGATCTGCCTGCCTTGGTCTCCCAAAGTGCTGGAATTACAGGCGTGAGCCACTGCTCTGGCCGGCATCTTAACACCTTAATACCTCTTGTCGGTCAACGTTACAAGTGATTTGGTTTTTTTTTTAAAAAAAACAAAACAAATCTCTTGTCATGTGTATTCAATATGCTTAGTTTATTCTGCCTCCTGCTTGATAACTGCTCTTCTTTGTCACTTCCTCCCCATATCTTGCAAACTGATCCCAATGAACTGTGCAGCTTAGATACATGCACTTTAATTTCAGGCGAGTGTGACCACACTGCTGGAGCACTGCCCTTTCCATGGGGGCTTCACAGTAATAACTCAAGATACCATGCCCTCTCTGCCTAGTTTAAGCAATATCTTGTCTTGAGACCACCGTGGAGTTCAGAGAAAGGAACTTTTGCAATCTTGGAGTAGAATTCCCCATCCGAAACCATGGAAAGAGGGGCTACTTCTTTCCCATAGATCACCATCTCTAGGAACACAGTGAACCCGGGAGGTGGAGCTTGTGGTGAGCCGAGATGGCTGAGAATGAGGTAGAGAGACACACACACACACACACACAGAGAGAGAGAGAGAGAGAGAGAGGAGAGAGAGAGAGGAGAGAGAGAGGAGAGAGAGAGAGAGAGAGAGAGACACCTAGGTATGGTTGCAACTCTTGAACCTGTGGATGCAAATGTAATATTATACATTGAACTGAAAAATAGAGATGGTAAGGATTTCCTGAGTATTTCTGTTATTGTATTAGAATTCCTTAGTTACAGTGCTTGTAACTGGTATTCTAGATAAGTATAAGATACAGCAGATAAGCTTTCAAAGGTTTCATGCATAAACAATGCATTTTATATTCCTGACTCGCTTTCCCCACTGCACCTACCCTTTTGTATTTGTTTAGTTAGCATTGAGTTTGTAAAGCTTGCAAATCAAATCATTCTTACTAATATAAGTGCTTTTTACGTTTCACATGGCTCTTTTCCGTTAGAAATATGCTATAAAAACTGACTGCTTAAAGGAACACTGGGTAAATTCTTTCTAAATGTAATAATATATTTTCAAAAAATGTGAATTATATATATACTATATTATATATATTACATTATTACATATTTCTGTTATACATATGTTTACATATTCATATAAAACAAAATAAGACTTTTCTTTGATAACGTTTGTGTTTTAGTCTGTTCAGACTGCTATAACAAAATACCCAGAACTGGGTGGCTAATAAACAATAGAAATGTGTTTCTCACAGTTGTAGAAGATGAACGTTCCAAGATAAGTCACTAGCAGATGGTGTGTGTTGAGTCCCTATTTCCTGGTTCATAGATGACACCTTTTTCCCTGTCCTCACATGGTGGAGGGGGCAAGGAAGCTCTCTGTGGCCACTTTGATAAGGGCACTAAACCCATTCATGAGGCTCCACCCTCAGGACCTCCTCCCCTCCCAAAGACCCCACATCCGAACACCATCACCGTGGGGGATAGGATTCAACAAATACATTTTTGGGATGGGACACAAACATTCAGAACATAGCAATCTGAAAATATAATTCAAAATAGCCATCCTTTAGAAATATAATTTATTTGTGACTCAGTATATCTGATAATATATGATAATCTTTAGGTCTTTCAACATGATGTTGAAACTAAATATCAAACTATTTCTATTAAAGAGTAACATTTTAAAAATGTGACATTTATTTTATAAGCTTCATTTTAATTTAATATCTGAAGGGTTCCAAATGTAATATTATGCATTGAGCTGAAAAACAGAGATAGTAAAGCAGGTGAGCTTTCAGAGTTTTCATACTTAAATGATGTATTTTATAGAAAACAGGTTCAGATCCTTGATAGCCAGGTGGTGAGTATGTGGTAACAAATGTACACATAATCCTAAATACTTTTTAAAATCCCAATCAAAGAAAACCTGTATTCTCTGCTCTGTGTACTTCATTGCAAAGCAACTGTACAGTGGACATGGCTGCTAGGGGTCCACCAATTGTGCAGACATAAATACTGCTTTCTAGCCTTCAAATATTTTTGTTATCATGGAGCTGATTATTAAGGAAATAATATAAGTAATATTGTTGGGTGACAGGTGGACAGCTTCAGTGCCTTATGCTCCATCAAATTCACCAAAATGCTGTGTTTTAATTTGGACTACAAGATCTAGTCATTATTGGTGCTTTATCAAAATAAACACCCTAACTACTAAAACATTTAATTATCTAATCACCTCATTTCAAAGAGACAAAATAAGGATTTTGGTCTATTCTTTGTTAGTAAAATGCCTTGCTTTCCTGAGCATCCACTCCTATTACTAGAATCTTATTATTAATATTTACTACACTTATTGTCTGCCCACTCCTTGCCATTCCTTTATAAACACTGTCTCATATCACTTGTACAATGTTAAAAGATAGAAATATATGGGCCAGGCGCGGTGGCTCATGGTTGTAATCCTAGCACTTTGGGAGGCCGACGCAGGTGAATCACATGAGGTTGGGAATTCGAGACCAGCCTGACCAGCATGGAGAAACCCCGTCTCTACTAAAAATACAAAATTAGCCAGGCATGGTGGCATGTGTCTGTAATCCCAGCTACTCAGGAGGCTGAGGCAGGAGAATCTCTTGAACCCGGGAGGTGGAGCTTGTGGTGAGCCGAGATGGCACCATTGCTCTCTAGCCTGGGCAACAAGAGTGAAACTCTGTCTCAAAAAAAGAAAAAAAAAAAAAAAAGATAGAAATATATAATAGATGACCCCCCAAAAAAGAGAAATATATAATAAAGTTTAAGGTAGCCTTTCTATATCTTTGCAGAGGTTATAAGGCCAGGTTGCCCTGCTCTAAAGCCTGTGCGCAAATTAGTGAAATACTAAGCTCTTATTATGTGCCAAGCTTTGTGTTACTCGGCTACTATGAGTCTCAGAATCTTTCTTCCTTTAATTCTTTCTAGGGTCAGAATTTGTGATTGGTATTCATATTTGGATATTTATAATTTGAAAATGGTAAAAGTCTTAATAGATGTTATATATGAGTTTATTTATAGCATTTAAAGAACTTGTTCACGTCTTGAAAAGAAAAGTAAAGCAAGCCTAGCAATTAATTAAAACTACCCTTCTCTATTGGTCATTTGCAGCAGTAACTCTTTTTTATGTCTCCTTTTCCTGGAAGCTATGTCATAAAGTAGGTGATTGTAAAACAAACATAATTTCCATTAGGAGCAATGTTATAAAAGGGGATTATGTTATTGGCTAAGGTCTTAACTACAAATAAATTATGTATCTATTCATTTGTCTTCACACCTTTGCTGTCATTAGATAAACTTTTTGTCTAATATATGAAAAGAGCTGGGCTAGGCATTAAAAATATATTTTAAAAGAATCTTAAGATAAACTGTTCCTTTAGTTCACTGTATTTTCTTGCTCCAATGTCCTTTCACACTTCTGTGTCCCATTAAGCCCTACTTTTTCTTCAAGGCCTAAATCAAACTCTACTTGTGGAGTTACAACCACCTCTGTTAATCTTTGCCATACCCTCATCTTTGTTACTGTGTGTACGTTATTGCTGTAGCATCTCTGACCATTTATTTCAGTTATAAATATGCTTGCCACTGCTCTTTAGTTTCAGAGTTCATTTGGAGCAGGGACTATGACTTGTACTTTTTGGCTTTCTCCTGCACACAGAAGTTAGCTAAAGCATAGTAAATGAGTAAATGTTTTTAATAAGAATCTTTAAACTGGGCTGGGCACAGTGGCTCACACCTGTGATCCCAGCACTTCGAGAGGCCAAGGTGGGCAGATCACCTGAGGTCAGGAGTTCAAGACCAGCCTGGACAACATGGTGAAACTCCGTCTCTACTTAAAATACAAAAATTAGCCAGGCATGGTGGCAGTTTCCTGTCATCCCAGCTTCTCGGGAGGCTGAGGCAGGAGAATTGCTAGAATCTGGGAGGTGGAGGTTGCAGTGAGCCGAGATTGCACCGTTGCACTCCAGCCTGGGTGACAGAGTGAGATTCCATCTAAAAAAAAAAAAAAAAAAAAAAAAAAAAAAAAAAAAAAAAAAAAAATCTTTAAACTGCATGTTTCAGATATCTAACTAGCTTTAGCAGAGGAAAATATGCTACTTGGAATAATCAAGGAGCTGGAGGTAGTGCTAACTGCAGATATGGCTCGGTCAGGCACTCAGTGAATGCTGTTAGGGCCATGTATTAGTCTGTTCTCACGCTGCTCTAAAGAAATACCTGCGACTGGGTAATTTTTAACGGCAAGAGGTTTAATTGACTCACAGTTCCACATGGCTGGGAAGGCCTCAGAAAACTTATAATCATGGCAGAAGGGGAAGCAGGCACCTTCTTCACAAGGCAGCAGGAGAGAGAGAAGTGAGTGAAGGGGGAAGAGGTCCTTATAAAACCATCAGATCTCATGGGAACTCACTTATTATCATGAGAACAGCATGGGGGAAACTGCCGCTATGATCCAATCACCTCCCTCCCTTGACACATGGGGATTATGGGTCCCTCCCTCAACAGGTGGGAATTACAATTTCAGATAAGATTTGAGTGGGAACATAGAGCCAAACCATATCAGGCCACCATTTTGCCACTTCCTCTCTATGTTTCTTTTCTTAGTCTCATTCTTCAGGCAGCCCCACATCTTCTTAGCTTATCAGTGGAGAAGTCCTTTTATCATTATCTCCCTCCCAAATTTAGAAAAAGACTCCTGTTGATTCTGTTTTTATTACATGCATGTCCTTGCAATAATCAATGTGAACAAGAAATTATGATACATGACGGTTTGAGCCCATGATGAGATGAGCATGAACTGTGCAGACAGTGGGTAAGTGTGAATGGATGCACTGCAAGTCCAGAGACAGTTGGGTGGGGAAGCCCTCCTAGGAAGAGGCTTGGCAGACTCGATCCACCTGCCCACTGCAGTATTTGATAAATATTTGTTGAATTCAATGAAAGCAAAAAGGCAGCTGTAATCTCATAAAATGGGACAATTTGCTTTACTCCTTTTGATACATAAAACTAGATAGTACATATCTAATTGGCACACATTCCTTCAAGAATAGGAACACAAGTATGATGTTTATTACAATGAAAAGTTAGTTGCAATATTAGATATATTCAAATGAACAGCATGTTACTTGGCATCAATATTGTCCAGCATTGAATTAACTATAGGGTTACTTGGCTTCTTTGAATTTCATGGGCTATTTTGGATGTGAGAGGGAGCATAAGACTTGCTCACCAAGTCAGTGTAAATGGATGATGTTTCACTGTGATAAATTTCCCCGTATGGAGCTGTGCTACTTAGAGTGGTGGCAAGAATCTTATCTTACACATAGGATGAAAGTAGATGCTAAGTAAATGTTTGTTTTTGACATCAGTGACAATAATGATAATGCTTTTCTGCCAAAAATTTTTAAGGAGTAGGAGGAGATCCCAAGGTTCTCTCCATCATCTCTTACTTTAGAACATAGCATCATAAGGCATTTTGAAAAAGAGAATAGTCACCATTTAGTGGACATCTTTTAAGGTATCATATTTTGTGTTAGAGCCATAAATAAATATGCTATTGACATAAACTTTCAAAAATGTTGTTTACAACAACTTCACTAAATTTCTAACAAAAGTAACATAATATCCCAAACCATACAGATACATTCCCTATTTGGAAGACTACAAAAAGAATAGGTAAAATGGATCAGGCGTCTGAGCTAGAAGTTACAGTGAAATTCCGAAAGGGCCCTGGCTGACATGTAGAAGGTGGCTCTAGTTTCTTTTTTTTTTTTTTTTTTTGAGACGGAGTCTTGCTCTGTCGCCCAGGCTGGAGTGGTGCAGTGGCCAGATCTCAGCTCACTGCAAGCTCCGCCTCCCGGGTTCACGCCATTCTCCTGCCTCAGCCTCCGGAGTAGCTGGGACTACAGGCGCCCGCCACCTCGCCCGGCTAGTTTTTTGTACTTTTTAGTAGAGACGGGGTTTCACCATGTTAGCCAGGATGGACTCGATCTCCTGACCTCGTGATCCGCCCATCTCGGCCTCCCAAAGTGCTGGGATTACAGGCTTGAGCCACCGCGCCCGGCCATGGTGGCTCTAGTTTCAAGCTCTCTTATTATGACTTGAATTCTCAGAAAACCAGCAGAGAAGTGGGGGATAATAGAACCCAATAATATGTGGGATAATATTTGTTGAATTGTATGAATTGATTCTATCATTCCTGGGGAAAAAATTCCCAAGTTCTAGTGAACTGTCATCGATTCCTGTAAGCAGCTAAATTTAAAATAATGAAAACACAGGATTCACCCTCTGTGAAGGAAAGAGATGACAAGTTCAAAGTCATTCCAACAGTATTAATTACATGGGAAAGCCTATCCCCAGGTATACCCGCCTAAGATGTGTTTTGCATTTTTAAAATTCCCAAATGGAGGCTGGAGAGTCCTATTTATATTGTCCTTTTAAGCACCAAGCTTTCTTTCCTATATTTTATTCTCTCTCCTCATCTTGAGGGAGCATGATCCCACTCTTAAGATGCGTTAGAAATGCCATATTAAGACAGTAAACCTTTCATAATATAAACATTTGAGTACCCACATAGCACCTTCACATCTCACTTAAAAAGCAACAGTAGAAGCCGGGCACGGTGGCTCACGCCTGTAATCCCAGTACTTTGGAAGGCTGAGGCAGGCAGATCACTTGAGGTCAGTAGTTCAAGACCAGCCTGGCCATCATGGTGAAACCCCATCTCTACTAAAAATACAAAAAAATTAGCTGGGCTTAGTGGCAGGTGCCTGTAATCCCAGCTACTTGGGAGGCTGAGGCAGGGGAATCGCTTGAACCCGGGAGGCAGAGGTTGCAGTAAGCCAAGATCACTCCTCTGCACTTCAGCCCGAGCGACAGAGTGACGTCTCAAAAACAAAACAAAACAAGACAAAAAACAAAAAGCAACTGTAAGAAGCAGAACACATCATAAATATACCATAAGGTTTAGGTTCTTCAAAAGGCTCTTTATCATTCTGGAATTTGGTTTTCCTGTATCTTCATGTATATCTACACCAAACTTTAGAAAATTCACTGCGCACCAAAGATGAGGACATTTTTCTAGTTTTATCAGATAAAATAATTCAGATTCTGTAGGGTATAGAAACATTTATAAGATAATACTTTAAAGAGGAGTGAGCTTCATTTCACCATTCTGTGAACCTAGGCAAAAGTTACATTCACTTCTGTTGGAAAAGAAACTGAAATGACATTTTTGCTTAATTGTTAAAAGAGAAGTACCTTCTGTTAATGCGGACAAACACATTGGTTCAATGACCCCAATTTTACTTATACTTAACATCCACCCAAACTGTATTTTCATTAACTGTTGATGTGATTGTTGAAAGTGCAAGTCATTTTCCATCACTTACATGTTTTCAAATATCTTTTCTTTTTTTACTTTCTATACTCATTTTGTTTTTTACTTTGTATACTAGAATGGCAAATGATTATGCTGTATGCAACACAAAACCTCTCTGTATGTACTTTTAATTCCTATTTTGTGTTTTTAGAGGAAAGAGTGTTAAGTTTATGGTTTTTTAAATTTACTTAACACACACTTGCGTGGTGTTTACTGTGTGTGTCTTCTAACCACCTTACAGATACCAATACATTTAATCATCTTAATAATGCTGTGAGGTATGTACTGCACTGGCACTGGCATTTTAAGGGTGGCTAAATGATCTACAAAGAGACTAAGTAACCTTCTCAAGATCACACATTTGATCAGTAGCAGAGCCAGGATTAATTTCTTCACCATTTTGCCATGGTGCCTCCCCAGTGCCAAAGTCAAAAGTCGCAAAGTAGACCCATATTCACAGGCTGTTTATGGCAGGCATTTTCATAGAGACACTGATAAGTGAATTGAGAAATGAGGCTGTCCAGCTGTACCCCAGCAGCATCTTGAGAGGTTCATCCTCCTCTACCAAACTATTAAATGTTGAGTTACCAAGACTTACACTTGGGGTCTATTTCCTTGTGCCAACTAGGGGACACCATTCCTGCCTGAAGCTTTGGTGCAGTCTCTCGGCCTACGGCCTCCACATCAGGTAGTGTGATAACATGAGGACTCCTAATTTGGACTGCCTACTTATGCGTAGGAACCAACTCAGGATATAACTCAGGGAAAGCCCCTGCCTAGGTGAAGGGGGAAAGCCCCTGCCTAGGTGAAGGGGGAAAGCCCATCCTGCCCACTAGCACAGTCACGGTGTGGGAGAAGGAAAAAGGGGTACAAGGTAGAAAATTAATGTGCTTCTTCTGTCATCTTCATGGTTCTATGTTGGGAGTGCTCTTGTAGACACACACAGGAAGGTAAAGGGCATGCCTGTTTTCCCACGCGTGGCCTTGGGGAGCTATAATACTCTAGTACAGTGGTTCTTAATTCTGCTGCTTTTGATGAGTTTAGGATGGAGCTGAGGCATCAATATGATTTTGGTGGTGGGGAGTCGGTGGGGTGGGGGTGGGGGGCTGGAGTTGAGGGGACCTCTCAGGTGAATCTAATGTATAGCTAGGGTTGAGAACCACTATTCTTAGAGAAGTTCTCTGGTTGGTCAACATGGCACCAGGGCTGTAATGCAGGTTTGGGAGAGGGATATGCCTAGATCCTGAGCTAACATAAGCAGCCTGGTGATCAAGGGATCTGGAAGATTCTGCACACCCTGATGAGGAGTGACAGAATGGCTGAGTGAATCCAGGCTGACCTGAGATGGGGATGCAGTCCTGGGGATAAAGAGAACGGAGGCAAGACCAGGGCCATGGAGTCCAGCATCAGGAACATAGCTGGTGCCACACGTGCCAGGTGCAGCCTCAGGGAATGCCAGTCCAGGAACCACCCAGACCAACAGAGATAGCACAGAGCCTTCTGGTACTTGATCAGACCTCCCATTTCTTCCCCACAAAGTCCTAGGAACAGTGCTGGATATACCATTTGCACGGTCCAGTGCAAAAGGGAAATGAAGAACCTGTGCACAAAAAGCAGGAAAAAAATTGCCATTACTAGGTTTTTCCTTACTTCTGTGGCCTATCTCCCTCAATTTGTTAAAGAGTTTTAAATTTGCTATTTAATGTCTAAGAAAAAATTGTAAATAATTAATATGAAACTTCACCACTCATGTTTATATTGCATGATGCCAGTTTTAAAGACAAATATCAGAGCATTTAAGTAGGATGTGGGATTATCACAATCACACAGCCCATGTTTTATAGCCTGCACATGCACATGCTTTTCATTCTTTCCTGAATAGTGAGGATGCTTTGCAAAACTAGCCCAACTTTTCTGATTCCACTTCTTGATATGCACACATTGCACCAATACTTTCCACCTGCTGAGTGAGGAAGGCCTGAAAGGAAAAGAACATGGGCTTCTCTGTCTTTTGCTTTCCTCTGTGTCATCATTTTGAGCTTAAGTGGCTGGCCAATCCAGAAGATGACATGGGTAGGTAGGAAAGGTTTTAACAGGCTTCCTTGGTCACATGTGTTTCTTAGTATACATTTGCTTTCTCTCTGCTTTCGAAGAAAATTCTGGTTCAAATGGGAAAATGTGGCATCCGAGGCTGGCAGCATTTCTTCTAACTCAACCATGAGTATAGCACTGTCCTTTTGTACTTGCTTTGAGACTATGTGATCTCCCATGCTTTGTGGGTCTGTTGTTCTTCTGTGCTCATGAAACATCACAGACCCTATGTGTACGACGCAGGCGGCTGAGAACAGCAGATGTACACATTGCCAGTATCTGCTCTGCTCATGTTTATACATCAGTGTCCCATCAGATGTCCGTTAGAAAACACAAGTTCAAATATAAAATTACTACAGATCTCAAGACGGACACAGTGGAGCATTAATCCAAGTATGGGGTCCTTCTGAGCATGGCATCCTTCTGAGCATGAGCCCTGTCTGACTGTGCCAGCTACCTCCCCATGAATCTGGTCCTGCTCAGGGATGCTTTCCAGTATTCCCAGTTAACATCTCACAGAAAATGGGGAGAGAAGAAACTCTGCTCTGCATGAGATGAGACTGTTGTGATTATTAGATACTAGTCATAACATGAAAGAACAAAATAATTAACTCTCGGCTATTTGTGTAAAGTTTCTGTTCCTGAGATTCATTTTCTTAGCTAAGACTGCTTTGGTTGCTGAGAGAAAAAGCAGAAATTATATGTGGATAAAGAAAATTACTGTTAGAATATACTTGCTAAAAAAGTAGATATTAAGTGTTCTTGTCACAAAAAAATGATAAGTATAGAGATAAGACATGTTAATTAAGTTGATGTGGCATTCCACAATGTAAACATATTTCAAAGCATATTATACGTGATAGTTATGTAAAATTTTTCTTTGTCAATTTAAAAAATAATAATACAGAACCCGGGGAAGAGAGGATGTCTAGGGGATTGGCACTAGGAAGTGGAAAGCCACCAGAAACCATGTGTCCTCTTTATATTTCCAGGGTCTTGTGGATTCTCACTTAGCATCTCTTACTTCCATTCCAGGAGATCTACTTTCTCTGCTTCTCAGTGTGCACCCCATGACCAAACATGGCAGCCCTCAGCTCTGGAGTTTACACAACCTCAGCTCAGTCTAACGGCACAGACAGTGTAGAGTCTCATTTTTCCTAGTCCATATTTCTGGCAGAGAGAATGTGGTTGGACAAATGTCCCTGGTCCTAGCAGTGATGAATGGTGAGGACTGGGGGACCGGGACTTGGAAGTTCATGGGCTGGACAATATTCCTGAAGTTTTCTACTGTACCCTTCATACTTGGTTAAATGTCCTGGTCATAAGTTAACTTTCTAATAGATAAATCATACATCTAGATCTAGATATCTGGTTTTTCTCTTACTATTGTTTACATTTTTTTTTTTTTTTTTTTTTTTGGTAACTGGATCAATATAGAAGATGAGCACAACATTTTATAAATGAAAGATAATGAAAATAATCTGGGAGCAGTTGCAGAGCCCAGGCCGTGTGCCAGTATCTTTGCTCATCGTGTTGTATTCATTATGTCAGTGTCCACAATAAGCACCCTGGAGCTGGGTAAAGGCACTCACCCCAAAACTCCAAGGCACTTTCCCAGGGGCATGCACAGGAAGGAAGCAGAGCCAGGAAAGAAATCCAGATTCAAGTTGGTGCTCAGAGCCTGCACTCTTTTTACTAGAAAATAATAAACACGAGCTGGCTTGATTATATACTCTGTTGAGAAACTATCATCATCATTATAGCCCTCGCTTTCTCCCTGGTGATTCATTGACTGCTGTCAGAGTTCAGAAAACTTCTGATGCTTGATTTTTTCAAGAAACTCAATTAAAAAGATAGTAGCAATTAAGCACAGCAGATTGTCACAAATGTTTGTCCTTAGTTAATGAGTGACTTTCAGAATAGCACTAGTGTGTCCTCCAAGATTACATGCATAATCCCACAAAAATGGATGCCAAGTGGGCCTGACCTGCGTGTGAAAGTAGATTTCTTGTGTCTTCAAGATGTTTTTCTATAACTGTTTCCAGTCTGCCCCCTGCTGGCTGATGAGAATTGGATATTGCAAATCACAGACCCAGGCAAGTAAATGCCAGAGAGAGAAGCCACACTTCCCTGGGTTGAAAGAGCCAAGGAGGTCTCAATTTCACAAGGCCTTAGTCCATTCAGAAACCAGCTGACTCTCCCACCACCTGTATTTTACCCTTTCCCAAACCAGCTCCAGGGAGGCGTCAGAAAGTTTTCAGATCAATTTTATCATCTGCTTGCATCTACCTGTGCTGCATGGCACAGACTGCTTTATGTTACCTATCTGAGTCATGATTGAAATCTCAGTGCAAAATTAAATTGATATTGAAAAGAGAATAACTTAGATTAGTGTTCATCATTTTTGTGTCTCTTGTTTCATGCATCCTTTACCTTGACTCTGCAGAGCTCTTACTGATTTTAAACATAGATGAATTTGATTTTGTCCAGAATTAAAAAATCAGTCATAGAGCATAGCTACTTGTTTAGACTGTTTTTAATTTTAATTTTAATTTAAAATGTTCACTAGATTACCAAATAATCATTACTTTATTAAGACCACTTTATGGATTCATTTTATTTTTTTAGTGAAGCAAACTAAAAGTTAAAAATGAACATAAAACAATTTCTACATTAAGTAGCATAATTGTTCATTAGATCTTAAAATTAAAACTACTGCTAATGTAACCTTTAGGATATGAAGACAGGCTTTAGAATTATGTTTGTGTGTGGATACACACACTCAATGGGGACTATTTATTTCACAAAATAAATATATGTTATTTCTATTCTTGTTGGAATTTAGTTCTTAAAAATTTTTTTTCTGATTTCCAAAGAAATACATATTCATCATAGAAAATTTAAACAATACAAACAGGAATTAAAAGACTACCTATATAAAATTGTATGTATGATATATTCACACACATATAGGTAAAAACATTTTGTAATTTACTTTGTAGAAATTCCTATCTCAAATTGTAATATGAAACAGTATATCAGAACCTACCAATATAAGTTATAACCTAATAAAAGAGCTGCCAGTAATTTAAGTTCTTACATAGTAAGTTACCTAATATGAAATATACATGACTCCTTTTTACATGTTTTGTTTTCAGACATCAATAACCTAGACTCATGAATATCATTTTTGCACATAATAGTTATGGATAGATCAAAGATTATATTAGATGTTGGTGTCTGATTATTTACTAGGCTTTTTCACCACTGAAATGACTTCTCACCCACTGTTTTTAACAACCGTGCTGGTGGAATTTGTGTCCTAATAAATTTGTAAATTATGACATACCAGGGGCCTCAATACTAGAAACATTAAATGCACGAATGGCAAGGATGTCTATAAAGTAATAGGATATATTTTTTAGCACATCTATCCATACTCATACTTTCAAGCAAGTGTTTTCATCAGCATAGGTTAAGAGCTTACCAGCTGTTTCCATAATTGATGAATGTGTTTCCATGAATGTATGTATTCATCAATATCAACTGAGAGTGCTCTGTGTGTTGGCATTTTCATAGGCACTGTGGACATAATAATGAATGAATGACACAGGTAGTCTGCAGTCTAAGGAGGGGGAAAGATGATAGCCATTGCAATATAGGAATCTAAGCCATAAGTGAAAGGTGGTACAAGACAATGTGGGATCTTACCCACTCCAGTCCCAGGGGTGAGGTCACATGTGAAAACAACATGATTCCTGTGCTCAATCTTGGCCATTGGAATTCCAGGGCATGGCTGAACAGTTGAGAAGGTACCTTAATCAGGATTGTATCATAGTTCCAGAAAAAGGAGAGAGCTCTTTTGGAATTGCCTTCAAAGGTTGAGGGTATTTTGTTGAATAGCCTATAGGAAAGTAAGTGATAACATTTGATGTAATTTGTATTCTTTTTCTCTAAGCTAAAGTCTAACATGTAATACCTGCTGCTGGGTCAGTGTAGTATTAGAGTCACATTGACCTTTTAATAGCTCCAGGGTTTAACAGAGGGACAAGCATGCAGTAGATGCTCAATGGATGCTTATCAATAACTGACTACAAGAAAGCTGACCAAATGATTGAAGCACAACTGGAAAATTCTAGTCTAAAACCAGATAGGTGTGAGTGCTGAGAGAGATTTGCTTGTATAGCTTGCTAATTGATTATATTGCTTCCAGGAACTCTCCTGTAGTAAGAGACTCACTTGAACAAGTGAGGGCAGGTTGCCAATTCAAGTATTGGCAGCCTGAATATGCCTTGACTATTCAAGTTGAGTACTTTGATGAGGGCTATAAGCATTTGGATTTTAATGTTCTGATACATTTTAAATCAAACAATTAAATATATGTACACACACACACACACATATATATAAAGTTCACTTTAAAATTACTCAGTTTGCAAGTATGTTGATACCTTTACATATGTATACACATTCACAGACTGCAAGTTTAATTGGTGTGACTTCAGATAAGTCAGCATTTGCTTTTCTTGATTCATGCAGATTACCTGGTTCAAATCCAGGTTCCACCATCTATGGCTGTGTTACCTTGGGACGGTTACTTAACCTCTCAGTGCCTCAGTTTCTTTCTTTTCAAATTTTTTTTTTATTTTCAATTTTTGTGGATACATAGTAGGCATATGTATTTATGGGGTACCTGAGATGTTTTCATACAGGCATGTAATGTGTAATAAGCATACCAGGAAGAATGGGGGTATCCATCCCCTCAAGCACTTATCCATTGAGTTGTAAACAATCCAATTGCACTCTTTATTTTAAAATGTATGGTTATTATTGACTGTAGTCACCCTCTTGTGCCATCAAATAGTAGGTCTTATTCATTCTATTGTTTTGTACCCATTAACTATCCTCACCTGTCTCCCACCCCACCCCCACTAACCTTCCCAGCCTCTGGTAACCATCCTTCTACTCTCTATCTCCATGAATTCAATTGCTTTGATTTTTAGATCCACAAATAAGTGAGAACATGTGATGTTTCTGTGCCTGGCTTATTTCACTTAACATAATTATCTCCATTTCCATCCATGTTGTTGCATATAACTGAATCTCATTCTTTTTTATGGCTGAACAGTACTCCATTGTGTATATGTACCACATTTTCTTCATTCATCGGCTGGTGTTGGTGGACACTTAGGTACTTCCAAATGTTAGCTATTGTAAACAGTGCTGCAACATATGTTGGAGTGCAGATATGTTTTCGATATACTGATTTCCTTTCTTTTGGGCATATACCCAGTAGTGGGATTGCTGGATCATACAGTAGCCCAAATTTTAGTTTTTTTTAGAAACCTCCAAACTGTTCCTCGTAGTGGTTGTACTAATTTACATTCCTGCCAATAGTGTACAAGGGTTCCCTTTTCTCCACATCCTCACCAGCATTTCTTATTGCCTGTTTTGTGAATATAAGCTATTTTAATTGGTGTGAGATTTGTATCTAATTTAGTTTTAATTTGCATTTCTCTGATGATCTGTGATGTTGAGCACCTTTTCGTATGCCTGTTTGCATTTGTATGTCTTCTTTTGGGAAATGTCTATTCAAATTTTTGGCCCAACTTTTGATTGGATTATTAGATTTTTTTTCTGGAGAGTTATTTGAGCTCCTTATCTATTCTGGTTATTAATCTCTTGTCAGATGGATAGTTTGCAAGTATTTTCTCCCATTCTGTGGGTTGTCTCTTCACTTTGTTGATTGTATCCTTTGCTGTGCAGAAGGTTTTAAACTTGATGTGATCCCATTTGTTCATTTTTACTTTTTTGCCTCTGCTTTTGGGGTATTCTTCAAAAAATTTTTGCCCAGACCATTGTCCTGGAGATATTCCTCAACATTTTCTTATAGTAGTTTCATGATTTGAGGTCTTAGGTTTAAGTGTGTAATCCATTTTGATTTGATTTTGATATATGGTAAGAGATAGGGGTCTAGTTTTATTCTTCTAAATATGGATATCCGGATTTTCCAGCAACATTTATTGAAGAGACTATCTTTTCCCCAGTGTATATGCCTGCTACCTTTGTCAAAGATGAGTTCACTGTAGGTGTATGGATTTGTTTCTGGGTTCTCTATTCTGTTCCACTGGTCTGTGTGTCCACTTTTATGCCAGTACTGTGCTGTTTGGGTTGCCATAGCTGTGTAGTATAATCTGAAGTCAGGTAATGTGATTCCTCCAGTTTTGTTCTTTTTGCTTACTATAGTTTGGCTATGCTGGGTCTTTTGTAGTTCCATATAAATTATAGGATTGTTTTTTTCTATTTTTGAGAAGAATGTCATTGGCATATTGGTAGGAATTGCACTGAATCTGTAGGTTGCTTTGGATAGTATGAACTTTTTAACAATATTAATTCTTCCAACCCATATACGTGGAATATTTTTCCATTTTTTTGTGTCCTGTTCAATTTCTTTCATCAGTGTTTTATAGTTTTTATTATAGAGATCTTTCACTTGTTTCATTAATTCCTAGGTATTATATTTTATGTATGGCTATTTTAAATTGGATTACTTCTTAAATTTCTTTTTCACCTTGTTCACTGTTGGCATATGGAAATGCTACTGATTTTTGTAGGTTGATTTTGTATCCTGCAACTTTACTGAATTTGTTTATCAGTTCTAATAGTTCTTTTGTATAGTCTTTAGGTTTTTCTAAATATAAGATTGTATCATCTGCAAATAAGGATAATTTGACTTCTTCCTTTCTAATTTGGATGCCCATTGTATCTTTCTCTTGTCTGATTGCTCTAGCTAGGACTTGCAGTGTTATATTGAATTAACGGTGGTGAAAGCGGTCTAATTTTCTTTTCTGCTGTAATAGAACAGCACTGAGTTCAGTGCTACTGCTGTGAGGCATGGGGTGGATGGAGTTGGTGATTCAGGACTATTTTTTCTCTCTCTTTAGTGCCTCTTTCAGTGATATGAAGTTAAAACCAGGTCCTATGAGTGCTCATCTGATTTTTAGTACTTATGAAGATGTTTGTGTGTGTGTGTGTGTAAATATTTGTTAACTTGATGTCCTTGCTGGGGGACAATCTGTAGAGCTTTCTGTTCTGTCCTCTTGTTCTACCTTGTGGAGTCCTGATAAGTAAGCAACAACAAAGAAGGGGCTCCAGGTGGGGGAGGGTCTCAGATGGGGGAGGGCCCCTAGCAAGGGTGAGCAGTGAATTTGTATTGAGAGACAGCCAATCACAAACAACCCACTGATACAACTACCTCCCTGCACACATAACCCCAACAGCATGACCTCATTTCACCCATAGCCCCTTCCAGCAGAACCCTGTAAGACTTCCCTCCACCCCCTGCCTCTTGGCAGACAGCCCCTTCTCTGCTGTGCCGCCTGTTGCATCCTTGCAATGTATTTTCATACTTTCTCTAATAAATCTGCCTTTCTTTGCCTACAACTGTCTTGGTAAATTCCTTTACCTCACACAACACTGGCCCCAGCCTGTGACACCTGCGACATGCCTCCCTCAGTTTCTTAATCTATGGATTGTGGATAATGATTATGCCTAAATTATAGAATGTTTATGAGGTTAAATAACCTAGTATATGTAAGGAGCATGGGATGCTATTTGTCAAGTGTTCAGAACAGTTTAACTATTGTTATCCTAAATCATGACAAGGTTAACATTAAAAACATTTAACTTACTAGATCAGAATAATCAAGAAAATGTCTGTTAAGAGGGTGATGATTATACTTAAACTTTAAAATGTATCTAAGGCTAAATGAGTCAATATATGCAAAGAGTATAGACTACTGTTTGTCACACAGCAACTATTTTGTTAACGTTAAAAATATTTTTATTAAAAACATTTGGATTACCAGATCAAACTAATATTTTGAAATACTGTACTATTTTTATTTAGTATGAAGCTTTTTGAATATCTTTAATGTTTTAAATATGTTGAAAAATAAAAATTACTAAAACAAGAATGAAATTCAATGGTTAACGTAAGCAGTAATTTAGAACACCTTTTCTCTCTCTAGATGAAAAATATATCTTCAAGTAATACAATTCCTTGGAACTAAATACATTTTGAAATTCTAATTCACTTTCCTACAATTTATAGATCTAGCATTATTAAAATATTTATCTTTGAGTTAATGTGGCTTAACAAATTTAATTTGCAAAACAAAGATGATATGAAAAGAGCATGATCCATAATCACTTTTTTTTCTAAGCCATATGTGGTAGGCACTCCATTAAAAAGACAAGCCAGTCAACTTTATAACTCCGTAGAACTGTCAAAATAAATAAACTATTAGAAAACCAGGAAAATAACAGAATTTTGGAACAAAGTGTTTCCCTAGAATTTTTTTTTCATTATTTCTCAAATAAGTAGAGTACAACCTTGGATAGGGTTGTTTAAGATGTGCGGAGATGTTTGAGGCTGTTATTTTGCACCTGGAGGGCTTTTGACCACGGTGCAGTCTGAAACCTGTGAAGGGAAGTGGAAGTGGAGGAAGATTGGATAGGAAGATCCTCAGGTATCATTGCATCTCTGAGGAAGGTTCAGCCAGCCCAGGGATCTCCAGTGCAAAGATCATTCATAGGGTAGTGACACAGAAGACAGAAATGGGCATACCCTAGTGTTGGTTACCATACTCCATCTTGGCTGGGAGCTCTGACAAGAAGAGTGTGACTTCCACATAAACACAGCAGCTGATCTTGAGGCATTGCAGCTGGAGGCTGCCAGCCAACTGTAGTCCCTGAAGCTAGTCAATGACTTCTTTTCCAAAGAGAGCTTCTGGTGGCACATCTCCAAGGTTGCCAGTCACCTATGTTTCTAAATCCATTCGAGTATCTATATATAGTCTGTTCCTGTGCTATAAATGCCAAGGATTGCCAGAGTTTGGTATTGCTACATTTCTGGGTGTTTGTTTCTCTACAGTGTCTTACTTGAAGACTGTTCATGTGTGTTTTGTTTTATTTAAGAGTGTGTGGGAGGAGGGTAAAGATGAGCACAAAGGGCTTCATTGTAATTAAGCTTGTTTAGTTGAATGGACACTTACTGATATTGTTTGTCTTTGTGTCCCCATGCAAATCTCATGTCAAATTGTAATCCCCAGGTATTAAGGGAGGGACCTGGTGGGAGGTGATTGGATCATGGCGGTGGTTTCCCTCATGCTGTTCTCATGATAGTGAGTGAGTTCTTAAGAGATGTGATGGTTTTATAAGGGGCTCTTCCCTCTTCACTCTCTTTCTCTTTCCCGCCGCCTTGTCAAGAAGGTACTTGCTTCTCCTTCTCCTATTGCTATGATTGTAAGTTTCCTGAGGCCTCCCCAACCATGCAGAGCTGTGAGTCAATTAAACCCTTTCTTTATAAATTACCCCGTCTGTCTGTCTGTCTGTCTGTCTGTCTTTCTTTCTTTCTTTCTTTCTTTCTTTCTTTCTTTCTTTCTTTCTTTCTTTCTTTCTTTCTCTCTCTCTCTCTCTCTCTCTCTCTCTCTCTTTCTTTCTTTCTTTCTTTCTTTCTTTCTTTCTCTTTCTTTCTTTTTTTTTTTTCTTTTTTTTGAGACAGAGTCTTGCTGTGTCACCCAGGCTGGAGTGCAGTGGCGTGATCTCGGCTCACTGTAACCTACGCCTCCTGTGTTTTAGCAATTCTCATGCCTCAGCCTCTCAAGTAGCTGGGACTACAGGTGTGTGCCACTATGCCTGGCTAATTTTTGTATTTTTAGTAGAGATGGAGTTTTGCCATGCTGGTCAGGCTGGGCTGGTCTCGAGCTCCTGGACTTAGGTGATCTGCCTACCTTGGCTTCCCAAAGTGCTGGGATTTCAGGCGTCAGGTACTTATGGCAGTGTGAAAATGGACTAATACACTTATTCTGCCTATAGTACTGTCTTAGTATGTTCAAGCTGCTATAACAAAATATCATAAACTAGGTAGCTTATAAACAACAAAAATGTATTTTTTTTTTTTGGAGCTTTGGCGGCTGGAAGTCCAAGATTAAGGAGCCAGCAGATTTGGTGTCTGGTGAGGGCCTGTTGCTTGGTTCTGAGACAGCACTTTCTTGCTGTGTCCTCACATGGTGGATGAGGCAAGAGAGCTCTCTGAGGTCCCTTTTATAAGGACATCCATGCCATTTATGAGGCCCAGCCCTCATTATCTCATCACCTCCCAAAGACCCCACCTCCTAATACCATCACCTTGGTAGTGAGGATTTCAACATAGGAATTTAGAAGGAGTAGGGACACAAACATTCAGACCATAGCAAACAGGGATTATATTATAAGTTCTATTAGTAGTAGTAATGATAGTAGTATAGTAATTACAGTGGTAAAAGGAGGGAGAAAGAGTGGAGGAAGAGTAGCAATAGCACTAATAGCAGTGATTGTTAATATTTATTGGACATAGTGCTATGACCTTTCATGTAATACCTCATGAAATACTGGCATCACTGTGTAGCAAGGATTAATATTATTGTGACTTTAGAGATAATGTTTAGGTTAAATGACTTGAACTAATTTATTGAGCTAATAAAGAGACAGAAGTGGAATTCAAACCCATGCAGGAGGAGGGCCAGGCACCTTCTCTTATCTGCCACCATTTAGAATCAAGACATGGGCTTGATTATTCCATTTGCTCTTTGTGTAATTTAAATCTGTACATTTATACTTTGTAAGCAACGATTTCCTCTCCTACAAAAGTCGATAATAATAAACCAGCCTGACTTTCTCACAGGGTTAAGGTTAGAACCTAAAAAAAAAAAAAAAAAAGAATGACACTGAGAAAGTGTTTTTGCAAACTGCAAAATGCTTTTGTGGTAAACTGCAAACTCTTCCTAAATGAATACTGGTTATTATCTTCCTGGTATTCAGTAGTTATGTGTTCTAAATATGATAATAGTTTGCAGTTACACAGCTTTGCCAATAGCAAGTGCCATAAATTTATGCTCAGAAATTATGATCCCTGAATTTGAAAGCCAGGAAAGGTTTTAGAGATGATCCAGTTCAGTGTGTATGTGTGTGTGTGTGCATGTATTCTCCCAAGATGATTCTAATATATAGTCGGGGGACAAAAATGACTGAATTGGACCAACACACTTCTTTCTGATAATTAGGGTATCTGTATATTTACCTAGGGCAGTTACAGTTGACACTTGTTGCTTAGTGTCCCGTCTGATGGTCCTGCCCTCTTTCACTCTCAGGTGTCACAGTTTGGATGACAAATTGTGTAGTCCCTCTGCTGATAAGGAACTGAGGCTTAGAGAGGCTGTTTCCCTTCTAAAAAGGAACTAAGTATAGTGTCTGACCTGGGCTTGTAGAGACTACCTTGGAGTCATGTTGAACACCATGTGGGTATGCAGGATGCTTCTTGATATTCTTAAGGTGAGATAATTTCTTAATTTTTCTGTGACAATAAAACTGTTCAAAATAGAAGTATGCTGTGTTTCCCTGTCACTCAACTAGGTAATGCAATACTGAGGTCTGTTATCTGACCTAATTCATTTATGAGGGCATTTGATTATCGCTTACAGTTGCTGGAAAAATCTTCTCATGTATGGTGTCAATTGTTCTCTAGGAAATTCTGTTTAGAAAACAAATCAAGAGCTTTATTAACTGCCTTGACACTGGTTTTCTGAACATCATCATGCATAGCAATGTGGATCCTGCTGTATGTGACATTTCTAATGATGACATTTAATGAAACCTCTAATCAAAAGACTTGAACACACAATTTGGATGTGGTGATGCAGTATTCTTTGCTGAGACTTTTGCAGCCAATGTCAAATTTAATTTTAGCATTTAGGTCATCAGAATCCCTTATGTGCATTTCTCAGAATAATGAAGATACTTTTAAGCTAGTATACAGGAAGTTTGTATTCTGTACACATCAAAATCTATTGATATGGGCGCATTTC
Source organism: Rhinopithecus roxellana (assembly GCF_007565055.1). Lineage (NCBI taxonomy): Eukaryota > Metazoa > Chordata > Mammalia > Primates > Cercopithecidae > Rhinopithecus > Rhinopithecus roxellana. Next base: position 73,370,096 of record NC_044555.1, read on the forward strand.
TAGAGCAATAGTGAGTGTTTCTTTTTATCATTGGGCATATTGTTCCAGTTTGACCCAATCAGAAATGTAGATCTTGAAAAGTGAAGGTTTGCCTCCAGAGGTGTTGCCATTGAAATCCATCAGAATGAAACGAAGGACAGAATAAGTTCTTGTCACCCAGCATTAATGACTTGACCTACTTTGGGAATCCAGGGATTTTGTGATATTCCAAGGATCCCATGTGCATCACCCTGCTGGAGACTATTCACCCATCTTGCTCATCAATGATTGTGGGTGAAAGTCAGAAACTGATTGGGTAGCAGATATTCTTTCTATTACAAAGTCTCAAGAAAGTCTTTGCAAACTACACTGGGATTTCCTTTTATGTAAACAGTTCCATGGCCTCACTGTGGGTGTTGGGACCTGTGTTACAGCTGTGCATATGGCCCCTCAACAAACTCTTGTTATTTGCAAAGTGTATTTTCTAATATTGAGATTTAGAGTCTAGGAAATCTATATTCTTATAATTACCTAATTTAAAAAAGAAAGACCAACAGATTTCCCTAGACATAGAGGAAATGGGACACTTGAAAGTGTTTTTCCTGGTTCATTCAAGCCTTGTTGAGTGCTTCTTCTCTGTATTTCTAGTGCAGCATGCACATTCGTTTATCATGATTCATAGCACATTGTACTGTAATTATTTGTTTGTGAGTCTTTCTCTATTACTAGACTGGAGAGCAGAAATCAGGTCAGATGTATTTGCACTTAGCAACAAAATTGGAACACAATGGATATTCAAAAACTTTTGAGTGAATTAATAACTGCCCACAAAATGAAGAGCACCTTGAGTATCCAGTCAAGCTGTGTGACCTCAGAGTCCTCCCCCACACACTCAGGGAGCTATAATATTTAGGTTGAAGCCAAAATGATAAAATGAAATTTCCTATGAATGAGAAAGTTAAACTCATTTAATGTCTAGAGAGAATCACCGTCTTACTATACCTGCTTGGAAGAGCAAGGGAAGTAAGAAGGGCTTACCAAAATCTGTTTTTGCTCAAATAGATCAATTCATTTTAATGACTCTTCTGAGGATGCTGAAACAGTCATGCCCATGGAAGTTCATTTTGAGTTAATCCAATCTGTGTGGAATGTCTTTCAACATGGAAATGCCCAAAGCTTCATTAATATACTTTCTAGAGCAATGTGATTATGAGATCAACCGAGGACGACCTAATGGGAAGATTTTAAGAAGGCCTAGAAAATTTCGACTCACCATGTGAGTGAAAATCACTGCATATATCAGAAACAAGGCTGGACACGGTGGCTCGCGCCTGTAATCCCAACACTTTTGGAGGCTGAGGCAGGCAGATTGCTTGAGCCCAGGAGCTTGAGACCAGCCTGAGCAACATGGTGAAAGCCTGTCTCTACCAAGAAAAAAATACAAACATTGGCCAGTTGTGGTGGCACGAGCCTGTAGTCCCAGCTACTCAGGAGGGATAGGTGGGAGGATCACTTGAACCCAGGAGGGAGGCAGAGGTTGCAGTGACCCAAAATCACACCACTGCACTCTATCCTGATGGAGTGAGACCGGTCTCTGTCTCAAGAAAAGAAACAAAAGTGTGTTACTAATCCTACTAGCACCTGCCTCATCAGTGACAGCCCTTTCTAAAGAAGTGGTTCAGCTGTCAACTCCAAAAATGTAAGAGCTCTGAGTCTGTTAGACTTTTGACATTTTTTTTTACATAAAGATGCCACCTTTGAGCCACTGCATCCCCTACATGGTAAAGAAAAAATTTTAAAAAGTGTGGAGTTGGATTCCTGAACAGAAAGGTGCTTTTTGTAATGTCAAGCAGTTACTGATTTCCAAGTGTGTATTCAAAAGAGTATAAACCACCTGGCTGAGTTCAGTTGTGCCTATCCATAAAATGCCAGATGGCCCCAAGACACCAGTTTTGCTTACTAATCAAAAGCAATGTCATGTATATACCAGCGTAATGTGTAGGTTGATAAAGTTGTGCAATTCTCGTGGGAGTAGGGGAGTTTTATAACCAAACCAGCTTCTACACCTTCACAATTTGTAATGTTTATGGGCTGCTTTGGGAATTTTTCTCTGAGGATGAATCAATCCCTTTAATCTCGTTACCATCTATACATCACTGAGGTATTTTGCTCTGTGCTTTTGCCGGTTTGCAGGATGATGGAAACTCTTCCTTCTGGATGCCAAACCAGCATATGTAAGGAACTACTGGGCAACCTCAGACTACTGGGAGCAGCCCCCTCACATACAGAGGTCTCTAATCCCCAACCCACCAACATTACAAAATAAATTGACAGGGATTTGGAACTGTATTGCTGTCCAGAAAACAGATTTAGAGAAAAATTTCCCTGAAATTAGCCCTAGCAGAGGTGGCAGGGTTGACTGATTCATCTCTCCTTTCTTCAAGTGTCCTTTGTGTGCCTGTTTGCTTGGGAAGGGTAGTTGATACTTACTGCTAACCACCATCTGCCTTAAAGAAATTCTGCAAAATAATTAACTTCACAATTTACTGATGGCGGAAACTATTTCATGTGACTTGGATAAAAGTGATTGTGTTTCTATTTTTCTAAAAAAACAGGAGAGATGTTAAATTGTAATAACCTTGGACAGCAGTATTACTTTTAACAGGAATATATTATAAGCTGCAGTGAAAGAATAATTACCTCATATGTTCATTGTTTGTCTCATTTCTATGCATCAGTTCTTCTTCATTTTTTTAATCCAATGAAATCGTGTATTTTAGAACTAGGAGACTGTAGTTCTAATTTTCAGGACAGACATTTCTGAAGATTATAAAAAATATTTTTTGGCTTTTTCATAAGCAATTGAATTACTCTTCCCAGGAATAAAACATTTTTTCATAAAATCTGCACTCTGTAGTTGTAATAGTATTAATTCCAGTTTTCAAAATGATGAGGAACTCAGCATACTCAATTAATTACTAAAGGTGTTGCCTGCCACTGTATTAATTCTAACTGTGTGAACTCTTTCTGCAGTGGAGGTTAGATTCCATTTTTAAAATGGCTCGATAAGGGATCTAGGGTGAATGCAAGACCCAGAAATCCATTTATATTTTCAGCCTTTTAATACAGTTTTAGTAGAGAGATGCAGCTTCTCAGTCTTAGAGAACTAGCTGTAAATGACCCACAATGCTTGTGTCTGCTTCATGCTCTTTCTTGCAATAATCATGAATATCCTTTTGTATTTTATAGACCTGTCTGCTCTGCTTAGTTTAAGATTTCAGACAGTGCCTAATAAAACTTTTTGCAGTATTTGGTGACTCACTGGGGCTACTGGCTTGTCCTTGTCCAAACTGTCAGGAAACCATCAGTGCCTCTTCAGATCAGAGCGTTTCTGCCCATACTCCATGCAGGTGATGGCAGTTCCTGTCTGAGGTGGAGTCTAACTAGATTGCCACCCTTGTCTGGGCAGGTGATCTATCTGCTCTCAAATCTCATGAAGCCCAACATCCTAAGGAGAGCAAAATTCTGTAACTGCAAACACAGCTTCTTATCTCTCAAATATATCCAGATATTTATGTTAAGCTGCAAGGAATCTCCATCAGTTAAAACCAGCAATTACATTCCAATGTAACATGACTGATGATTTCAAGAGATTAGGGCCTTACTTGATTGCATCTAAATGCAACTTCATTCTCTTCTTGTTCAAATATCCTGTGTTCTCTATCTTATTTTATTGCATAGTTTCTTTGCAGAAATTCTGACTCAAAGCCCTTATTTGATGTGTTATTTTGTGAATCCACTCTGTATCCTAGGTCCAGACCCCTTTCTGTATGCTGGCATAGGGCAGTTATCTACAAGATGCCCTACCTTGCAGGCACCTATTTGAACTGATATTCCAGAATCCACTAGATCCCATATTTCTGTTTTGATCCAAATGTGTGGAGTTTTAATAATTTTCTAAGTACCCACTATGTGGCAGGTATACACACTAGACATTTTATCATTTATTCTACCCAAGAGCCTGAGTGAAAGATGGGCAGTCATTTGATCCCCATTTTAAGTTCAGGCACTTAAAGTTTACTGAAGTTAAATGACTTTCTTAAGGTGACATAGCTAGTGATTCAACCAACCAGAATCAAAGATCTGTATGATTCCAAAGTCCAAAAGTCCAAAGAACTTTGCTTCCATCACTTACTTTCTACCAGGTCTAATGAGGTCTGATTGGCTGGGGTACCCGGCCACATTTTCAGCAGTACCCAGTGCCTCTCTCTCTCTGTGTGTGTCCTACATTTCAGTCAGGGTTGTGTTTTTCATGCATTCCTTATATGCACATACAGCTCCCTGTGTTTTCCGGCCGGTTTCCCTCTGCCTTGCCCGTTTTGCTAACTCCTCCTCACCTGCATCACCCACTTAAGTATTACCTACTGTGTATCACTTTCTTGACTTCCCTCCCGGGTTCCTCATTCTAAGCTCCGTGGCATCCCTCCATATATTGAATTGTGGTGGCTTGGGGTGTGTATCTCTCTGTTCTACCATGAATTCCTTAAAAAACAGTATCAGGTTTTAATCATCTTTGCGTTCTCAAGATCTCATACAGTGGTAAGACCGTAATGATGGAATATATACTTACTTACTTCATTTGAATTAACATTTCCTGCCACTTTGCTCCTACGCCCTGTTCTGACTCTGATTTTTAGTCACATTACCACAGGGTTTTACCAGCTAAAAGCATGCTTCCACTCTATCTTCTTCACTCTCTTAAAATGGACTCATCAACATCTCATCCCTTCTGGCGTGGGGTGTGGGCATGTTAAGAACAATCTGACCTCAAAGGCTTGTTCACCTGATTTTCTTTGTCTAGAAACTCTTGCCTTCCCACTTCACCCAGCTCTATCAAATTCCATGTGTCCTACTTTTCCATCCATGTCTACCTTGACCTCATGTTTGCCTTTTGCTTCCCTGGGAATGGTTCTTAGTAATGCTTATGGCTCTGCATGGTTAGTTTACTTGCATGAATGTAAGGCCTTATTATGCTTGACTTTCTGCTTTCCCAGAGGGATACAGGAGCTTTAAGAACAGAAACACCTGTGTGTTTTTCACCTCTTGATGGAAGTCTCTATGGGGAATAATTATGTTCCCCATGTCACTCCTCAATAAGCCCCAATAACTGTGTATTCAGCACCTGGTGAGTTATTGTCAGATCTCTGTAATTCATCCTCTCTCCTTCTCTCCATGTCTGAGTCTCTTTCTCATCTCTATATCTCTCTCTCTCCTTCTGTCTCTTTATCTCTCTTCCCCCATTCTTTCTTCTCTCTTTCTTCATTTCTCATTTTAAATGTTGATCTTACACCTTCAAATTAAGAGAAACGAGGAGGAGGTGGAGCAGGAGGCATTGCTGAGCACTTATGAGAAGAGCTCCTTTTTTTTTTTTTTTTTTTTTTTTTTGAGACGGAGTCTCGCTCTGTCGCCCAGGCTGGAGTGCAATGGCCGGATCTCAGCTCACTGCAAACTCCGCCCCCCGGGTTTACACCATTCTCCTGCCTCAGCCTCCCAAGTAGCTGGGACTACAGGCGCCCGCCACCTCACCCGGCTAGTTTTTTTTTTTTGTATTTTTTTAGTAGAGACGGGGTTTCACCGTATTAGTCAGGATGGTCTCGATCTCCTGACCTCGTGATCCGCCCGTCTCGGCCTCCCAAAGTGCTGGGATTACAGGCTTGAGCCACCGCGCCCGGCTGAGAAGAGCTCCTTTTTAATGCCCCTCCCTGACTCTAGCACCATCTCTCTTCACCTGCCACCCTCCCATATGTCAATTGCCTAATCAACCTATATTCTCAATTTGCAAGGATCACAAGTTTTCTTGTGCCTCTCTGCCTTTGCACCTCATTGAGGATGCCCTCGTATTGACTTTCTCATGTTTCTGATAGAGACATACCTGAGAGTGGGTAATTTATAAAGAAAAAGACATTTAATGGACTCACACACAGTTCCATGTGGCTGGGGAGGCCTCACAGTCATGGTGGAAGGTGAAAGGCATGTCTTACATGGTGGCAGGCAAGAGAGAATAAGAGCCAAGTGAAAGAGAAACCCCTTATAAAACCATCAGATCTCACGAGACTTATTCACTACCATGAGAACGGTATGGAGGAAACTGCCCCCATGATTCAATTATCTCCTACCGGGTCCCTCCCACAACATGTGGGAATTATGGGAGCTACAATTCAAGATGTGATTTGGATGGGGATCCAGCCAAAACATATCACTGTCCCTTCTCCCCTGTCTTGTTTGTTTGCCTGAAATCTCCCTACTGGTCCTTTGGACCAGCTAAATTTCTCTTTATTTGAGTTGGCATTTCAAATTATGTCCTTCCTAGATAAGGGAGAAATAGAAGTCTCCTTGATATTCTATTATAATGCTTATCAGTTGGTTCGTTACTGGTTATTTTCATATACATGATATTTATGTAAGTCACTGCTGATTTACATACATGAACCTGCCCAAATTTTGGATTTTATCTTATTCCTCCTTGTGTCCTAATAGCATGCAGTGTACCTGGTATATCCTAACCACAAAATAATGACTGAAAGCACTTCCACTGCAGACAGACTTCAGGGACTTGACTATGTATTCAGCCTTTGGCTTCCTTTTGATTCAAAGGAGATGACCTTCCTTCATGAACAATAAGCACACACATCGGCATCAATAATTTTTATTTTAAGAATTGAATTGCTTGTTTTTAAAATACATCCTATTTTTATGAGCTTGTCATATCTTGTAAACAAGCTAGTGGCTCTCATTCAGACTACCATGAGAGCACTGGTAATTTCCTTTAGGTGTGCTTTGGTAGCATTTCGTTAGGATGGAGTTACACTGCTCTTTAAAAAGCAAGTATTATGAATGTGGAGTACTGTTGAGGGTCCTATTCTGAGCAGTTTCAGAGGGCCAAGGTTTAGTGGAATCAGATTAGGCTAGTTTTGGGGCAACTGAAGTTGGAATCTCAGTTTTGTCTTTAACCTGATGTATAACCTGGTCATGTCCCTTGAATGTATAGTTCCCTCGTTTGTATAATATAGTATCTCATGCCAGAATTTTACAAGAAATAATTTGAAAATGCTTAAGAATAAAGCAGAATAGAAACATAAGGGTTTAATATCGGGAGGCAGAGGTTGCAGTGAGCCAAGATCGTGCCACTGCACTCCAGCCTGGGCAACAGAGCAAGACTCTATCTCCAAAACAAAACAAAATAAAAAACAAACAAAAACAAAACAAAGAAATGTAAGAGTTTAATAATGTGGAGTTACTTAAATTTATTTCACTGTATTTTCCAATATATATACCTCTTCTGCTTATTATTATTGTCATCTTATTTTTGTTTCTTCTTCCTATTTCTTTTCACCTCCTCCTCCTCTTCCCTCTTTTCTCTTCTTCTTCTCCTTCTCCTTCTCCTTTCTCTCTTCCTCTTTCTTCTCCTTGTCCTTCTCTCATTTCTTTCTTCTTCCTTCTTCTCCTCTCCATCTTCTTTTTTTTCTCCTTTTGCTTCTTCTCCTCCTCCTCCTCCTCCTCCTCCTCCTTCTCTTGTCATTTAAGGTGATGCCTTCTATTGACCTGTGCTCCCTTGGATAGGAGGTATTTGTTCGACAGCTCAGTAGGATGCTCCCTGCAGTAAAGAACTTTAGGAACTTTTGTTTGAATACATTTTTCCCTAGAAAGGAAAAACAAAAGGTAAAATAAAAGGGAAACAATATTGATGGGACAACGGTACGTCCCAGACACTGTTCCTGCTGCTTTCCACAGTGATTCATTTGATTCTGTCAATAGCCCTTATGGTAGACACAACCAGCTTCCTTTTATAGGAAGTTATGTAACCAGCCAGCGATGGGACAGGGTTTCCCCTATGCCTGTAAAACCCAGAGCCTGTGCAAAAGACTTTAATACATGCTTTTGATACACTTAACCATAGAGAGGTACTCAGAGAGCAGTTTGGGGGTCCTAGTTAAAGAAAGCAAAATAAGACAGAACTCAGTCTGCACTTCTAACATCTGTACTCGGGATCTGTACCAATATATGACCTAGACGCACCCCTGGCTCTACTCTACAATATTGGGTGCCAGTAATTTGTTCTGGCTCTCCATCTTGCCACCCCTGATAAGCTTAGTATTTAGTTAAAAGAAAATTCCTACCTAATACGAGAAACGTATTACTGACAGTGGGTCTACGAATTTGTGTTCTTTCCTTTGTAATATCTTTGTTTTACTTTGACTGACATTTTCATGTGAAATATTCTTTTGTCTAAAGTAAAATATCTCTATTTAATTTCCTTCAAGATAATGAATTCTCTACAAGGAAATGCTGTTTTCTTTGGGGCCTTTTTTCTATTACTTTACCTTGCTGCTGCTTTGTAATTTATTTACAGTTCTGTTCTTTGAGAACATTGCTTTGCCATATGTTTCTGACTTTGTTTTTCCTGCAGATGGCTTTTTTCCCTTCTGTTTAATTTCTCTGAGACAGTTGTGTCCTATATATTTTCACGTGCACCTCATTGTTTTTTCATGGCACTTCATAAACCATGATTCATGTCACACTGAGCAGAATCACTAGATGAATTTTCTAAATCTGTTTCTCGCATCACAAATGTGTGCATCCATGTGGGAATTCTGTGGAATGTATGATACTGATAAAGTTGGTTGACATTTCAACAACACTGCTTTTCAATTTTTTTCCTAAATGTTTACAAAAACTCATAAAAACAATCACTCATAGTATAATATATTTTTATTTTTCTCCTTAAAAAGATTGTCTCATTTATTGGATGTAACATGTACCCTCATGAGTCAGTTCCCTACGTTTAGGTCTTCTACAGCATTTGTTTTGAAAACAAAATCTACAAACTTTCAAAGATATTTAGTTGGGAAATAAAGCAGAGATATTGTGAAAATATGTGTATTTTAGCTATTGCAGATACTCAGCTACAAAGAGTAGTGGTTCTAAATTTTACCGCTTTGCTGATGCCCTGTTTTTCTCTGACTTCAAACTTTGTCCGTGCACCTCATTCTTCCCTAAGGACAGTCAATAAGGTGGGCAACTTTGAAAAAGTATTTGCTTTTCAGCTAGGAGATGGGAAATACACACACATGTACATACATGCACATATACATACTCATGCACATATGCACACACACATCCACAGATGAATGTATCTGTGTATATGCAAACATATATGTAGGATGGTAGTGCATGGTTTGGCTGCAACTTGACTAATTTAGTTGACAGTAGGATCTGTGCAGAAGCAAAGAGGAACAGAAGAGCAGAAAAGTGAAGAAGCCTCTATCACCCCAGTTTTTGGCTAATTTGAGGGCAGAACTGAGCAAGAACCTAGGGTGTGGGGCAGTGTGTAATAAGTGCTTTTTGGTAGCCTCAGTGGATAGAAGTTGCCATTGAAGGTTAGAGATTTCTATCAAGGTTTAGGCAGGAGAATAGAAATCAAGTCCCTCTGGGAGGTGGGAATAATGCTAGCGGGATGAGTCCCCGTGGTTTCCTTGCCAGAGCCATCTAGCCTGAAATTTGAGCTTATTTCCTATTTCCAATAAGGAACTAAGTTGGAAGGCAGAAATTAAGGCAGAGCACAGCAGGAAGGCCCAATTGTAAGTGACCCATAGCTCAGCAGTTTCTGAACTTTCTTGCAATCAAGGCAGTGCATATTCACTGAGAAAAACACATTTCTAAACAGATAATGAAATGGAAAATAAGTAACACCCAAGTAATTACCAAGATTTACATTCAAGTTTTATTTTTTCATTTATTAGATACAAGTGGACATATTCTCTTTGGGGTAATTTATAGATGTGCCATGTCAGAAAATCAGGGTTGTGTACCATTGAGGGAGAGCTCGTTGGTCTACAGGATGTGGATGGACTGAGACCCAGGGGACCAGCGCAACATCAGCTAAAGTGTTTGGACTGGGCTTGTGAGCAGCAGGAGACATGTCACATGCATAAGGAAGGTGGGAATGAGGAGAGCTGAAATGGTAAAATGGTAATTGTGTGTGGAGGTGTCAAGGATTGTGTGAAGCAAAAGTACAGGGAGCTGACAAGTTAGCCAGTAGTTTGGGTCAGGGAGAGTTAAAAGCACCTGAACTAGAAAGGTGAAGGTAGACAAGAAGAGAAGAGAAGGATTTGAGAGCTCTCAGGAAGTAGAATGCAGGTAACGTGGCACCTGATGAGAACTGTTGGGTGAAGGACAGACATTGCGAGAAATGAAGTTCTGTGTCCCATTGGCCAAAATGAGTGGAAGCTGACAGTTCTCACATGGATTTGGCTGGGAGGCAATCATAGGCCTCAGTGGTGGGCATTCAGGGGAATGGAGAAGACATGGGAATAGGCTGTGGCAGGTTAAGGAACTGACTTTGGAAATGGCTTCAAGGAAGGTGGCCCGTAGTATATTCCTATTGTTCATACAGGTACCATCATTTATTTCATTTCTACCTACTCCTTATGATCAAAAATAAAGGCACAATGTCAGAATAACAACCTGTTAATGAGATCTGTATTTTCACAGCTTTTCAGATTCCTTTGACATCTTTCTTGGGTTCCGCATTCTTAGAGCAGTGTTCAGAAGTCTCAGGTTGGTCATTCCAGTTCATCAGGGAAAGCTGGCATTACATTCACACTCCAGTACAAGGAAGATACTAGAGTTGAAAGCTATTATAAGAGAGTCAGAAAATGTCAAGAGGAACAGATCAGTGTGCTTAAGTACAACATTAAGATACATTCTGCATGGTGTTTCCAAGCAGCTGTTGGAAGTAACAGATGGCTTCTATAAGAAAATGATACAAGAAAAGTACCTAAGTCATTTTCAGCTTTGGAATGCGGGGATTTTTGAGTCACTAAATATAAATTCTGTTACACTATGACAGATTACAATCTCTAACATCAAGCATGATGCTTGAAGGGAATTTGAAAGACGGTCTTCCATTTCAACTCTTCTATTTTTAAATCCTAACCATACCTTTTACGACAGGATTCAAAGGAACCTCTTAATTCAACCTGGTCTGTTATACAAGGCACATTGAGAGAGTTATCCCCCAATTATGTGGGGCAATGTAGAAAAGGGGTAGATCCTGAAATAACAGTGCTTGTTTGTTGGGTGTTTTATGTTCAGATTACACAAACACTACCCTGAAAACTCATTCACCTCAGCCTTCTCCGTCTTGCATTATGTTTATAATATCTTTAGTTAGGCAAGCGTGGTAAATAGCCTGAATTTCTAAAGTCTCTGTAGGTGAAGATGAAAAAATTGGTAACTGGTTATAAAGTAAATTGCAAATATAATCGAGTATAAAATCATTACATCAAGTCCTTATGCTTTTAGCATTAAAATGTAAGTGAACTAGCCATCATTTTTGAAGTTAATTCCAATAAACATTTTACAAATTTTAAAAATGATAGAAAAATGGGTACAATGATGGAGATAATTTGTCTCATGTATTTTCCACAAGAGAAATTTTTTGTAAGTTAATTTTTAAATATAATCAAGTACGAAATCATTACATCAAGTCCTTATGCTTTTAGCATTAAAATATAAGTGAACTAGCCATCATTTTTGAAGTTAATTCCAATAAACATTTTACAAATTTTAAAAATGATAGAAAAATGGGTACAATGATGGAGATAATTTGTCTCATGTATTTTCCACAAGAGAAATTTTTTGTAAGTTAATTTTAAAATGCTGGGTCAAAGGGCATAAAATTTTTAATTAGAAGTCTTGGGTTTGTGTTCTGGGTCTACCATTTAACTCTCATTCACAGAAAGTTCATTTTCATGTAGGACTTTCAGCTAAATCATCTGTAAAGAGAAACTTCTTATATAAACCCTTCTGTTGGGTTGCTGCAAGAGCCTCACAGATAGCTAATGTGTGTGAAAGAATGTAGTGAGCTGCAGAGCTCAGTGCAAATTTACAGATGTCATAAAAGTATATAGTCATTGCCTTAAATAGCAATATATATACATTTTTCTTTTAAAACTTTATTCATAAGAATTTAAGTACTCCATGAGTAGTAATTCTAACTCCTTGAATAGTAAAATTGAATGCACTTTCTTTTCCTGTAATACACCATTTGATAGCAAGACAATAATGTTTAAGACTTTCTAGGTTTAATGGATAATGGAGATTAGAGCTCTTTTTAAAAATGATCAAATTTGTCCTTGAATAGAAAGGCATTGCGGTCAAATCACTATTCAGTTTGCTTGTCTTATTCCAACTTTCTAAGCTATTTCCTAGAGAATCGTTGAATATTTGCCACCTCTTTTGAAATTCACAAATGATATTTAGGAAAGAATTTTCATTTTAGAAATGTAAATGGTAAGCAGCATTGAATGAGTACATCTAGTGTGCAGAATATCTAGATAATGCTATATGACAGGAGGTCTGATGTGGCTGAAAATGAGAATAATAGAGAATTTTCAACGCTAGATAATGCTTTGGCCTCCCCACCCACCTTCAGTTAATTTGCATCAGCTGATTCATCTAAGGACCTAGGGACACTGGGGGCAGGACAGGAAGCCTCAGTTAGGGCCAACAGTTGCAATACATAGACACGTGTGTGGTGGCTTGCAGGGCAGGAGTCAAGGAGGGAGAAGATACAGAGGGAGAGATTAAGACACCTTCAAGAGCCAAATCCCCACAGTGGAAGGTGTATCCCCTGAAGACAACTCATCCTACAAGGAGGAAGAACTCAGCAACACTGTAGGAGTGTTTTAAGGGAAACACAGGTTTAGCCACTATCCTGGCTTTTGGAAGAACTCAGGGAGTAAGAGATAAAACAGCTATTTCTGGTGCTAAGAGCCACTAGGAAGCAATTGTTCCTCTTCTCCTGGGTGATAGCCAGTCTGCCTGTGGTGTGTAGAACTGTGATTGCTTCTCTTATGCCATGAAGGATGAGGACATCTCTGGGCTGCTGCAGTTGCTACAGCCTTTCCCAGGCATTTCCTGTTCTACAGAATTGTAATTTTCTTGATTTTGAAAGCTGTTTGGAGTTAAGATTTCTTGATGTACAGTGGAAATCGTGCTGAATGATAAAAATCTGTCTCCTGGAGGAAGAGTCAGATATTAGAAGACCCAGGGAAAAACGACCAGGATCATTTAACATTGCTTGAATCATTTCCACTGCTTTCTGTATTGAAGGAAAGATTGGGGGATAGAGGAGATAGGAATCATGGCATTGCTTCTCTTTGCCTTTCCTTTGGTCAGCCCCTATTCCTTGATTCTGTCTCATGTTCCCATTTTAAAGGTAAGCAGTATTGGTTGCTTGAGGATAGTTTGTCCTATCGCAAACCTTAGATAATTAGTAATACATATTCAGAGAGAATCTATTGCATGCAAGGTGAGACTCCAGATTCCTGGGAAGCCATAAATCAATGAGTAAATGTGGCATCTTTTACCAAAAATCTCAAAGGAAAAACAGAGAAATCTTATCGGGATGAGAATGTTCTTCTGAATGAATTTAATATTCTCAAAGGATTTTCTTGGAAGGATGGCTAGGGAAGGCATGCCGCATAGCTGGCATATGCTCAGAGGCATGGAAGAGATTTAAGAATCCTAGGAGAGGACAGGACTGGATTGCTCTAACATTATACTCATTCTGCAGGCCAGGAGCTTATGTACATGCATCTCATGAAAAATAAAGACTGTCTCAAACACAAGATAAAAAATTGCCAAACATCCTGGGCCATCTTAGAATTTGCATGTCCTGGAAATGATTCCTTCCAGTTTCCATCCAGCGCTGCAATTCTTTGCTTGAACCTAGCTTTGGCAGAACTTTTTCTTATGCCCAGGGTGTCAGAATTAAGCTCAGGGCTGTGATGTTTGTTTTCCAGGAATTCACTGGCACACGCCCACTCTGGGTTTGTTTTCAGATTTGTCACTCGGCTGACCTGCAAGCCTGTCCATCAGCCAGGAATCAGGAAACCCACAAGTCACAACTGGATCCATTTTGGTGGAACAAAGCTCAGTTGCCAATTTCAGAAGAGAAAGCATGTTCTGCTCAGGAGTCACATTTAATTATGCAGAATTTATGTGTTTTATTTTTTTGTAACTCTTGAGTGTTAAACCATAAGTGTGAGCTAATGAAAGATAATATGTGTGAAATACCTAGCAGGGTTAGGCAGAGAGGAGACACAAAATGAAATCCATCTTGTTTGTTTCTCTTGTACTTCTCTCACCCTTACTTTACAAGTAGAGTAATAACTTGTTAGAGGTGGTTACTTAATATAAACTTACAAAAAAAGTATCAACACAAAATGGTGCACATATATTTGTGAACGAAGATAGGAGGTTACTATTAGAAAAATGTAATCTACTGTCCTCAAAAAAGCCAAGATGAATGTCCATTTGGTACATTTTCATATTGGGCTAGGTTAAGCTATACAAAATAACAAGAGCCTTCTAATTATAAGAATGTAACATGTTTTATAGAAGTATAACTCACTGCCCCCACTAATGCTACAGCAAAATCTAACAACTAATCTGATTTCAAATATAATTTTAGAAATAGCATCTGAAGTGCATGCAGAACAAGTAAGGAAACTAAGAAGATGCATTGAACATCTAAACAGCTCCACAGCCAGGTGGTAGGTTTTGGAATTCAACTCTGAGAACTGCATCAATCCTTTAATCTTCTTCCCATTGTAGATTTTACGTGATGTTATTCAGAATGTAGAAACTGCACCCCTATTGTTAGTGTTGAGGAAGAAATAGATAAATAAACATTATAAGCTAAAAATTCACAGAGTAAACAGAAGACCTAGAAAACAGTTGCAAACTATACCTCTGATAAGGAACTTGTATTAGTCCGTTTTCATACTGCTGATAAAGATATACCCAAGGCTGGGCAGTTTACAAAAGAAGTTTATTGGACTTACAGTTCCACATGGCTGGGGAGGCCTCACAATCGTGGTGGAAGGTGAAAGGCACGTCTCACATGGCTGCAGACAAGAGAAGAGAGCTTGTGTAGGGAAACTCCCCTTTTAAAAACCACCACATCTCATGAGACTTATTCACTATCACGAGAACAGCATGGGAAAGACCTGCCCCCATGATTCAATTACCTCTCACTGGGTTCTACCCACAACATGTCGGAATTCAAGATGAGATTTGGGTGGGGACACAGCCAAACCATATTAGAACTAATACCTAGAATCTACAGGGAACTCAAATCAGCAAGCAAAAAAACGAATAATCCCATTAAATTGGACAAACTACATGAACAGACATTTCTCAAAAGAAGATATACAAATGGCCAACAAACATATGAAAAAATGCTCAACATCACTAATCGTCAAGGAAATGGAAATTAAAACTACAATAACATACAACCTTACCCCAGCCAGAATGGCCATTATTAGAAAATCAAAAAACAATAGCTGTTGGCATGAGTGTGGTGAAAATGAAACACTTATATGCTGCTGGTAGCAATGTAAATCAGTATAGCCTCTATGGAAAACAATATAGAGATTTCTCAAAGAATTAAATGTAGATCTACTATTTGATCCAGTGATCCCACTACTAGGAATCTATACAAAGGAAAAGAGGTTATTATATAAAAAAGCACCCACATTTGCATGTTTATCATAGCACAATCCACAATTATAAAGATATGGAATCAACCTAAGTGCCTACCAACCGATGTGTGGCTAAAGAAAGTGTGTTTTGTATATATATATATATATACACACACACACACACACACCATGAAATACCACTCAGCCATAAAAAAGAATGAAATAATATCTTTTGCAGCAACTTGGATGGAATTGCAAGTTATTATCCTAAGTAACTCAGGAATGGAAAACCAAATACATGTTCTCACTTATAAGTGAGGGCTAAGCTGTGACTAGGTAGAACCATACAGAATAGCATAACAGACATTGGAGACTCAGAAGAGGAGAGAATCGTAGGAGGTAGGAGATGAAAAATTACCTGTTGGGTACAGTGTATGCTATTTGGGTGACGGGTGCACTAAAAGCCTGGACCTCACCACTGTACAGTTCATTCGTGTAACCAAAAACCACTTGTACCCCCAAAGGTATTGAAATGAAAATAATAATGTAAGCAAAATACAACATATGGCATAAATGCACAGAGCATGTATGTGATGCATTTATGTGATTTTAGCCATATTTGTATTTATATGAACTTTTCAATTGATGGTTTGGCATATGAGATTAGGAAACCTTTAAGGAGAATATACCTGGATTTTATAGACATGAGTTCTGTACTTCCTTCCTGTGTGTTATGAAATTTCTGGACTCAAAACTTTTTTGATTTTGCAGTGCACAGCAAAATAGAACTGTCTTTTCTGGGCACATGACAGAAATTAAAAGGAGCAGGGGCTAAGTTCAAAGGAATATAATTAATGTCCTAAAGGGGTTAAAAGCATAAACTTAATCATTGCATCATCAGGTGACCTGCCAGCATGAGAACATTGCTTAATCTTGTACAAGTTAGCTTCAGGAGAAAGTTGGTAATTCTTTCGTGATTAGAATTACTTGTCAGGCTCACTTTAAGAATACATAAATCTGAGTTTTTCCCGGTGACAACCAGCCCAGTCAAAGAAAGCATGTGTTAGGTAGAATGAAATTGCATTGTAAATCAATAAGCCCAAATTAGAATAGCACTGTACAACTTCTCTCGGTATTGTGATTCCAAAAATTTGTTATACGAGTGAAGTTAGGAGACAGATTGGAAGACAGAGATCGCAAATGTTAAAGAATGGTTGTGACGGAGGTTACTAAAGAGCTAGCTGTACTGATAAAATGCATCAGATTGTTTAAACTAAAATGTATGGAAATTAAAATGTTGGAAACAAACATCTCAGTGAAGCTTTCTACAATAGTTTTGTGTGACTCCATTTAAACACAGATTACTAAAACCACTATAAACTAGAAAGTAGAGAATCTCTAGATAAAAACTGAAGAAAGCATTGAAAGGGCATAATTCGCATAAATCATGATCTAGGAACATCATGTAAAGAATGTAACAGCATTTTCTTATCACAGGGATTCTTGCCCACTGATGAACACTGAAGCTTTCTGAAGTTGTAACTGCTCTTTCCATTCTTTCTACCCTTTTATCTTGGAATGCAGCCGAGAATACTTGGCATAATGTGTTGCACAGCGACCACTCCACAAATTGTGAAACTGACTTTGCAAAAATTATGTCAATGAGAAAATTATGACAGTGAAAGAGATCTGAGCTCATCCACTCCCCATCTTACCTTTCCCTTAATTATTCCTGCATTATTGGGCCTAGCTGATCTATCAAGGGCAGGGTCTGCAAAATATCTTAAAAACTGATCTTAGGTTTGACAATAGTGTTATTATCCCCAGGAGCAATTTGGGGAGGTTCAGACACTTGAAGCAAGAGGTTCCATGACCCCTAAACCGTAATTTATAATCTTATAGCTAATTCGTTAGTCCTACAAAGGCAGACTGGTCCCCAGGCAAGAAGGGGGTCTATTTGGGAAAGAACCATTATCAATTTTGTTTCAGAGTTAAACGAGAAACTAAATTCCTTCCCAAGGTTAGTTTGCCCTATGCGCAGCAATGAACAAGGACAGCTTAAAGGTTAGAAGCCAGAGAAAGATGTCCTATAGAGATTCTCACAATGTACTAGTTACACATAAACAAATTAATCACTGGAGCACACATTCCTACCTTTTAGAAAGTGAAGATTTGTTAATAGGAGTTGAGAGTGAAGAAAATCAATTCTTGTTGAACTGATAAATGTCCCTTCTAGATAGTTTACGTTGCCATTAAAGCATAAAGTTGCCATTTTTCTTTATCTGTCAGCTACTTATTGCACAAGCTATTCTGGCTTTTCAAAACGTATCTTTTGGTCATTTGCCAAGTGCTTGGCAGTTGGGTACACATGGATCAAATTAACCAGTAAAGAAATCTCAGAGCTTTCCAGCTATTTTTGATCAGGTACACCTGTAAATATTAAGCCTATAAAGAAATACCTAACTAGCACATTGGATACAAGAAACAAAAATCTCACATAGGAAAATAGTAACTGAAGGTAAAAAAACAAAACAAAACAAAACAAAAACAAAAACAAAAAAGGAAAATAGTAACTGAAGTTCTGAATGTTGACTCAATGTACGAAATTGCAAGCGTTAGGGAGAAAAATCCTTAAAGCTTAAAATTCTACTAGGTGGTAACCACTGTTTATACACACATGCATTTTTCTCTTCGTATTTGGGAAACTGATGGTTGTGTTTTCTTTTTAGGGTGGTAGAAGGAATTCTCCCTTAAAAGAAGGGAAGGAAAATACAGTAAAAAAAAAAAAAAAAAAAAAAAAAACCACTCTTTGAAGCCATCTATTGTCCAAATCATGAGGAAGAGCTTGTAGTTCTGAGTTGCACAAATGTGCTTTAGTTGTTTTTCCATAGGATACTTGGCGAGATCACCTGTTTCATGATCGTTGTGTCCTCAGACCCAGTGTAGGAGAAGGGTAAAAAATGTTGATTGGATAATGTGTTATATTGCTAGTTCATACCTCTCTGAGCATCTCTTGAAGCAGCTGCAGGGAAAATTCCTCCATCTTTTCTTCATTCTGTCACTTGCATATTGGGAGCCTTTCCTACTGCCCTTGTTATGTTGCTTTGGTTTGTTTTACAGCATGAATTTTTTCCATTACATATGTTTGTTTGTGCTTCCAGGGTCTTGCACATAACTGCTCAATAAATATCGAATGAATGAATGAACACATGAGTTTCAAATGTCCTTTACAGCCATTTCTCATAGAAGTATGTCCTTGTTCTTTGCCTCTTCAAAAGGGGTGCAACTCAATGAGAATAGGATTGCCAAATGTTGCAAAACTAAGCGTAGTCTTACAAAACTAAACATAGACATGCCATACAATCTAGAAATTATACTCCCTGGTAATTACCCAAATGAATTGAAAACTTATGTCCACACAAAACCTTGTATGCCAATGTTGAAGCAGCTTTATATATCATTGCCAAAATTTGGAAGCAACTAAGATGTCCTTCAATGGGCGAGTGCCTAAACAAATTGTGGTACATTCATACAATGGAATACCATTCAGCAATTGTAAGAAATGATCTAGCAAGCCGTGAAATGATCAGGAGGAACCTGAAATGCTTTTTGCCAAAAGAAAAAAGCCAATCTGAAGAGGCTGCATGCTGTATGATTCCTGCTATATAGATGACATTATGGAAAGGGCAAAAGTATGGAGACAGTAAGATGATAAATGTTCACAGGGGCTGGGGACAGGGAAGGATCAATTGGTGGCACACAGAGAATTTTTTAGGGCAGTCCAAATACTGTGTGTGATACTAAAATGATGGATACTTGTCATTATGCATTTGTCAATATAAAGAGTGAACCCTAATGGAAACTGTGGATTTTAGGTTATAACGATGTATCATTATTGGCTCATCAGTGGTAACAAACCTATCAGTTTGATGTGGGATATTGAAAGTGTGCATGTAGGTTTGTTGGGGAAGGAGGTACTTGGGAACCTTATGTACTTACTGCTCAATTTTGCTGTGAATCTAAACCCATACTAAAAAATAAAGTCAACCCAAAAAGTGTGGGGCACCCAAATAAATGCAAGTTTCAGATATACAACAAATACATTTTTAGTATAAGTGTGTCCCAGGCAATCTTTAGGACATGATTATAGAAAAATTTCATTGTTTACCTGAAATTCATGTTAAACAGCCCTGTATTTTATCTGGCAGCCCTACTTGAGAGAAGACATCTGATCTTATTACAGCTTCTTGGTGTTCACCACAGTGTCAGGGGAGATGTTGGGGACTTGGGCTTAGCTTCTTGGAGAGCTGCATCAGATGACTTCAGGAGTACTTCTTCCAGCTCAAGACACCACACTATTGAAAAAACCTGGATAAACTGAACACACTTTGAGGAGAGTGATGAGAACGATGATTCAAACCCAGGATTCAGGATGTGTGGTTGAAGAACTGAGGTTATTTAATCTGGAGAAGGGATGATCCAGGAGCAATGGGAAAGTTGTTGCTAAAGCATCTTTTTCATAAAGATTCATAAAGTCATTTTCTAAAGCTCCAAGTGGATAACATCAGTGCCAATGAGTGAAGGCCACAGCAAAGCCTCTTTCAGCTGGCTGGTGGGATTCTTTTCTAATAGCAAAAGTCATTCGACGATGGAAGGGGCTGCTTTGAAAGGTGGTGCCTTGCTCTATCCTGGGGGTATTTGTACATAAGCTGGGTGATCCCATGGCAAGGGTGCTGATGTGAGCCTCACCATATGAATGTGTAGACTGGCTGGTGACACGTATGTGTGCGTGTGTGCACACAAAAGAACTTTGACATAGTACTGACCTTTTCATTTTTACTGAGATACTGCGCATAGTCCAAAATTTACCACTTTAAAGTATAACTATTCACTAGTTTTTAGTATATTCACAAGGGTGTACAAGTGTCACCATCACCACTATCTAATTCCAGAACATCTCCATCACCTCGAAAAGCCATTAGTAATCACCCTCCAATCTTCCCTTCTCCCAGCCCCTGGCAACCACTAATCTTTGGATTCTGTCTCTGTGGATTTAGGACTGGTAAATATTTAAAGTCTCCTTGAACTTGAGATTCTTTGTTTCTATAAAGTGGCCCTTGGATTCTACCACCCAGACACAAGCAGGTCATTCCCAAAGACAAAGGAATCTCAGCATACTGGAATCAATGTTAAACTCAGACTCTCAAGAAGTTAGAATACACCATCTTTAAATCCCACATTCTTATGGTGGCACTGTCTGTTCAAATAATAGATTTTTTTTTCGTTCCATATAAACATGCACTGGTGAGCCTGAGACTTAAAGGAAATGCCATGAAGTCAAAATAGTGAAAACTACATTTTACTTTGTCAACCTAAATAACAGAATCTCTCCAAAAGAAAAGATGTTTATTTGTGAACAGAGCATTGCAATGGAAACACACATGCCATATATGCATATTGAGGGAGGTAAAGGAAGACAAAGGTTTTTAAAGGGAAAAATGAGGAGGAGGATGTAATTGTTTTGGAATAATTATCTTTGGCTACAAAAATCAGTAACAAAGGTGACACCAGTCCGAGTTTGAACAGGGAGTAGTTTGGCAGATGTCCTTATAGAAGTATTTTTTGTGTAAGGTTGTGATGATATTTGTGCAAGGTTGTGGTTTTTGCAGCCTTTTGTGATAGTTTTTGTTATCAGACCTACAAGCATGCAAACTGTCTCCATAGTTTTCCCTGGCTCTGTTTGCCAGGATTTTCTTAACACTAGTCAGCCCCATTTCATTCTCACAACTTTCACAAATTGTAGCCTCGTTTGTGTGTACGATAAACCTTCATTTCTATTCTTTTTTGAATGTTCTACAGATGGGGTACAGTTGCTCTCTAGGGTTTTTTTATTTCTTTTCTTCATTAGTAACTTGTGATTCTGAGAAGAGGAAGTAGGAAATTACAACCTTATTTGTACTAAAACTTGACATAGCATGATTAGAAAAACTGTTCTTAGGCACAGTTGTGATGAAGACATGAGGACAGCTGGTAAACTCCCACACTTGTGCTTCTAGGCTTTCTTTTGGTGGGGCATAAAAAGCTCAGCTCCAATAAATCATCATCTAGCCTAAGACATTTATGATCAGATATGTTTTATGAGAGGAGCATATTCAGGATCGGATGAAGACATCTGCTTTTTATTCTCAATGTATCACATCTGGGTTAACTACTTCGCAAAAGTATAGAAATGTTATCATTAAAAATGAATTTGAGTTCAAATGTGGCAAGAGCCACAGCTGAAAACATGACAGGTTGACAACTGAGAAAGCTAGGGCTTTTATTTATTTATTTTAAAGCTATGGCTAGGAGAGGGCTTGGGGCTAAAGGAAAACACTCTACAGTGAGACTTGAACACTTTACATAACCGTGATCCTGCTCCCGGGTCTGCTCAGGGAACTTCATGGGTATCTGGAGTCAGGGGGATGTTCACACGCTGTAGATGTGTAAGGAAGGCTCTCTTTGATGAAATACAGTGTGGTATTGACTTGATGAGCCCACTCTTTTTTCTTAAGGAAATGCCTTTGTATTCAGTGTATTTGAGGACAAGTAGTGACTCATAAACCTGGAGCAATATGAGGATCTAATGGAATCAACCCCTTTATTTCATACATTCCTAGTGGATGCTCCACAAGAGTTCTGGGGCTTCTCAGGGAAGGAAGCCATCCTCACAGGGTTCCCAAGAATTCCGGACAGAAATAGAGTCATCATTCAGCATTCCTCAGACTGCCCTTGCACCCACTTCCTTGTAAGCACAAGTCCCGTAGCACTAGATCCTGACCATTTGCACCCCTGTTGTTCCTATTGAAAGGATCTCTGATGTTAGAATCACAGGCTTCTGTTGAAGAACTGCTTCAGCAGATCCTGAATTCCAGTGAAACAGCTGACGCCAACCAGTTTGAAGACCCCCGGAGGGGAACCCAATCAGCATGAGAACACAGCTTCTTCATCTCCCTGGCCCATGACTTCACCCTGCACTCTTCTACCAATCAGTGATCTCCACGCTTCAGCCCACTCCAAAGCCCGTGAAGCCCCTAGCCCCAAATTCCATGGAGAGATGGATTTAAGGTTTCCTCTCATTTCCTCATTTGGCAGCCCCATAATTAAACCTCTTTCTCTGCTGCAACCCTGTGTCTTGGCTCAGTGACTTGCCACATGCATGGGGCAATGGACTTATTATGGTAACAGAACCTTGATGTACAGAAGTGTGGAAAAAGTTTACCAACCATTTAGGAACAGCAAAAGGGACCTGTGGCTACATCACTGGGAGGACGTTCTATACAATCATATCCTCCCAAGTTGACCTGGCAACAGAACATCCATACCCCAGTATAGAGGCAAGGGGGTTGGTTAACAGTGGAGGATGTGGAAGCTAGGTGAAACCAAGCCAAGTTGCTGCACCACCCCTAAGTAGCACTGTGGCAGCCCCTGATAGCTTGGTTTGCCATTGTCCCATGGATTTGGCTAGTAAGGAGATGATGAGCCAAGATAGATTCTGACAGTGTAGGACTTACACATACATGTGTCCTCCAAAGCTCATATGCTGGAATGTAGACCCCAAAGGGAATGTATTAAGAGGTGGGGCCATTAGCAGGTGATTAGTGCCCTTATAAAAGGGCTTTGGGGAACCAGCTCGTCCCTTTTGCCCTCTGCATGTTGAGGACCCAGTCACAAGTTGCTGTTTTGCCAACTTCTCTAGACAGAACAGTTCTCACTAGATACTGACTCTGCCAGTGCCTTAATCTTGGACTTTCCAGCCTCCAGAACTACGAGAAATAATTGTTGTTTACAAATTACTAGTCTCAACTATTCTGTGACAGTATCACAAACAGATTAGGACATTCCCCCCTACCCACACAGACAGTTATTTGCCACAGACAAACCATCCCTTTCTGTCTTTTGAGAGGGAGTGATTGCATTGTCATCAACACCTGGGCACTTGGCAGCTCTGAGTTACTTGGGGACCAAGGTGAAAAAGACTTAAACTTGACAAGCGAATGAAAAAGATGTATGGAGAGATAGATCTGTCTCAGCCAGCTGAAGAATAAGATAGAAGGTCTTATTGCAGCTGAACATCTGGTTGAACTTGTGGGCTCACTTGGAGATGGATGACTCTCCAGCAAGACCTGCATCAAAACTGCTCTAATTGTTCTCATTAGTTTTCTCTGGCTCAGCTCAGTGGGCTTTTATTTATTTATTTATTTATTTATTTTTTTAAATTGGGAAGCTCCTGCCTTAACTTCTGTGTCAGTCATAGTAATAAAATATGTTGAGTATGCCCTAGAATAATGATGTATACATGCTTAAGATGCAAATTGCATCTGTGTACATGAGATGGAGGTCAAACCCAAGGGTGTCCTCTCTCAAACTTCCACTGTAAGACATTAGACGTCTCCCTAGGGCTTCCTCGTGCTTGACCCCTGAGGGTCACCAAATCATCGCAGAAGGGTCTGCTTGGATTTTATCCTTACTTAGCTACTTGTAGATGCTTTATTATTGTTATTAGTTATTTATTAATCATTTTAGCATATTATTTTAGTAATTTTTATATTGTTCTATTGCCATATCTTCAAGAGATAAAGAGAGCATCAAAAGATGATTTGAATCTCCACATTGAAAAGGCACAGAGAGTAACTACGAACATCAACCTCAACCCCAAAAGATAAACATTGAGATATGCTTTGGCGATATTTTAAGACTAAAGAAATTGAGGCCGGGCGCGGTGGCTCATGCTTGTAATCCCAGCACCTTGGGAGGCCGAGGCGGGCAGATCATGAGGTCAGGAGATCGAGACCATCCTGGCTAACATGGTGAAACCCCGTCTCTACTAAAAATGCAAAAAATTAGCCGGGTGTGGCGGCAGGTGCCTGTAGTCCCAGCTACTTGGGAGGCTGAGGCAGGAGAATGGCGTGAACCCGGGAGGCGGAGCTTGCAGTGAGCGGAGATCACACCGCTGCACTCCAGCCTGGGTGACTGAGTGAGACTGCGTCTCAAAAAACAAAAAACAAAAAACAAAAAAAAAAAAAAAAAAAAAAAACAAAAAACAAAAAACTGAAAAAAAAATCCTCCCCGAAAACCTCCGGAAAGGAATGCAGCCCCAGCAACACTTTGATTTCAGTCCCATGAAGATTGTTTTGGACTTTTGACCTTCAGAACTAGAAGATAATTAATCTGATTTGTTTTCAGCCACTAAGTTTGTGGTCATTTGGTGTAGCAGAAATGGGAAACCAACACAGTGTCCATTTTCTTTTCAGTTGCTTTGTGTAGTTTTATGGAAAGACTTACAGAGATTTTTTTAAAAACCTCACCTTTGTCATCTTGTTTTTGTCTAGGATGTGTTTTTCTAAATTACAATTTATTTAAGCTTTAGCACACTGGACTAAGTTGGCTGAAAATTATTAAATATATTTTCCTCCCTCAAACTGTTATTGGAAGCATTATTTTATAGGAACGAGCACAGGGTTCGTGATACTGGCTCTTAAACAAAATGTGGATTTTTATAGAAAATTTTCTGGGCTTGCTCATTGTTTATAGCAAGGGAAAAGGAAACTTGTGTTCTATTTTTCACTCCCTTTTACCGACACATTTGTTATGGATATTGAAACTATTGCTGGTGTCTTCCCTGTAAGTGATACATTTGTACTTTTCAAAACCCGTTTTAGAGGTATCAAAGATATGAGCTAGTGAAAACCATCTGTTCATGAGCGAGAAGAAATGAAGCACATTTGCCTCCTTTTTTGGGGATTGCAATGTATGGACTGTTCATTGAAACCATCTTAAGATGTGGATAAATATGAGGACTTCTGGAAGATGTCTTTTGCAATGTAGTGAATGTGGATGCTCAATTGATGATGTAAAAAAATAGACTCATATAATATAGTGAAATGAGCTAATTAAATATTTGACATTTATTTTGGCACAGATGTAATAGATAAAATCCCTTTTTCCATGTTCTTCTTAACTTCTTTTCTTGTGGGTAAGCCTGTTTTGCTTAAGGCTTAAAAACCAACACCTCTAATACCTCTAGCCTGTCTTCTTATTTGCTGTAATAGGACACTGTCTTCACTACACCCTGTCAAAGTTCTGGTGCCTTAGAGAATTTTGGGGCAAGGGTGGCCTACTCTCCCTGACCTTCCCTTGTGACTCTCATGAAAAGCATGTGGCTGACAGTGATGCGTGACCCATAGGAGTAGTCATCTGGAACTGGGAAATCTGCACAATTCTTGTCACTTTTCTAATTGTGATAGAAATCTCATATGTGCATCAGAAAAATAACTTTAGGGCATGGTGCTGAGCCTAGATTCTAAAATCGTAACTCAAATCACACCAAATGCAGCTTGGGGACTAGAGTACAGATTGAACTTATGCCAGTAGAGCAAGCTTTGGGCATTGGGTTCACCACTGAAGATTCAATCACCATTGAAATGCTTACCCCCGAGTCTGGTGTCCAAAGTATTCTCAGATCTGAGACATTAACATGAAACATATTTCTCTCTCCATCTGTCTTTCACTGCATATGTTTTTGCAATGCTTTCTAAACTCATCCAAAGACTCTATCATTAATTCTTTTTCCATCAGTCCAATGGAGTAGGCATGCAAAGGCATCTTTTTACAGTAGAGATTGGAGGAAGATGGTCCAGAAAGGATTCAGAGTTATACTGTAGTAAATATATTGTGATATATGTATTCTCTTTCTCTCTCTCTCTCTCTCTCTCTCTCTCTCTCTCTCTCTCTCTCTCTCTCTCTCTCTCTCTCTCTCTGTGTGTGTGTGTGTGTGTGTGTGTGTGTGTTGTAGTAGTAGTAGTAGTAGTAAATTAGTGATGGAATGATTGAAGCCACACTGGGCTGGTTCACCTCACTTCTCTGCAGAATGATACAGCCTTCCTTACCACAAAAAACATAACCCTTTTTTTTTTTGCCATACATTTAGGGCCCCATCAGTAATTACTAAGCAGCAAAATAGACAATTGCCTGAAGAGCCCTCCTTAGAGCCCACCTTCCTGCCATTATTTCTCCCTGCCTTACTCCATTCTCCATATGGGAAATGATCTGAGCTCTCCCAGCTAGCCTTCCTGGTTCCAGCTCTGTCTTCTGTCCCAACCACTACTTGATGCTTCCCCCTGCACATGCCAGGGTGTGCAGGCTCTGACTGCTTCTCCCCTTAGCACAAATCACTAACCCTCAGCCAATGTCTTTTGAGATGAGATTTCATATGCATAGGGTAAAGTCCAGAAGGAACCTCATTGTAAAATATTTGAGAGCCAGGTGTGTGTCGCATACTTTGGTGCATACTCATGGCATATCTGTTATGATACTTTGAATCTAGTAGGTGTTTGAAGATTATGTATTAATTGGTCCCTTGAATTAGCACAACTAAGCAATGAACACAAGAGGAAACTTCATCATTTCAAATATCGGCATCTTTTCCTACCAAATACTCTAATTGTGGAGATCTTTTTGGGTTTTCTCTTGCTACTTTGGCATGCTTACAGCTCACACTGCATGCCTTTGGACATGCACAACCCCTGAAACTACTCACCAAGACATAATCAAACTGGTTGTGTGTTTAAGCATACAGCTGCCTAAATATCATGTGGATATTATTGAGATTTTATTATCCAGATGTAATGGGGAAATATCCTAATGGAAACACTTCACTCATTTTCTGAGAAAGGTGTAACTGTTTTGAAGATTGATTGGGCTGACCAATAAGCATAGAAGGGATTACAGAAAGGCAGCCATTTGTAGAAACCCATGCTGATAAGTACCAGTTGAACAACATGTTTATTAATCCCACTTAAAACAAACAAACAAACAAACAAACATATATCCAGCTTTGGCCAGAGGTTTTCCAGTTTGTCTTCCCATCTGATGCTCAAAAATACTATGTAAGATATAATTGTAAAAATAATTATAGTCACACTACAGCTGGCAATGGTACACAGAATTGCCTTGCAGAAGGTCATGCAGTTAGTAAATTGTAGAACAAGATTATCACCAAGTCTTCTGACTCCAAATTCAGTGTCTATTATGTATCACCCTGGCTGCCAAATTCCAGGACCCATGGAATATCCCAGAACCTATGGACAGACATTAGGGAGGCTGTAAACACTCAGAAACTATATGTGCACATCCGTAATTACATTTTTCTCAGGGAACGCACCTTGATATTTCAAATGTCTTAAAAGGTTTTATGACGTTTACGGACCGTCAGAGATAAAAAGCATAGGAAATGAAAACTATAAAATGTAAAAGAGGCAGCTTTCCATCTTTTCTGTTAGAATACATGCTTATCACTCCCACAGAGTGTACCCTCAGAAAAAAATCTCTGTTTTACACTAGTGGCATATTGATTTCTTTATTGATGGCAATAGGGTCAGTGATAATGAAAGATGATGGAGTTTCTTTAGTTATATGCAAATATAATATATAAATTGTGTTGCATTTCCAATAGCCAAATATTAGATAATGATTTGTCCTGTTAAAAATCAATAATAAGATTCATTTGTCTGTCTCCAAGCACCAGCTTCTCAATATGAAAAGGCATCTGTGAGCCACTGTTATGGACTTAGAGATATTCTTATTGTTCACCAGGGATGGCATCATCATACTGCAACCAGTAAGAATGGCACCACTCTTAGAGGAGCTGTTCATACAGAGGAATCCTGCACAAAGCACACCCCTGGTATTGGGCAGTGCACAATTGCACAGCTTCACACAGTGACCGTGACTCTGTGAGCAAAAATGGAAAACAGTATCAGGGCAGGAATCTGAGAGCAGGCGAGTTCAGGAATAAAAAGCTAAACGCTGGCTACCTACCAGATAGAGACTGGAAAATACACAAGTGTCAAAGGACAAGATAAATGAATGACTGACTAGACAGTTGTCAGGCTGCCTGTGAAGGTAGGATGCTCTCCTTCAGTGTGTGGTCTATACATTCAAAGATTGAGTATGGTGCCACGTCTCCAGTGAGAAAATTACATGGGTCGTGAAACAAAGAGATAAAAGTAGAACGGTCCCCACTCATCATTGTTCCCAGTGACCCACTGGGGGACTTTGTGCTTCCTGTCCTTGGAACTCTTAGTTCTGCAGAATTAGAGGTACTACTAGTCCCCCAAAGGCAGCATATATTTGCCAGGGCATAGGAAAGAACTCTGTTAATTTTATAAGCAACAGAGGCTGCTTGGGCACTTCAGGCTCATTGTTTCCAATAAGCAAGTAGAAGTGTTGTCATCTTGACCTTCATTATTAGAAGAGATCGTGATGCTGTTACACAATGGAGCAGGGAGGAAGAAGGGTGTCACCTCAGGATTTACTGTGACCAAAATGAACAGGGACAATGACCCTGGATTTCAAAGAACATAGTGCCTGAGCTCGGTGCCCCCCAGGAGTGAGGACTTGTGTCGCTCCAAGTCATGACCAGCAGAAATGGTAGCCAAGGGTATGGGATCTAGAAGCATTTTGAGAGAAGACAGGAGATCAATGTCTGTTGTGATCCTGAGATGAGATGTTGCACTGGGACTTCAGGTTTTTCTCTTAACCTTTTTGTACTGAGCTTTCCCCTAGAAGGAGAAGCCTGCTGGGATCCTGAAGAGAAGTGTTCCCCAAACAGAGAGATGGGTGCCTGGGATGGAGTGTAGCGGACTCATGACATGCCACCCAGATCACCCTTCAAGGATTGTCTAGGCAGGGCGCTGTGGCTTACGCCTGTAATCCCAGCACTTTGGGAGGCCCAGGCGGGTGGATCACGAGGTTAGGAGTTTGAGACCAGCCTGACCAACATGGTGAAACCCTGTCTCTGTGGGTTTTGAGACTCCATCTCAAAAATAAATAAATAAATAATAATGTTCAGCTGGTTTAAATGACCATCGTTTTTGTTTGTGTGTGATGGAGTCTTGCTGCATTGCAGCTCATCTTTTCCCTGCACCCCATCCTGTTTCCATCTCCTCCTTTTCACATGTGTTGATCCATCATAAATACCTTCCTCTAGTATCCATTTCAGTATCTGCAAGAATAAATACCTTGAGTGATTTTCAAAGTTTATATTGTCAATTTTTTAAAGGCATATACTGTATAATTTTATTTATATGTGGTATCTCAAGTGGGCAAACTCCTAGAAACAGAAAGTAGAATGATACTAAGGGGTTACTAGGGTGAGGGGCAGGGAAAATTGGGAATTGCTTAACAGGTACACAGTTTCATTTTTGCAAGATGAAAAAGTTGTGGAAATTGGATTTATAACAATATGACTATGCTAAATACTGAACTGTATACTTTTTTTTCTTCGAGACAGAGTCTCGCTAATTTTTTGTATTTTTAGTAGAGGCGAGATTTCACAGGATGGTCTCGATTTCCTGACCTCATGATCTGCCTGCGTCAGCCTCTCAAAGGCTGGGATTACAGGCATGAGCCACCATGCCCGGCCTGAACTGTATACTTAAAGATGGTTAAGAGGGTAAAAATGGTATGTTCATTTGTGATACAATTAAATCAATTTAATAATAAAATAGAAACAAATGATCAATAAATGTCTACATATTCATTGTAGAGTTCCTGAAATATAAATTATTTGTTATTCTTATGAGACCGAAAACCAGGTAAAATGGATTATATATACATATAATTGTAAGTGTTATATATACATATCATTGTAAGTTTTGTATATACATATAATTGTAAGTTTTGCACTAATGTCACAATTCCCTTGGAGGAATTTTTAATAATGTGGTTTAGTATTTTCTTCTTAAGAATAAACTAAAGATTTATTTTTGCACATTACATGTCACCTGAATAATTGTTACAAATGTCATATGATTTCAATATGAAATAGCCTAACAGACTTCTCACCTGCCTGTTACCTTAAAAATTAACCAAACTGAACACAAGAAAATTAGATTGCTGAAAATCTTCACTCTGAAATGAAGAACCTGAGTTGTTCCTGCAGGTGGCACTGTCCGACAATAAAAAAGACCAATCTGTGAACTGCCCTCTTAAAAATTCAATACTAGCCTTCTTGAGCTAATGTTTAAACATATATTTTCTATAGTATGAAAATGAACTTTTTTGTTTGTGGTAATATTTATTAACAACTGTTCTTATCCTTTATTCAAATATAGTTATTTAACTTTCACTATTGAACATTAGATTATTTTTTAGTATTTTTTAAAGGTATTCAATTAGTGAAATAATATCTTAGATTTCTGGAGTTTTTATATTTATCATTATTATTAATTTTCACCAAACCAAAAAATCCTGAATCATCCTGAATGCAGCTAAATTCTTCCTCTCTGGGTAAAGACCCTTGAGTGATACCTGACCACACATACTTGGTCACCCTGTGGGTGTGTCAGAAGCATCCCAGTCCTTCTCTTTGTACAGGCACTATGGCTTTTCTTGAGTTAGATAAGAGGAAATTCCTTGGCAAATTGTTTACGTTTTAGCACCTCACAGGATTTAGGAACTTAATTCTATGCCTGATACCTTGGCCCCTGTTCCCTTGGAGGAACCGAGGTGGAAATATTGTTGCCAAATTGACTTTCCACTTCAAACAGAGAGATAATGCTTGTCACTTTCTGTCTCCTCTGTTGACATTCATATTCAAAAATGACTGTTCCTGTTCAACTGAAGTAGGGAGAATGAGTTCTTAAAGAGTTCAGAGATTCCACAAACTCAGGAAAAGCCTTCATTTTATCGACTCTTTCCAGTTGTTTCTCAATGTCTTAATTCACTGGATCCATGCAAGGATGTTTAATGTGCACTTTCAACAAAAACCAGCCTGAGAACCAGGCATCTCATGGCCTGGTGCTAGTGCTCTGTTGCCTTTTTACATCTGTGTCAACACAAGGCTTCATCTACGCCCTCCGGCCTTCGTTCTGAGCACCCAAGCCTTTGTGCTGGGTGGCTTGTTCTTTCCTCACTCAAGATACATCACTCATCTACTTCATGTATCCAGGCCTTTTGTGTTTAACTTACCCTCCGAATCCTCTTCTGCAATTTATTTGAAGATACAGACTCCATGAATTTAACGTATAGCATGCCTCCTGAACCTTGTTTGAGGCTTAATCTTGTAAGGGTGCTTGTGACTTGGTTTGACTCTTCTGAGCATTAGAATCTTGCCTCCCATTGTTAGGAAGGTTCATCTTTTCAGGTGCATCTCTCTATAATAATTTAAAGAGGATTCTATAAAATCCAGCCTTACAAATACAACAGAATGCTGAGGATAATGAAGCCCACACTCCACTCTATAATAAAACTCGGTAGCTTGCCAAATGGATATTCAAACACTTGTGTGAATATTTTCTAGATATGCAACAGATTCTATAAGATATACAACAACTTGAAATAAGACTTCAGGTTCCACTTGCTGTTGAGATGGAGACAAATCCTACCAAGCAACAAAAGTTTGTGCTTGTACTTCTTCCTGTTTGGTTATGAATTATTATTGGTTAGGAGCAAACATTGGAGCACCTATTTGCACTGCATGAAGATATCATAAGGAAACATCTTTAAAATTCCTCTAGAAATACTAGCTCTACTTTAATCAATTTATGCTTTTTCAATTTGCATTCAGTGCCCTCTGGCTTATGAAGGCAAATACTCAACAGCCATGCCTGTCATTTTCTAAATCATTTCCATGAAGAGGCTTTGGAAGGGACCAACCCACCCTCATTTATAACATGCAAGAAGGAAGTGTACCTCATATACCTTCTTGACCATGTCTTCATGGACCCACAAAAGGCCTTCATTGACCCAGAAATGGAAAAAAAATCAAACTAATAGCCATATATGGGTGCTTCAATTCAGACTCTAATAATGTGAACTTCTACAACCATGTAGCATGCAGTGGGAAGTGGGGCATGGGTTGAGGATTAGAAAGGAAACAGTCTCAAAACTAAAACACTGTTACAGTCTGAATGTTTGTGTCTTCTAAAATTTCTGTGTTGAAATCCTTATTCCCAGTATGATGGTTTCAAGAGGTGAGGCCTTTGAGGGTTGATTAGGTAAAAGGGTGGGGCCCTCATGAATGGGATTACTGCCCTCATATAAGAGATCCCAGAGAACTCCCTTGCCCCTTCCACCATGTGAGGACACAGCAAGGTGCTGCCAGTGAACCAGGAAGTAGGTCCTCACCAGACACTGAATCTGCCAAGTCTCGATCTTGGACTTCCAGCCTCCAGAACTGTGAGCAATAAATGTCTTTTGTTTATAGGCTACCCCGTCTATGGTATTTTCTTATAGCAGACCTACTGACTAAAATAGGACCTTCCATATTTTTTTTTTTTTTTTCCAGGACAGGAGATGGAAAAAAAAAAAAAAAGCCTATCAAGGAAATCCAAAAGATAAGAGATTATGTAATAGCCTCTGAAGACACTTCTGCAAGCATGGTCTGCAAATGGCTGAGGTGCAGTGAGCTAAGTTTTTAACATGACTCTGACTGCCTTCTCCGGATTGCATTGACCCTGGGCCACCTGGAACCAGGGAACTTCTTCCCCTACCCTCTAGCAGGGAGCTGCATGCAAACTCAGCTGCCCATGACAGGAGGGCCTTTAACTACCCCTTGGGTTCCAGAGTCCCTGGGTGCCCAGCAGCTATAAATGGCCGCTGGCCAGTTCCAGATGACCAGACAGTCAAGAAGTTTGTATGTCATTTCACTGATAAGGTTGCCCACATGCTTGTCCTAAACACAAAGGAGAGCAATCTGGTGGCTGAGTATCCAACGTAGACCCTCATGGTGTGTCCAGCCATGCTGTCCTCTGCACACCTCTCTGTAGGATGATGAGTGGACAGAAGCAATGGCTTCTCTTCTGTCATTGACGTTGTCTTTTGAATGTCTCCCAATCTCCAGTGAAAGCTATTCCTTCACCCATGCTGTGTCATTGCCAAATTTCTCATAAATGCTGATGCAGCAAGAGAGACTGACCATGCAGTCACTCATCCTGCCCCAATTACCTAAGTTAGAAGCAACCAGAGGTATTTTAAAGCACAAATTTCTGGTGCTCTGGCACAACCTTTTGAATCAGGATGGAGCCTGAATTTTTAAACAGGTTCTCAGGTGAGTTCTATACACAAAATGACTTTGAAAACTAATGATCCAAAACATTGTTTCTCAAACCATCAGATGACCTGAAGGGCTTGTGAAACAGATTGCTGGGACCCACACTCAGAGTTTCTGATTCCATTATCTGGAGTGGAGTTCTGTAATTTGCATTTTATCCAAGCTTTGGGGTGATGCTTTTACTGCTGATCCTGGGGACTAGATTTAGATAACCACTAGCCTAAGTCTTAGACTCTAAAACAGTGCTAATGTAGTCACAGTAACCTTTGAGGAAGCTAAGAATTTTTTCTGGTGTCTACATTCCTAAAATAAAAGAAGAAAAAAATGGAAATAAATACATATTCTGGAGCAGCATACTTCTGGCTTCCTTACCAATATATCTGGAAAATGGGAGAAAAGAGACAAAGATAGAATGGCACAGTCAACAGTTTTTTGGGAGAATGTGACAATATGATATCATAATCACTACAACTGAAAGTTTTGTACATGTGGCATAAACCAAGAACAAAGCAGTATTTACTAGATTTCCAAATATTTCATACACTGGGAATGTGTAAATGCTGTAAAACCGCAATATAAAGGCACAAGTTATTTAACAGAGTACACTACATTTCTCCTCTTCAATAAAGATGTAAATGCAAATGTAAATGTCAGAGTTATGTAATCCATGCACATAATTCCTTTTCCATTTATTCACTCATATTAATGAAACTTGAGATGCATGACTTTTAAAAACATGGATATTGATACAAAAATTAGTCAGCATGGTGACAGATGCCTGTAAACCCATTTACTCAGGAGGCTGAGGCAGGAGAATCTCTTGAACCTGGGAGGCAAGGGTTGCAGTGAACCGAGATCGTGCCATTGCCCTCCAGCCTGGGTGATAGAGCAAGACTCCATCTCCAAAAAAAGAAAAACAAAAAAACAAAACAAAAAAACAAACAAAACCACACATGGATAACGACATAGGAAGAGTTATTTGATAGTCACTTACCCTGTCTGTTCCTACTTGTATTTTCAGCGGTAAGACACTTGCTCAATAAATGAACAAATGATTAACAGTGTACATTATGTAGTTTACAAAAATTGAAGGAATAAGGGGGAAGAAAAAGAGTGCCCATCTCTCTTTTCTTCAAATGGTTTTATTGTGATAGAGTGTATATGCCACTTAATTCACTCATTTAAATTGCACAGTTCTGTAGTTTTTGGTATTGTGTTAGTCCGTTTTCACACTGCTGTAAAGAAATATCCAAGATTGGGTAATTTATAAAGGAAAGAGGTTTAATTGACTCACAGTTCCGCATGGCTGGGAAGGCCTTAGGAAACTTACAATCATGGCAGAAGATGAAGGGGAACTGAATACCTTCTTCACATGGCAGCAGGAGAGAAAAGATAGAGATAACTCACTATCACGAGACCAGCATGGGGGAAACCGTCCCCATGATCTAATCACCTCCCGCTAGGTTCTCCCCTCAACACCTGGGGATTACAATTCAGGATGAGATTTGGGTGGGGACACAAAGCCTAACCATTTTAGGTATATTCACAGACATTGTGAATATTACCACGGTCAACTGTAGAATATTTGTATCATGTCAGAAAGAAATCCCATCTCTTTTAGCCATCATCCTCAGTGACCTCAGCCTTCTCGCAGCCCCCGGCAACCACTAATTTACTTTGTTTCTATTTACTTCTCTATGAAAGATACTTCATATGAGTGTAATAATATAGTATGTGGCATTTTTATGCCTTGCTTCTGTTAGTCAGGATAACAGTTTTAGGTCCATCCATGCTATAGCATCTATCAGTAGTTCATTCTTTTGTGGCTGAAAGGTGATGATTATATAGTTACATGACATTTTGTTAATGGGCATTTGGGTTGTTTTCAATCATTAGCTATTAGGAAGTATCTCCCTTATTCAATGGTAAGATATTTTTTATGGTAATAATTTTAAATGAAAATATTTTATATTAGTTTCTAAACTATATAGTGTGGATAAATTGAACATTTTTTTTGAGTCATGCGGTTTTATTGGCGTTGACTTGGTACCCCCTGAAAAATATTTCTGCATAACTTTGAAACAATAATTTATAAACATATATATAATTTTGAAATGTCATACTATACATATATTATTTTGAAGCAGTCACCAACTTACAAAAAATTTGAGTATAGAGTAAAAAGAGCTTTCTTTTTTCCTAAAACACCTGAGGGTAAGTTTCCACTCTGATGCCTCGTATCCTGAATATTTTAGCATGCATTTCCCCGGAAGAGGATTATTATACACAGACACAGTCAAGACCTAAAAATCAGGAAATGGGCACTGATGTATTTCTACCTTCTAATGGTCAGACTGCCTTTAAATGCTTTGAGGCAGAAGGAGCCAGTTAGAATTATGCATTGCCATGAGTTTTCATGTCTGTTAGTTTTCTTCAGTCTGATTTCTCATCTTTCTTTGACTTTCCTGGTCGTAGCACAATTAAGACATACCAGCCAGTTATTTCACAGAATGTCCCTCCATTTGGGTTTGTCTGTTATTTCCTCCTGATTATATCTGGACTGCACATATTTGCCAGAGTTAGTGCAGGAGTGAGGCCCTGTTCTTTTCTTCACATTCTGTCACATTCTAAGCAAATGATTTTCAATTTGTCCTATTATTGATGAGGATTTGATTAAAATGTTCCTCAATTTTAACGCTCTTATTTTAAACCATATGAAATCTTTACTTGATGCTAGCTCAATTAGCGACCAAGACTAGATTCTATAATAAAATAATTCTATCAAAATTTTAGACATGAGAAACATCAGTTCCTCTTTTAACATATGACAAGTACTCCTGATATCTAGAATGTAAAATGACCCCTTATTCATCTGTCATGTAGATTCCACTATTAATTTTGAAATCCATATGGCATTTTATAGGAAATTGAATAAGACTCAAATGTTTCTGATTAAGTTTTGCTTAAGTCTTGAATCTTTTCTTTCCTGAAAACTCTTCAAACTGAAATGCCTTTGTAAGAACTTCTTGATTGTGTCTTTCGGAAAATAGCCACATTCTGTAAAAAGATATAAACAACATTGCTTTCTCAAAAACTCTAATTCAATATATAAGTAGTATACCTTCACATTCATAAATCCTACTGTGTTCAAAGTTTACTTGTTTTCTAGTTATTCCTTTATTCATATTTATGTAGAATATTTCAGAATAAGTAATATTTAATTTTAAAGAATATATTTCACAAGGTATTTTCTGATGCGTTAAACTTGTTTTATCAACAGAAGACACACACTCAGAGTAAATTGTGTGTTTTCAACCTCAGCACTACTGAAATGTATGTTGGATTGTTTTTGTTGCAAGAGGGCTGTCCTCTGTATCTCAGGATGTTTAGCAGAATCTCTGGCATCTACCCACTAAATGCCAGTCTCACCCCTACCCTCAATCCTGACAAACAAAAATATCTCCAAACTTTGTCAAATGTCCCCTTCTGGGGCATGGGGGTGGGGTGTCTGTGTGTAAAATTGCCACTGGTTGAGAACAACTGAAACAAATTTTAAAATATTTATGTAATTTTAAAGACTTCCAGTTTAGTAAGTATGGAAGTAATTATAGATTTTAACAGATTTCTGGTGGTATAGAATCGTCAACATTTACATTATTAAAAGTATGAGGTGTTAGTTATGAATTTCAAGAGAAAAGACCAGAAAGGGTTACATTTTAAATATTTCTGAAGGTATGTTTTTATAGTATAATATATATTAAAGTAGATGATATAGGACTAAGTGTTATTGTTAAATTCAATCATAGTTTGGACAAAATGTATTCCTTTTTCATGTCGGTTAAGCAAGTTGACTTATCTATGAATAGATTTTGATAGGATTTCTTGTCAAATACAAGAATGAATCCTATGGAACTGCAGTCATCAAGATTGCAGTTGTTATAACTGGTCAAAAAAACACTCATTCCTGATAAGGATTTTTTGGGGGAATATATATATTTTTTTACTCTAGGCAGTTTACAGTCAAATCAAGACCTGCTACAGAAATATTTTAATGTGCCAAGTTCATATATGTTTTCAATCCTTTTCTATTAGATTACCACTGTGCATATTGAATTGTAAGCAAGTGCAAATAATTTGATATGGGTGAATATTAACTACAAATATCCTCCTTTTGGCAAGCAAAATATTTTTACTAAATTTTCTGTAGGTGGTAGGGAGAGTTGGGAAACAAATAATTTCACACAGTATCTACTGGGTCCTTGGTTAGGTCAAAAATTCAGCATAAGCAACACCAGGTGCTTAGAAAGGATTGCAAAAAACATATTTGATGTATTTTTTTGTCCATTTTGCAGATATTTGTTTTATTACCGCTATTGAAATGCTTTTAGAAATATTTTCTGGCAAAGCAAACATTTATTTTGGAAACATTTACTTGGCTTCTAAGGTTGCTATTATTCAATTGATTGCTTAATAGAGGGGAAAAATGTTTGGGAGGTGCCTGATGGTTCTTTTATTTCCTCTGAGAACAAATCTGTGGTGTTATGTGAGTGTTAAAATGGTTCAGGAATCAAATAAATATCTGAAAGAGTTAGAATAAGCCAATCTGTTTGACACAGGAAGGGGACAGGTCCTGGCAGAGGGTTAAGAATTAAAAAAAAAAAAAAAAGGATAAAAAGAAAACACAAAAAACTTGAAGATAAAAATTGGATGACAACCACAGACAGAGACTAAAGGAAATTAGCAGCAGAAGGAGCTTCAAGGGAATATGGAATTTCCCTTTGTTCTAGGTTTCTGTTTTCTGCATTTTTTTTTTCCTCTGGCCCACCTTACTGTCAGAAGCTACCATGAAAAGTCAGAAGCTAAGAGTGTGATGTAGGTCATGGGTAGACATGAATATAAGTTTCTGCTAAACTGGATTTATGAATAAAGGAGAATTTGTCCTACAGACAAGAAAAAAAATCAGGTTAATAGATTCTATGGCATGTCTGGAGAAAAGAAAATTTAGCAGTTGCTGTCTATCAATATATGGCAAGCTGAGTGTAAAAGCCAGGAGGTAAGGGGTAGTGAATTGAAACCCATGAGTGAGATACAAGTGTTGGTGGTCCTGGAAGGACAAGGAAAACAGTGTGATGAATTCTGAGTGACAAAGACTGGAAGGGTTTTCCATTTGGGGTTGGATTTCTTGTTTCTGCTGCTACATAAATTCTCCTAGGATACAATCAATGCATATGGAGTGATAAAACTCAGTACAGCAAAGGCCAGGAGAAAAAGAAATATTCCATCTAGAGACAGACTGTAGAGATGTGGGAAAAAATACAAAGTTTTATTTTATTAATAATCTTTATTGCTCATGCAGTTGACTCAAGAAAAAATAAAAATAAAAAAAAAAAAAAGATCCCCTTCTACCCACAGCATCTCGGCATCAATTTGTGAAGTCTGATAAGGAAATCCAGGTTATATACAAGTATGGGTCTTAATACCTATAAATTTTGTTAGCTTTACTCAGAAAATTAACAAAACTTCCACTTTGAGAAGCTTCCGTCTTATGACCTGGGAAGACATAAATATAATTAGTAAACTTTTGTTTCCAAAGCAAGATTGGTTGTGCTGCCCTTCCCTCCATCCTCTGAAAGAACAATCTGTTTACCCCCATTTTGCTTTCTGCCTTTTAATTTCCCTGCTCTTCTCTGGATGTCTCTAAACCTGAGTTCATCTCTGTTCTCTTCTGATCCAGCTGGATGTCTTGGTTTCAGGGCCTTCTTATCCTTTTGACCTTGTTTACAGCCCTCACTTGGCTGGATGTAATTAGCTTCTGGCCTGTGTCCAGGATTATTTTTTAACCCTTTTCCTGGTCAATTACCATTTTATTAGTTCTTTTTCCTTTGACCAGGATCACAAATGCATGGCTGTGTATAAGGGAGAGCTGCAGGAGAGAGAAGAGGTGACCTGAAGTCATGTTCTGTTCATTGTAGGAAAAGTAACATGACTGGGATGGTTAGGTCACACGATGTTTGAGAACCTAATGTTCCTCATTAGCATCAATTGGATTTTGACATTGGTTCAAGCTCCTTCTTGTTTCCAGTCACATAACCACTGCCCCAAGCTAAAGACAACATTGCTAGGATACAGATGCTATGTGAAAAGCCACATGCTGGAACAAGGTTCTGAATCTTTCAGCTGATATGAGTAAGTAATCCAGCTTTACATTGGACCATAAAGCATGATTTTCCAGGAATACAGAAGAAAGCGCTTCTTTGTTCCTTTTGTTCCTTTATTCTCTTAATCAACCTGCCTCTTCTGTGGCTCATAAAAATATTTTATTTTACAGTCATTGTCAGTGCCTTGTTTTTTTCAGAGGTATTATTACAAGCCTAGAGGAAGGTGCCAATCAAACGTGGCCATGGTCATGAATACAAAGAGGTGATTTCTTCTCTTCTTTCTTATGCAACTCAGCAGAAGTACCCCCAGCTTACCTTTGAAAGATCTCTCCTTTTTTTCTGCCTGATGAGTGAAAATACTTTGATGACTCCTCATGAATAGCAATGTGCAAGATCATTTCACATCCATTTTTGTGTTTCCAGAGCCTTTGTGCAGTATAGCACAGGGATAGTGCTAAAATGATAATGATTGAAATGAACTAAGCTGAGATTAAATTGCTCTTCATGAAGCTCATGGTATAGCTAAAATGCAGGCTCTGAGAGAATGGGTGGCATCTGTCATCGTGGAGATTAGTATATCTAATAAAGTTTAAACTCTTGAGGGATTTGTCTTCATTCCAAGCCTTGTATTAGGACTTATTCATAGGTTGGGAGAAGTTGAGAAGTCTTGTCAACACCACATGAGGACGGACACAGATGGGTCCTTTCTACCCTGAAATGTTATACACGGGCCCAGCAATAATAAATGGCTGTTGCTATCTAATAGCATTTGAAACCCCAGGTTAAGAAGGAGCTATGCAATGTGGGACTGATACAATCAGGATTTTATTACAGAATTTCTATCCTGGCAGTCCTTCAGCTCAAGCAAGTAGTCCACTAGTCACCTGTTTCTTAGATGAATGAGAACAAGTTCATTCATATGAATAGCTCAGTGCTTTATGTCCATGGAACACAAAAAGCTAATGCTTTAAGTTTAACTTTTCTCATATGATGATTGAATATTCTGGCAATTCTGATATCTGGAATTATTAAATAATGTATTATGACATAATATTATTTTAAAATGTTGTTGTTATCTTTACCATTTCACATTCAATAAACAATATATCTGAACTTAACATTTCACATTTCTTTACACTTTCACCAGCTAAATTTCCTTTAATTCTTACCAAATCCATCAAACTAAATGCTTGTTAACGTGGCTAATAAAAATGTCACTGATATTTCTTAAGAAAATGTAGCTATGTGTGTGTAGATGAAAATGAAGTTCCTTTGTAAATATTGACCCGTACAAAGGTAAACACAGGTGTAGATGAAGGATTTATGTGGGAGGAAATAAAAGCTGAGAGTGTGAACAGGTTGTGTTTCAGATGGTACAAATAAAGGAGAAAGAAAGATCAAAAGAAATAGCAACATTCTAAAATAGTGTTCAAGGACCTGGGAAGGAGTCAAAGGAGAACTAGTGGTTCTCAAAAGAGGCTTCAGTACTCCTTAAGGGGTATTTATATTGGGGTGGGGGCATGCTTGGTTGTCACAATTAGAGGGGGATTGCACAGGCAATGGGAGGGTTCTGCTCTACAGAGAAGTATCCATGTCACACATAAGTTTTGAATGACCCCCAGGAAATAGTTGTGTCTCATTCTCCAATGCTAACAACAAACTTCAGTTTACATAGAAACCCCAGGCATTCTATATATTGTTTTAACATACACTGCATATTCTAGCAGTGAAACCAGCAAGTAGCTTGAAGAAATTTGTTTGATTGCTTGTTTTAGAGACAGGATCTTGCTCTGTGACCCAGGCTTTAGTGCATTGGCACAATCATAAATTGCTGCAACCTCAAACTCTTAGGCTAAAGTGATCCTTCCACCTTAGCCTACCAAGTAGTAGCTGTGACTACAGGCAGGCATGTGCCACCAGGCCTGGCTAATGTGCTACAAAAAAATTTTATAGAGATGGGCTCTCAGTATGTTGCTCAGACTGTTCTTGAACTCCTGGTCTCAAGTGATCCCCGCATCTTGGCCTCTCAAAGTCCTGGGATTGCAGGTGTGAGCCACCATTCCTAGCCTATTTGTTTGTTTTTGAGATGGGGTCTTGCTCTATTGCCTAGGCTGGGTGCACAATCATAGCTCATTGCATCCTCTGATTCCTAGGCTCAATTGATCCCCCAATCTCAGCCTCCCAAGTAGCTAGAACTATAGGCACACACCATCGTGCCTGGCTAGTATTTTTTTATTTTTTGTAGAGATGGGGGTCTCACTATGTTGCCCAGTCTGGTCTTGAACTCCTGGTGTCAAGTGATTCTCCCATCTTGTTCTCCCAAAGTGCTAGGATTACAGGCATGAAGCACTGCACCTGGCCTTGAGGGAATATATTTCACTTTATTTTATTCAGTATGCCATTAAGAGTGTTTTTCTGCTTGAGAAAATCGTATCACTTTTGACAGTGCCTCTCGTTTGAATTGTTAGTCAACACTCATACATCAGGCTGCGGGCGAAGTTGAAGTATTTATGGCACATTTACAACTGTGTACAGATACACTTTTGTTTTCAAAATATCCTTTTTTTAAAGAAATCATTATTCAGTTGAAGAGATTGTTCTTATTAATAGGAGAAAGCATATAACAACCTTATTCTGCATTCAGGTGCCATTGTGCCCTAACATTTACATATTTTAAAATGTAACTTATAAATCATATTGTCTTTATTTCTGCTTTATATTGCAATGGGCCTTATTTCCTGTAATGTTTATAATAATATGTGTAGGTCATCTATGCTCTCTATTGATTCCATTTCAAGAGTTAAAAAGGAATGAGGAAGTGTTTTTGGTAAGGAGTAAAAGAGCCACTGATAAAAAGGCCTGCAGGACTTGGGAGGAACTGCAGGGAGTGGAAAAGTCAGATCATTAGCGGAGCTCTAGAAAAAGCATTGGCGCTTAGGCTTCTTAAAAGATTCATATGCTGGTGTGGAGAGGAGGGCCTACTAACCAAGGCCTGAGAGAAAGAAGCAGGCTCCAGGAAAGCATAGGAATGGAGCTTCTCTGAGAGGGACTGTTAGCAAAACGTTAAGGTAAATTTGAAACAAACAGACAAAAAAGAGATAAGGACTTTTTCTAAACCTAAACCACAATTACTTTTGCACCAACCTAATAAAAATCATCTGTCAGGTACCAAGCTGTTTTTTTGCCTCAGATCCAAAGATGACCAAGACAGATCCCTCCAAGAAGGGTGTATACCCTACTGTGAGTGAACTACACAAACATGACACAGGAAAAGACAGTTGGTTCCCAAGGTTAAGAGTGCAATTGACTTTTGTGAAAAACATGCCTGAGCGTGTTGCTAGAGGTTCTCATTCTGTTTTTTTTTTTTTTATATATTTTTTTAAAAATCCATGTTTAAATTGACAAATAAAAATTGTATATATGTTATCATGTACAACATATTGTTTTGAAATATGTATACAATGTGGAATGGCTAAATCAAGCTAATTAAGAGATGTATGATCTCACATTATACATCTTTTTTTTGTGGTAAGAACACTTTTTTTGTGGTAAGAACACTTAAAATCTATTCTCTCCGTGGTTATCAAGTATGCTATATATTGTTATTAACTATAGTCAGCATGATGTAGAGTAGGTCTGTTATTCCTCCTGCCTAACTGAAATTTTGACTCCTTTGACCAATATCTCCCCAACCCAAACCCTGTCTTCCCCTTAACCACTAATAATGACCACTCTACTCTCTACTTCTGTTAGTTCAACTTTTAAATATTCCATACATAAGTGAAACCATTCAGTATTTGTCCTTTTGTGCTTGGCTAATTTCACTTAGCAAAATGCCCTCCAGATTCATCCATATTGTTGCACATTACAGGAATTTCCTCTTATTTTAAGGCTAAATCAGAATTTCATTACAGAATTATCCCATTGTGTATGTATACACAATATTCCATTGAGAGAATCACATCACATCCATTGTGTATGTATACCACATTTTCCTTATACGTTCATTTACTGATGAACACATAAGTTGATTCGATATTTTGGCTATTGTGAAAAACATGGAAATGAACATGGGAGGGCAGATATTTCTTTGACATACTGATTTACCTCCTTTCAATATACATCCACTAGTGGGATTGCTCATTAAGTTGCTAATTCTCAAAAGATTAAGATAGCCTTTATAAATGTCTGGAAAACTTTACATATATTTATAATTACGTATAAATATATGGGATAATTATATATAAGTATATAATTATGATAGAAAATGAGTCTTTTTCTCCTATTTAAATGCTTAAAAATCATTCACCTCAAGAAGATCAGATGCTTATCTATTTTTTTCTCCCATGAGTCATAGTTTTAATTAAATTCTCTAAACAATTTTGGGCTTCAAATTTGTGTTTGATATGATATAAAACTCTAAATCTGTTTATTTTACCCAAATTTTTAACCAAGTGTCCTGGTAACATTTATTGCAAAATTCTTTCTCTCTTGACTAGGGTAGTTTAATTAATCCCCACCTCCCACACTG
Source organism: Rhinopithecus roxellana (assembly GCF_007565055.1). Classification (NCBI taxonomy): domain Eukaryota; kingdom Metazoa; phylum Chordata; class Mammalia; order Primates; family Cercopithecidae; genus Rhinopithecus; species Rhinopithecus roxellana. Next base: position 73,414,409 of record NC_044555.1, read on the forward strand.
AGTTATATTTAATATATACTTCCAGCTTCACAGAGCCTAAACTTTATTCTTTTTTTTTTTTTTTTTTTTTTTTGAGACGGAGTCTCACTCTGTCGCCTAGGCTGGAGTGCAGTGGCGCGATCTCTGCTCACTGCAAGCTCCACCTCCCGGGTTCATGCCATTCTCCTGCCTCAGCCTCCTGAGCAGCTGGGACTACAGGCGCCCGCCACCACGCCCGGCTATTTTTTGTATTTTTGGTAGAGACGGAATTTCACCATGTTAGCCAGGATGGTCTCGATCTCCTGACCTCGTGATCCGCCCACCTCGGCCTCCCAAAGTGCTGGTATTACAGGCGTGAGCCACCATGCCCAGCCTAAACTTTACTCTTAATGAGAATAAAAGTGATTAACCTAGTATGATCCTACCAAATAAGTTAGAATATTATGTTGCATGCATGAAATACATTTTTATATCAAACACAGAATAATACGTTTATGCTATTTGCCTTAAAAGTATTTTCTCTGCTTCCATTTAATAAATAGTGGACAGATATTTAGATAACATATTTTGAAGATACACCGGAGTATTAGATTACCATGATAGCTACATGATTTCACTTGGCTTTAGGTTGATTGAACTGTTTTTTGCTTTTTCTTTTTAAAACCTCCATCATCCTTATTGTGAGTTGAAATTCTTCTTGCCTGCCCTGAGAATTGGAGTGGTCAAACCAAAGAGCTTTTATGAAAGAGTTTTTAATGGTGGTGTGAGATTTTGTTTCTTATTTTTCAAAGACATTTTGGTAGGAGATAAGAAATTGCTGGAATCATTTCCAAGCCTGGCTACATTCTTTAGTAGTTCTGTAATTTTGGGCACATTGCTTTCTCAAACTTGTTTCCACGTGTGTAAATAGGAAATAGTGATATCTACATTACACCGTTATTAGCACAGTTTCTAGCACTTGTAACCATTCAGTGAATAGTAGCAGCAATTCGTATTTACAAAGTAGGGGAAAGTTGAATACAAAGTTAGTATCCAAAAGTATATTGGATACTAAAAGCCAGATGTTCTCTTCTGCAAGAATTCTCTCACAGATGACTTCAATAGGTTACTATCAAATGAATGATAAATGGACAAATGAGTGGATACCTTCATAAACAAATACAGATAACACATGGCAAGGCATGGATGGATCAGAACTGTCTACTTCCTTCTGGCCAATCCAACTTTTATTTTTTTTCTTTCTTTCTTTTTTGAGATGGAATCTTACTCTGTCCCCCAGGCTGGAGTGCAGTGGCACGAGCTTGGCTCACTGCAAGCTCCGCCTCCCGGGTTCACACCATTCTCCTGCCTCAGCCTCCCGAGTAGCTTGGACTACAGGCACCCGCCACCACGCCCAGCTAAGTTTTTGTATTTGTAGTAGAGACAGGGGGGTTTCACCATGTTAGCCAGGATGGTCTCGATTTCCTGACTTCATAATCTGCCTGCCTCGGCCTCCTCCAACTTTTCTATGTGCCTTGCAACTTCTTGCCTATACAGGTGAATTTCAAATGTGCTGTCTTGTTGTCATCAGTTACCCTAGATGATTCCTCTTCTCCACCAGTTCTCTTCCTCTAACCCCTTCTCAGGCAGTCCTTGAACCTCTGATCCAAAGTTCTCTGCCTTGAACCTGCATAGGGTCTTCAGGTTTGGAATTTTTACGTTAGTGTCTGTATTCTAACCTTTATTTTCCATGAAGGCCCTGGCTTTAGCTTAATCCTGGATGTTCTCCATGATCTGAAATACAAATCATTCAGCAGAAATATTTGAGATCCAATTTGTTTCAAGAGAACAATATTTCTGAGTTAGATACTGTAAATTTTGGCGGATAAGCTATGATATTTAGTGCAGAATTATAGTATTGTAAGCAATATGTGATTTTTTTTCTCTTCTGAGATGGAGTTTTGCTCTTTTGCCCACGCTGGAGTGCAGTGGCACAATCTCGACTCACTGCAGTCTCCATGGCCAAGCTTCAGGTGATTCTCCTGCTTCAGCCTCCTGAGTAGCTGAGATTATAGGTGTGCACCACCAGGCCCAGCTAATTTTTGTATTTTTAGTAGATAAGGGATTTTGCCATGTTGGCCAGGCTGGTCTCAATCTTCTGACCTCAGGTGATCCGCCTGTGTCAGCCTCCCAAGTGCTGGGATTACAGGTGTGAGTCACCATGCCCGGCCAAATATGTGAATTTTAAAGGTGGCTATGCATCCAAAACCTATTATTTTGTACATGTTTAAGATATAAATTAAATAATGGCAATATAATTTATTAGTTCATATCAAGTAAAAACAGTTGGGGTTGCCTGAAGATGGGAAAATTAACACATTATAATAAAATCCTTACTATTTATTGAGAAATAATCAATGAACTAATTTTATTTATAAATTGTCCTACCCCTAAATTAGAATTCACAACGCAAGTGCCTTTCCCGAACTTGTCAAAACAGAACCACCTTGCAATAATAATATCCAAGAAATTATTATTTACCCAGAAATCTCAGCTGATTTGCAGATGGAAGTAGCAAAGTCTCTTGTCCTCAGGATTGGTTGTCATAGGTTTACACTACCGAAGTGTCTTGGAAAATCCCATCAGCATTTTATGCTTTATTTTACTGCCTTCTTTTCAAATGTTCTCTCCCTGCCTCGAAATGAATTCTGGTTCATGAGATGTATGGCATTTTCACAGCCTGAGAGACCTGGAGATCAGCATCACTCTGTTTGTAGATTGTAGATTGTGCAGTTGTGGTGGCTTTGGCAGCCAAAGTCCCAAAGGTCACGTTGTCAGTCACTGTGTGCAGTCTAGAAAATTAACTTTCAGTCATTATAATTCTGTGGTTTTTGAAAGTATATCAAAAATAATATCCTTTTAGAATACTTCTGTAGCATTCTGATTTTTTAACAGAATTCCTTATTCTCCTTTGAGTCACTTGGAATCTACTTCTAATCCAGTCACTTGGACCATAGGATCCAGCACAGTGGGACCTACCCATGCTAACCCTACCCTAAAGTGGGTGGTTGCACAAGGACCAAGGTCAGTTGCCCTCAGCTGCAGCATTACTGACATTTGGAGCTGGATCCATCCTCTGTGGTGGGGTTGCCCTGTGCCTTATGGATGTTTTGCAGCATCCTGGCCTCCACCCACTCGATGACAGGAACATTACCCTCAGTGGTGACACCTAAAAATGCCTCCAGACATTGCCTAATGTACCCTGGGGGACAACTTCACCCCTGGGTGGGAACTAATGAGCTAGATTAATACTCTCCTCATATCAAAGCTTGCACTAACTCTTTAGTGTGGGAGACTTGGCAAATTATATCACAACAGTGTATCGAACCTGTGCATAGAGCAGTCACTCTCACATAACTTTTATTGCCCAGCTAAAAATTCCTCCAGGGGTTGCTACAGATACCTATCTAGGCTGTTTGAACTCTACCTGACTGGGTACTCAGAATTAATGTGCCTCAAGATGTTATGACCAAACCAACTCATGGACTGATCATTGATATAAAGCTATTTAGACTTGAATAATATGTGTTCCATACACATGCATGTCAGTGTTTTAAAAATCTCCTTAATCGGATTAAACGATCTCCCTCCGAAAAAATATTTTTAAAGAAAATAATTGTCCCTGCAATATAGCTATTTATCCTTGCCTTTTTAAAAATAATGTAAAGAGAACAAGAGTAGGTTTTTCTCCAAGACAATATTTCTTTGTTCACACTCCTTAACAAATTCAATTTCTTTAAATAGCAAATTTTTTTTTCTGCAGACATAAAGGTTTACTTATTTCCTAAGTTATTCCTAGTGACTGTGAATGTGTATTTTCACCAATTTATTAACAAAATATTTCTGATTATTCAAAACTGATTAATCCCTGTATAATACATTTTTTTAATTTTGAAATACTCTTAATCTTAAGAATAATTTCAAAAAAAATCTAAGAACTTTTATTTTTCCTAAGCCATTTGAAGACAATTGTTGAAATACTTGTGTGCATATTTTCTACAAAGAAGGGCATTCTCTTACATAATCAGAGTACAGCCACCAAAATCAGGAACTTCAACTTGGCATGTAGCTGCCACATATCCCCTTCAAAGTTTGCCAGTGTCCTCATAGTGTCCCTCACAATGGAAAGATTCAATACAGAATCATGCATTGTGTTTAGTTTCATGTGTTTTTTTGGGGGGGGGGGGATGTCTCTTTCAATCTGAAATTATCCCTCCTTTCTTGGACTGTCGTTTTTGGACCTTGATGTTTTTGAAGGTTTTGAATCCAACAATGTATTCATCCATTATTTCAGGTATTCACTCGTTTTTTAGGCAGTGTCTCTCTTAGACTTTTCCTGTCACTTTTTGACCTTCACTTGTCTTTTCTAGATTTTAAACTTGTATACCTTGCAGGATTAATGCAGTGCATCTCTTCTAATTCTGTGAGCCTTCCTTTATTCAATGGGTGAATAAATGACGCAGGCTCCTCCTGGGTTCTTCTGAGCAATGTGGTGCTGCCTTCGGAGCTGTTTCATGACCTGGCCACCCCAGCTTCAGCGTGTCACAAAAGTTCCAAGACATGAAGGAATCACATCACAGGAAAGTTCTCACCTTGCCATATTCTGATTTTTTCTGCCACTTAAACAACACAATGGTCACTGCTAAGGGGCGTCCAGTGTTCTGAGCAATCACCCCAGCCAGGCCAACCTTGGACTGCGTTAATTGTCATGCTGTTAACGCAAAGATAGACGGGTGACAGCTGCCCTTCTTTTAACATAGGGGTGTGCTTGAATTCTATGTGTTTTTCTTTAAATGGTTGGAGGATTATCTGAAGCAAATACATTCCCAGGCAGTTGCTATATCTATGATTAAACTTTTTTTTGATGACAAGCTTTTGAATAAAAGTCCTGGTAAATTTCATGAAAACAGTTATGGTAACAGAGTTGGACATTTATTCACATTATTTCCAAATGTGCAAAAGAGAAGAGTAACTAATTTATTTATCTATCCCCCTACCTCTCTTTGTAGCAGAGGAATTCACACGTGTGTACCAATAATAGCCCATCCTCCTCCCTGCTAAACTGTTGTATTCACTTAACTTGCATTCTAATCATAGACTGGTTTTAAAAATATGACTTTGTAGTTTTCTGCAGAGAATCAAGTCTTCTCTATGAACAGCACACAATAGCTAGGAAACCTAATTTCCAATTTAAAATGTTTCAGTCTCTTGCTAAGCAAGTTCCTTTCAGTTTAGGTATCTGGTGTAGTAAAGTAGAATTGCTTATCACACCTGTTTTAAACAGTCACTTATGGGCACCTTAGACCTTTTGGGTAGATGCTCAGCTGATGAGAGCCCTACTCACCTTCCTCTTCCCCAAGATGGTGGATAAGTTTATGAGGGCGTCACTTTGTACAGTGGGATGGGGGCCCTGAGCTCTTGCTGGTCCCTGCATGTGCATGGCTCGCTTCCACTGGGTGGGGTTTGTCTAGATCCAGCCACAAAATCTCCACCGTGTGATATGCAGGTTTGCCCCTGAAATATTTCCTGGTCTGGTCTCCTCCAGCTTGTTGGAGGCCTGCTGGTCTTTTCTATGGACTTAGCCCCACCTCAGCTCTTGCTGCCACTAGATGTCTGGTGGGGACTCCTCTTCCATTCCTAGCCCCAGCATTCTGCTCTGCCTCCTGTTGCTAGTGGGCAACTCAGCCTGCAGCAACCCCGTGGGAAGTCCACCAGCCTGTACTGCCTTTCATCTGTACTCCTCCCCAGGGATCCAGGGAGTGGAATCTTCTGCTAACTCAGACATACGTGCTGACTCCACAGGTGGCCACCCTGGTTGCTGTAGGACACCTGTGCGAATGTCTCCTCCTGTTGTCTAAAAGAGCAAGAAGCACTAAACCTATCTTCCGTCAGTGTGACTCTCAACCCATGTAAGCTCACCTTGGCAGTACCCCGAGGCAGGAGACCAGAGTATATGCTCTTACTGTCAGCTTTACTCAAATCCACATCTTCTCCCACATGTCCTTGGATTGGAAGGAACAGCTTGTTTTTTGTCCTACATCAGTGGTTCTTAAACTTTACTGTACCAAGAAAGCTTTTTAAAAATGCTGATGATTGGGACCTGCAGATTCTCAGTCACTGATCTGAATACGTCCTGCATGTAAGAGTGTTTTGCAAATCATTTCTAATGTGCAACCAGGATTACAAAACGTTATCTTGTATCCTGAGTTCTCTCTACTCTTGGCGTAAAATTAAAATCTGTTTTATCTTGTGTATGTATGTGTCTGTGTATGTGCATGTAGAGAAAGAGATAGAAACTGCAAGGGTGGCCTCGTAATATGTTAAATGGTAACTGTTTCAATTTGGGAAATTTTGACTTGAAGAATCCTTTTGTCCCCCTTAACGAAGTATGGTCTGTGCAGCTATTGTCTTGAAAGAAAGAAAAATCCCCTGTGCTTGTCAGTAGCTCAACATGGCCTCTTTATTTCCCTTTGCATTTTGTCAGTAGCTCAACGTTTTGCATTTTGCAGCAATAGTTCAAAAGCCCCCTTCTCTGCCTTAGGCCCCTGGATCCCTCAGAATGCTTCAGGACGCCTAGCGAGAAGGATATGGTCACAGAAAGGCAAAAATGGAAAGCACATTAGTAGAGTTTGCAAAATACAACCTTTGCATCACTGCTATTATCCACCCCACAACAAATGAGGCACTTCTAGGTGAAGGGTACATTTATTTGAGCCACGTAAACCAAGGATTATAAAGTTATGAAATATGGAACCAATAGGGAAATAAATTTATTTTTAGAGAGACAAAGGGACTTGCCCAAGGTAGCACGATTATGTAAGGTTTTAACCAAAGGCACCATTTCCGTGAAAGCCAGGAAGAAGGTCTGCGGGAGTAGGGCCAGGAGGGTGAAATCCAAGTGGCTTAAAGGTGATGTATGAGCTTTCAACAGAATATAGAAAGAATGAAGACCTGGGCCTGTTTTCTCTCCTTCTTGACACTTCCATGAAACCTATTATTTCACCAGCTTTCTGCAGCCTAATGATGCAGGGGGCATAAGAACAAGGGATGGAGTTTCTGCCAGTAGGTTCACCTGTGCTGTCATTATTTAGTTATTATTCACCAAAGTGCTGTTGATAACTATCTTTTGCAGCAGTGGCTCAATAAACAATTAAAGCAGCCTGGGCAAGGTCGCTCATGCCTGTAATCTCAAGCTTTGAGAGGCTGAGGTTGGAGGATCACTTGAGATCAGGAGTTCAAGATCAGCGTGGGCAACATAGTGAGACCTCATCTCTTAAAAAAAAAAAAAAAAAAAAAAAAAAAAGCCAGGTATGGTGGCACGTTTCAGCTACTTCTCAAGAGGCTGAAGTGGAGGATTGCTTGAACCCAGAAATTCAAGGCTGCAGTGGGTTATGATTGCACCACTGCGCTCCAGCCTGGGTGACAGAGCAAGATCGGTCTCTAAACAAAAAACAAAAAACAAAAAGAAAAAGAAAACAAATATAGACATTTGTAAGTATAAATGCTAATGATAAACTGACTTTTTAATATTTTGTTTCACATGAGCAATATTTTAACAGCCACTGGATTGCTTATCTATTAGTGGTTCTTGGTGATTTTGCCCTTCCAGGGGACATTTAGCAGTCTCTGGAGACATTCTACATTTTATAGTACTTTTCATGTTTCCTAAAGCTTTGAAAAGCTGATCTTCTTAATTGATTACTTGTGATGCTTTCAAGATTAGAATTGTTCCATGGTAATTCAACCTTCTCTATTTCATTGTTTATTTTCTCTTCTCTGACATTCACAATTTTGGCAAAGTTAAAAACTTATGTTGGGTCATAGACTACTATGATAGAGGCCTGAGCCTAATTATTATCAGCTTAGGTTGTAGAAACAGCTCTTGTATTGACACTAGCTGGATTTATTTTATTTAATTGTTTTGGAATGTGTAAATATTATGCAGTTGATGTGCCTCAGAGGCCGTTTTCTTTCACTTTTTAAAGTACAACTGCAAGTTGATATTTTTAGCATTCAGGATTCTACACTTTGTGGACAGATGAACTTCATAATGAAGTATGAAGAACAACTGTACCTTAAAGAAAAAAAATAACTACATCAAAACTAGGTGAGAATGCCCTATAGTGGAATATTCTATGCTGCTCATTGTATTTTACAAGTCATAGCAGTGCATTATGTAGAGAGATGTATCTTGCTGGAAATGTACTTTATGACCTATTTTGGTATTCTAAGAGGATATTCATACTTGATTATCTCCTACTCAATTGTGAAAGCATTTATGCTTTCAGGTATGGTTTCACCCATCATGTGGGCTGGGCTGGTTTCAAAAATATTCATATGGCAGTTGCTAATTGTAGGATCTCAGGAACTATTAAAAATAAACACAGGCACCTGAATTCGAGAAATAAAGAAGCTGATTAGGAATAGAAGCACATTGAGACCTTAGCACAGTTGTCAAAATCCATGAGTTTGAGCTGATTAATAGAGTGTATTATTACAGAATGGTGATTTCCTGTTTTCTGGCTTCCCACAGTGCACCAATTAATAATGTGTATCTTATCCACAGGCAGCAGAGGTCCTCCCCTGAACTATTAGCTTCAGCAACTTGCTCTTGCTGTTCTTTTTTTTGTTTTGTTTTGTTTTTAGACAGAGTCTCACTCTTGTCACCCAGGCTGAAATGCAATGGCACGATCTTGGCTCACTGCAACCACCACCTCCAGGGTTCCAGTGATTTTCCTGCCTCAGTCTCCTGAGCAGCTGGGATTATAGGTGCCTGTCACCACGCCTGGCTTTTTTTTTTTTTTTTTTTTAATTTTATTTTTAGTAGAGATGGGGTTTCACCATGTTGTCCAGGCTAGTCTCGAACTCCTGACCTCAAGTGATTCACCTGCCTTGGCCTCCCAAAGTGCTGGGATTACACCGTACCCCACCAACAACTTACTCTCCTGTTCTTGTTTGAACACTTGCCATAACTTGATCTTAAATTCTTTCCTGCAGACATTTAGAACAAAAATCAATGTGAAATATTTGTCAATTACATCTGACCTTGTCAATCTTGAGCAGCTCAACAAATCTCATGGCAGGGTCCTGGCTGATATTTGAAGATGTTTGAGGTTCCAGTCATAGACTGTGAAAGAACATGGTGCCCGTTAATTCTTAGTTTTCCAAATACGTAAATAGTTCTTTGTATTTGCATACATTGCTTTACATTTTATAAAATATGCTGTACCACCTCATTGGATTCTTCAGATAGCCACAGTGCATTACAGTTATAATTTTAAACATGGATAAAATGGGGTGCAACCATATTAAATCTAATAGTTGGAAGTGGCCTTTTCCAGAATGTTGCCTAACATGTAGGGCATACTTAGTAACTATTTTTTGAATGGATACATATTAGTGCTTGGAAGTAAGAAACATTGTATTGTTGTTGTTTTAATAATAGTTAGTTTTGCTTATGACATAGACAGGTAGGCAAGATATATTAACTAGGTTTCAAAAGAGATTTAAATCCCAATTCTGTTGTTAACAACATTGTGACCCTGAAATTCTCTTAACTTTTTGGCACACACTACTTATTTTTGGATAAACAATCTCAGGGAGGACGTTTGAGTAGACACTGTGTAGGATCATTTTCTTTTCTAAATGTTCAGGATCTTACATTTCATTGAGTAGAACGAAGCTTTAATTCAAACAGTTTTGATAAAGATGTAGAAAGACAATGCAGTTTATTTGTTTGTTTGTTTCGAGACTGGATCTCTCTGTGTTGCCCAGGCTGGAGTGCAGTGGCACCATCACAGTTCACTGCAACCTCCACCTCTTAGACAGGCTCGTGTCATCTTCCCGCCTCAGCCTGCTGGGTTGCTGGGACTACAGGTGCACAACACCACAGCCGGCTAATTTTTTTGTAGAGATGGGGTTTCACCACCTTGTCCAGGCTGGTCTTGAATTCCTGAGCTCAAGTGATTCACCTGCCTCAGCCTCCCAAAGTGCTGGGATTACAGGTTTGAGCCACACAATGCAATTTTTTATTGGGTTTATAAATTAGGCTTTCTTGTTCTTAACTAAAGTATTTACATAACGATATCACCTGGCTGTGGAGCAGTTATTCTTAGTGAAATTAAAAATGGTTATTGTTCATCTAAAGCTCCCAGGATTACAATGCTCTGTCCTGGTATATGAAATATGTCAGATAATACAGCTGTATTGGGAGCTCCCATTTATGTTATTTTTGGGAGTTCTGCTCATGGGCTTTGTATTTAACGTGCAACATATTCACTTAGGTCTTACTGAAGGAGTTAATTATGGAAGAGCAAATGAGAACCTTATCATTTGATTCACAATTACTCAAAATTTTATTTATATTATTCATTAGACATCCCTTGAGTGCCTACTATAGACCTGACACTACATGAGGCCCTCGGACCTTAGAGACAAGCTAGACATGGCCCTTGACCTCAAGGAGTTACAGAGTGAAGAGGTCACTTCTACATGGTGCTTGAGATGATGTTTAGGAAACCTTCACAGCAGAAATGATATTTGAACTGTGTCTTAACAGATAAATAAGGGTATTCTAGGCAGCAAGGAAACAAGTAATTTTGGTACAAGTTGCAATGTGAACAATGACATGGATTCATGAAATAATTGTGAATTTTGGCAAATGGAAATTGTCGGTATGTCGCATGCACTAGTGAATGATGCTGCATCACAAAGAGGAGGCTGTGGAAGTTGGTGGGGAAAAACAGTAGAAGGCTGTCAAGACCATGTTTTGTTCTTTGTCAAGTAGACACTTGGGAGCCATTGAAGAATTTGACTTGAGGAAACACATGGACAGTGCTAAATTTTGGAAAACCTCTATTGGCAATGTAGTGTGGTTGAGAGATAATATTTAGGGGATGATAGACAAGGAGATTTTGAGAAGCCGAACAAAGATGGTAACAGTAGGATGGGATTAAAGAGATGATGGAGGCACATGTTAACGAAAGTCAGTGGAACCCATTTGTTAATTGGAGGTGAGGTTTAAGGAAAGGGAAGTGTGATGGTTTATTGTATGTGTCAACTTGATTACATTGAGGAATGTCCAGATTGCTGGAAAAACATCGTTTCTGGGTGTGTCTATGAGACTTTCTCTCTAAGAGACTAACGTTTGAATCAGTGGACTGAGGAAAAAACTGCTCACCCCATGTGAGTGGGCATCCTCCAATCCATTGTCTGCCTGCCAAAAGGGAGAAGAAGGAAAAGTTCTCTCTCTTCTTGATTTGGGACATCCCTCTCCTGTCCTTGGATATTGGAGCCCCTGCTCCTCAGGCCTTTGGATTTACACCAGTGTTCCACGCCCTACTGCCCTGCCCTTCCTACCTGGTTCTCAAGCCTTCAGCCTCAGACTGAGAATTACACCATGGACTCCCTTGGTTCTGTTTCTCAGGCCTTTGGACTCAAGACTGAATTACACCTCCGGCTTTCCTGGTCCTCCAGCTTGCAGATGGCATATTATGGCACTTCTCAACTTCTATAATCACATGAGCCAATTCCTATAATCAGTCTCATCTATCTATCTATCTATCTATCTATCTATCTATCTATCTATCTATCTAATCTCTTTCTCTCTCTGTCTCTCTCTTTACCTACCTACCTATCTGTCTCTATCTATCCATCTATTTATCTGTCATATTTCTATCTATCTGTCTGTCTGTCTATCTGTCCATCCATCCATCCTATTGGTTCTGGTTCTCTGGAGAACCCTGACTAATATAGGAAGAGAAATGGCCAAGATTGTGATTTGAGTCACTGGGAAAAGAGGAGGAGAAGGATGTCACATGGAGGAAGTTAATAGTTTTAGTGTCATAACTCAGTTTGGGGTATTGCAGGACATTTCTTTGGGTAGATCTAGTGGATAGTTGAACACACAATTTTCACAGCACGTGGAAACTTTCAACTCTTCATATTGGTGGAGCCATAGTGAGATTCTAAAACCTTATTGTGGAGGAATTAAGAAGACACCAAGGATAGAGTGTTGGGCTAGACAGGATTGCAGGAGTACACAAAGGGAATTGAGTTTACTATTTAGAGTCCAGACTCTCACGCTATCAGGGAAAATCTTGGGATAAAGTAGTACCTGGAACTAAGATTCCTGCTTTCCAGCTAAGTAAATTCAAATATAGTTTAGAGAAGGAAACGGCTGAAAGATAGAAAAGAATATGGTGGAAAGACCGACCTTGATTCCAGAACCACTTTGGTTTTCTTCCTTCTGATCTAGAAGTGGGCTGTGGCTTCACTAGCCACAAAGTCACTACTTTCTGCATTCATGTCTCTGTCCTAATGATATCTTACTTCCTGAAGGAGTAAGGGCTTGCCTTATCTCAATCCTGCTTCTGGTCCCATAAGTGTACCCGGTTATTCCATAAAGTATATTCCACACTGTCCTAAAGCTAGGCTCCTCTCAGCTTGCAGGTGTTCATAGTTTAGACCACTGGCTGACCTGCCTGATATTACGTGGCTTCCCATGGGTTCACTTCTGCTAGTATTAATTTACTGGATTATTTGGATCTGGGCCTCCTTGAGTTGGTTTGTCCATTTCTAACTTTATACCCATAGCTCTGCATTCTTTAGTCCTGTAACACTCATTGTCTGCATAGCTTCTTAGTATTTATCATATACCTTATTATGCTATTCTTTTTTAAAAAAGCTTTTGCCTTTAATCTCAAACACCTATTGTATTAGTCCATTTTCACACTGCTGATAAATATATACCTGAGACTGGGCAATTTACAAAAGAAAGAAGTTTAATAGACTCACAGTTCCACATGGCTGGAGAGTCCTCACAATCGTGCCTGAAGGTGAAAGGCATGTCTTACATGGCAGCAGACATGAGAAGAGAGCTTGTGCGGGGACCTCCCTCCCTTATAAAACCATCAGATCTCATGAGAATTATTTACTATCACAAGAATAGCACAGGAAAGACCCACCCCCATGATTCAAATATCTCCCACAGGGTCCCTCCCACAACACGTGGGAATTATGGGAGGTACAATTCAAGATGAGGATTTGGATTGGGGACATAGCCAAACCATATCACCTGTGAAGTCAGAGATGAGGTATTGCAATTCTGTTATCATGCTCTTCCCCAGTCCCCCTGCATATACAGTATTTGCCAAGTATGAGTGAAGGTGGAGCTGATCTAGGTGCAGATCTGGGGGGACAAATTATTTGTGGTCCCATCTGAAACAGGAGTAGTAGCAAGATTCACTTCTGTATTAATTCATCAGGTGCTTTTGAGCTCCTAACATATGTACAGGAGAGTGCTGGGCACTGTGGAAGATTCAAAACTCGATCACATAGGAACACTGCCTTAAAGAAAGCTGTGGCCAAACCCATGGATTATTAGGGCTAGAAGTCATCTGATAGCATGATAAAACTTCACATTATTCTCTTATTTTTTTAATTTAGTTTTAAATTAAAACCAAATTTGTGTTCATCCTTAGTTTAGACGTGTAATTAAAGCAATAATTATAGGCTTCAAACAACAGTTACAAGAAAACCCCGAAAATAAAAGGACACGTGTACACTTGTGCTTGGAGATGGTAAGCACTCAGCCAGTGACTTACATTTTGTCATTTGACATGGCAGAGGTCAGTAGTTACACAATGTTATAAAACATTAAAGATAAGCCTATCTTTACTCTGAATTTCATCATCACAAATTTGTAAGTCTGACTAAAAGAGCCAAGGTAACATTGAAAGATATTGTTCAGCATTTCCAAAAATCGTTAACTCATAATCTTGATTCTAGAATGTGCTTGTTTTTGGCAATGACATCTTTTAGAATATTTGCTTTAGAAAACCATTTTTGTTTACTAAGATTTTGAAACACATTTGCTATAGGAGGTGCAGTTTTCCACGAATCTGAGAAATAATTAATTTTTGATAACCTTACTGATCTAGTTACACTCACAGTAAACTTTTTTTTTTTTTGTAAAAAAATATAAATATATAATATTTGTTCTTTTTTTTTTTTTTTTTTTTTTTTTTTTTGAGGCAGAGTTTCGCTCTTGTTGCCCAGCCTGGAGTGCAATGGCAGGATCTTGGCCCACTGCATCCTCCGCCTCCCAGGTTCAAAGGATGCTCCTGCCTCAGCCTCCCAAATAGCTGGGATTACAGGCACCTACCACCACGCCCAGCTAATTTTTGTATTTTTAACAGAGACGGGATTTCACTATGTTGGCCAGGCTGGTCTCGAACTCCTGACCTCAGGTGATCCACCTGCCTTGGCCTCCCAAAATGCTGGGATTACAGGCATGAGCCACCGTGCCTGGCCCAGGTTCCTCATTTTTTAAAAATCAAATTCTAAAACAAATGTGAAAAATTACATAAAAGGGAGTTTCCTGGACAGAGGTAAAGTCAAAGCTGCATACAATCAGGTGTTCATTCATTGTTTGGTTTATCCATACATTCATTCATTTATCCATCTATCCAGTTGTCCTTCCATCCATCTGCCAACCCACTCATTCCTCCATCCATCCATCCATCCATCCACCCACCCACCCATTCATCTTTCCATCTACCCACTCACTCATCCTTCCATCCATCCACCCATCCACTCATCCTTCTACCCATCCATCCACCCACCCACTTACCCTTCTATCCCTCTACCCACTCATCCATTCATCCATCTGTTCACTCATTCATCCTTTCATCTATCAACTCATCCATCTATCTACTCACTCATTTGTCCATCCATTCATCCATCCATCCATCCATCCATCCATCCATCCATCCACTCATCCATCCATCCATCTGTTCACCCACCCACTTATCCTTCCTTCTACTATCCATGCATCTACCCACCCATCCATCCATCCATCCACCCACCCACTCATCTTTCCATCTACCCACTCACTCATCCTTCCAACCATCCACCCACCCACCTACTCATCCTTCCACCCATCTATCTACCAACTCACTTATCCTTCTATCCATCCACCCACCCACTCATCCATTCATCCATGTGTCTATTCACTCATTCATTCTTTCCTCTATCAACTCATCCATCCATCCATCCATCCATCTACTCACCCATTCGTCTTTCCATTTATCCATCCATTCACCCACCCATCCTTCCATCTATCCATTCATCCACCCACTCATCCATCCATCCTTCTGTCCACCCACCCACTCATCCTTCCATCCATCCATCCAGGCATCCACCTACCCACTCATCCTTCCATCTATCCATCCATGCATCCACCCACCTAGTCATCCATCCATCCATCCATCCATCCACCCATCCATCTATCCATCCATCCATTTTTTAATTAGTTAATGAAAATTGTCGGCCAAGAGCAGATATAACAGTGTGTCAGGAATTGTGTTAGATTCTGGAAGTAGAAAGGAAAGATGCTTTTTTGGATCAATTGTTCTACAGGTGGGCTTTCAGAGGAGTTTCTGTATATAGCATAAAGAGTTCCTCAGCAGAATTTTTGAGACTTACCCTATAATTCCACAGAGGCATTTACTAAATCTTCCTAAAGTATCTGGATTGCAGGGGTTAATCCACTCACTTGTTTAAGAATGTAACTGAAGATGGTAACTGCAAAAGGCATAAAATGAGCCTTTTTATGTCCCACTCTAACAACTTTCACCCCTAGTCAGAGCGCCGGAGAGGCATCTGACCCAGTGAAGCCAGAGCCTCTAAGTAACTGTTGGAATGATGTGTTAACAGTGCATAGCTGCCAAATAAGAGACCCATATAAAAGACCAAGCTTGAGGTTTGGGGCTCCTTAAGCCAAACATGTGACAGGAGTAATGAGGTGTTTAGCATTTGAAAGGGACTGACAGCCCTCTTCTGGGTAAGTGGAAGGAGAGGCACCGGATCCCATTCTTTAGGAGCTGTGCTTCTGTAAAATAGAAGTTGGAATCCAAAGCCAGTGAAATATGAATTAAAGAAGGTGAGAGAAGCAGAAATTTTACAGAGAACAAAGATAATTTAATATTTGAAGTGAGTGGTGGCTTTTGAGAAAATGATGAAAATTCATTAAGTTGATAGTTCATTAAATTAACAGATTTGAATGTGTACTGGCATTTGCCCTTTTATTTATTTATTTTTTAGAGATGGAGTCTTGCTGTGTTGCCCAGACTGGAGTGCAGTGGTGCAATCACAGCTGGCTGCAGCTTCAAACTCCTAGGCTCAAGTGATTCACCCACCTCAGCCTCCCAAGTAGCTGGGGCTATAGGTACACGCCACCATGCCCAGCTATTTTGTTTTAATTTTTATAGTGATAGGGTCCTGCTATGTTACCCAGGCTCATTTATCCTTTTAGGATGAGACATCTATGTCTGTATTTCTGTTCCTTTTACAGCTTTCAAGAAAGATACAAGACGCCCTGTATCTTCCAAATATGACAGCAAATATGTCCTAATATAAGGACTAAATAAGATGATAACTTTTAGAAAATTCGGTTTTCAGAGTAAACTTTTTAAAGATTTGTAAAATTTTCTTGCTCAGCAGTGTCAGTTCTCACATGGGTGGTTGGGAAATACCATCAACTGATTTCCATAGGTATTTTTAGGGGTGGTGGTGTGAGTTTATAAACTTATTCAACTCATCTTATTGGAAACTCTCTTTTGATTGCTGTCATATGTTTTAAGAAAACGTTTCATGATTTTTAAAAAATAGATTTAAGGCGTAGAAGTATAGCTTTGTTCCATGGATATATTGAGTAGTGATGAAGTCTGAGCTCTTAGTGTAACCATCACCTGAATAGAGTACATTGTACCCAAAAGGTAATTTCTCATCCCTCACCCACCTCCCATCCTCCTATCCTTGTGAGTCTCCAGTGTGTATTATTCTGTTCTCTGTATATATATACTCATTGTTCAGCTCCCACTTATAAGTGAGAACATGCAGTATTGTACTTTCTGTTTCTGAGTTTTTCATTTAAGATAATGACCTCCAGTTCCATCTGTGTTGCTGCAAAAGATATGACCTCATTCTTTCTCATGGCCAAGTGCTTTTCCATGGTGTGTGTGTGTGTGTGTGTGTGTGTATGTATGTATGTATCATTTTCTTTATCCATAGAATCAACCTGGCCTAATTTAATTTTCAACATAAAAAAAATCTAAAATTAGAACTGCTGTTCTATCCAGAAATCCCACTACTAGGTATCTACCCAAAGGAAAACAAATCTTATATCAAAAAGACATCTGTACTCTTACGTTTATCGCAGCACTATTCACAATAGTGAATATTCACAATCAAGTGTCCATCAATTCATCCATTATCCATCTATTCACCTATTCATCCTTTCATCTATCAACTCATCCATCTATCTCCTCACCTATTTGTCTTTCCATTTATCCATCCATTCATCCATCCATCCATCCATCCATCCATCCATCCATCCATCCATCCATGAGATCTCACCATTGCACCAGCGCAGGCAAGAAGAGTGAAACTCTGTCTCAGAAAAAAAAAAAGAAAGAAAGAAAATTAAATTAACTGGTTAGTTCACCATATCTACTAGACATTCTTTGTCCAGAATGATATTTAGTTGCATCTGAAAGTTAAATCCACCATAAAAGATTAAAGGGACACCACTGATCATGGTTTTTAAAATGTCCTTCAGATGTAAGGACACTGAAGGAGGAGATAATCCAAAAATGATGAAAGGAAGGGTAGCATTATTAAATAATTTACGTAAAGCATTAAAGATGACTACTTGGATGACTGTGATGGTACTCAATGTGTAAGATTCAGTGTATTTGCCAAAAAAAAAAAAAAAAAAAAAATGATCTGCCTCTTTCCTTAGAGACACATATTGTAAATGATTTAATGTCCTGGATTGTTTTGATGTCATGCTAGGGACATAAACAACAGCTTTTAAGAGGCAACACCCTCACTGCCCATTTGCCAACGTTCTATTCTCACCCTCTCCCATTCCTAAGGTGCTCACCAAACTACCTTGAACAGCACCGTGCACTTTCATGCCATTATCAATAGGCAAACATCTTCCCCAAGCCTACGCCATTATCGGCTGGGAGAAGACCTACAATCAGTGCTTAAAGAAAAAAATACAAACATTTGCCAGACTGGAGAAATGTCCATTTAAATGTTACTGAACTAAACTAATTATGGAATGTTCTAACCATCTGATGCTGACATTCCCTACCTCAACATTATACAAATAAAGATTATGGTGTGTTTAATATGGTGCCTTGCAGCCAGGTGTTTAGTATTGCATTTGGTTTCTTGGTATTTGGAATTTTTATGGTCGTCATTACAGTAGGAAATTTCAAGGGAATCATTTTATGGTATATATTTTACTTCTTACTCATGCCTTGGCTTCCAACTCTACAAGACTCACTTACCTTTACCTTTGTGAATTACATGCAAATATTTTCAAACTCTTCTTTGTGTTCTAATTGTTTTTGGCTTCAATATGTTACAGCAGAGCCAAACAGAATAGAAAAGTAAGTTTTAAATAAAAATCAGAAACTATTGGATTTGCCAAATGCTTTCTCCTTCATTTATTTGGGAAATAGTCTTGTATTTTGCCAAAGTTTGAAACAAAATTCTAATGACCTTTAATACATCTCCTTTTCATCACTTGGCTAAGTGTTCAACATTTTTCATGTGCATTCAAAGAGAGGGAAATGTTTTCATTATAAAAATGGAGTTACTTACATACTCTGGTTTCTACACTTTCAAAGAGCTGTAACAACAGGTTTTGCAATTCTGTAAGTAGAAAAGCCGTGGATTCTCCTGGTCCATTCAGCCAGGGTATTCACTGTGCACAGACTAAAGTGGGGCCAGGATATTCACTGTGCATAGACTAAAGTGAGAGAGGTGGTGAAAAGACAGAATGAGAACAACACAAAAATTTAATTTTTAATCTTTGGAAATTTGAATCTCAGAGAAGCAAAGATTACAGACTATCGTACTTAGAAACGATGTAACGTTTCCAATTCAGCCATCTACCCCATTCACAGACACTCTCACCAAAACCCCTACAGAGTCCTTTATTCAAGAATACAAGAACTCACTACCTTCTGAGATGGCCACTTCCATTTTTTAACAGCATTAACGTTCCTGTTCTGAAATAAGATGCCTCTCTGGAATTATTCTTCTCTGTTTCTTGTGCTGACCTTTCCAGCAATGCTGAATATTTTTAAAAGATTTCTGAATGAAATAGCTTCTGATGTTTTGGGTTTATCGTTGTGCCTCCACTCTAGGTTTTTCCTGCATTTTTCCAAATTCCTCTCTGAGTAGAGTGCTTCCCGTTCTCTCACAATTAGGTTTACCCTTCGGAACACCTACCCCGCTTGCCAGTACTCATGCCAAGAGGCCCAGAACTGGATCCAGCACCCTAGGGGAAGTCTAAAGATGTAGAGTGGATTGGGCGTACTTTTTTTCCCTTGATGTTCATAGTTCCATAAGGAAGTCAGAATTGCGTTAGCTTTTGAGACAATCATTCCACTGTTGAATTATGTTGAACTTACAGTGATGTGTCTTTTCAGGTAATTTTATATACCACTACCCCATATCTGGGATTTATGGATTTTTTAAAACCATAAATTTAAGACTTTACATATTTTGCTATTATGTTAAAAATATCTATGGAAAATATCATGTTTATAAAAATCTAGTTAAAAAAAAAAAAAAAAGCCAGTCTTGGTGGCTCGCATCTGTAATCCCAGCACTTTGGGATGCTGAGTGGGAGAATCACTTGAGGCCAGGAGTTCCAGACCAGCTAGGGCAACATAGTGAGATCCCATCTCTAAAATAATTTTTTTTAAATAGCCAGGTTGGTGGTGCATGCCTATAGTGCCAGCTATGCCGGAGGCTGAGGCAGGAGTATTGATGCTTGATGCTAGGAGTTCGAGGCTGTCGTGAGCTGTGGTTCTGCCACACTTCAGCCTGGGTGACAGAGCAAGACCCTGACTCTTAAAAAAAAAAAAAAAAAGAGAGAAACAAAAAGCATAAAAAATAGTATGGTGTTGGCCGGGCACGATGGCTCATGCCTGTAATCCCAGCACTTTGGGAGGCCGAGGTGGGTGGATCACAAGGTCAGGAGTTCAAGGTTAGCTTGGCCAAGATGGTGAAACCCCGTCTGTACTAAAAATACATTTTAAAAAATTAGCTGGGCATGGTGGTGGGCACCTGTAATCCCAGCTACTTTGGAGGCTGAGGCAGAGAATTGCTTAAACCCGGGAGGTGGAGGATTCAGTGAGTGGAGATCGCACCACTGCACTCCAGCCTGGGCGACAGAGCGAAACTCTGTCTCAATCAATCAATCAACCAATCAATAAAATAGTATGGTGTTAGAGGATGGGGATAGACTTCTTTATCCTTTTGTTGTTATTTTTGAGTTTCTCTTATTGTTGATATAATAGTTATGCCCTCGCAGTAAGCCTTGAAGCATTAAGTCCTCGGCTTATTGTAATGCCTATTCTAGCTGCTGATATTCCAGGGAGCTCCTGATTTCATATTCTTGTTAGTTTTCACCTGATTTCCCCTGTTTCAGGCTCTCCCTGCATTGTCTTTTCCCTTCTGTTTTTCCTCAGTCAGCACCTGCAGGTTTTCTCTTCTCTGAGGTTCCCATTCTCACACCAGGTATTCTCTGCAAATATAACCCATCTACTCCCAGGAGTGACTTCAGCTACTCCCACCTGTGGCCAGTGGGACTCATGTGTCTAGCAGAGCTTCTTCTGGGATAAAACTTACGATGGTCTACTTCACCTGACTTCTGTGTGTTCTGTCTGTGTGAATTAGTAACCTGAGACAAGAATTCCAGTACAAGTAGTTTATTTGGGATGGGTTCCTGGGGAAGAGTGGAGGGGGGAGTAGGAACTGAGACACTAAAGAGGGTGGCCAGGAGGGTGTTTGTTATTCAGCAAGTTATCCTTCTGGGTAACTAGAGGGGAATCTTCCCTGGGAATTCCGGAAGGTAAGTGGAAGATACCCCAGAATTAGCCTACCTGAGGGCACAGGGGATGGAGCATTTCTGCAGACTCAGCTTGCATCAGTCACCAGCTGAGAGCTCTTCTGGGTACATTCATTCCAAAGCAGGTCCACACAAGTATTACGGGCTCTGACGTGGAACTAGCAACAAGCAGAGAAATTCAGTTCTGGCTGTTCAGTGAAGCTGAGAACGAATGAATGGGTTCTCACAGCTTCACCTCCTTACCCATGTTTATTTATATCTCTTTCCAAATGTAATGACCTTTTGAAATATGTTTATATGTGGGGTCTAAGTTTCCTTTCCCCTGTGGATCCTCTAGAAATTTCTGGAAAATTCTGAAGCTTGGGGATAGGGCATGAATTAAATTCCAAAGACATTTCTGGAAAGTTCTGCATCTTGGGGATTTGAATTGGATCCCAAGAAAATTTCTGAAAATGTGAGCTCAGGGTCTGAATTTTGTGCATGCACACATTTTGTTTTGTTTCTTAATCTGGTAATTTTGATGTGCTAGGGAACTTGACTTGAGTTTCCCTGCCTCTGGATGGTGAGCACTTCGCTTCTTCTTTGCTTTTAAATTTTGAATTCATTCTCTTTCCCATCACACACACACACACACACACACACACACACACACACACACACACACACACAGAGCGAACACCCAACACTTCTCATGTGTTGGAAAACCTTCCCTCCTCTTCTCTGATTCTGCTGCTCTCCCTGCCTCCTTTCCATTTCAGTTTCCCTACTTCACAGTATGTTCTTGGACACATCCTGGGGTTAGTGGAAATGAGAACGAAGGGAACATTGAGCCTGGGGAGTTTGAGACACTGCAAGGCAGCAAGGGGTCAGGACCGGAAGAGCAGGCGGTGTGGGCTGGATGCAGCTTCTCTGAATGAAAACCGGCGAAAACTAGGTCAACAACCTAGTGGGGACATTGCAGCTGTTTGCTCTGGACTCCACCACAGCATCAGAGCTCGAATAATCATGAAGCTCAGGTGCTGTACCCAGCCCAGCACAAGCTCTGACACCAGTCATTCTTTTCAGCTTTAACAAATCCCTATGGACCCCTCCTGTGAAGACCCATCCTACAGAACCTTTCATCCCAACCCTCTTTGCTTGCCATTCATAGTGTCCCACATTCTCCAAACTCGGGCTTCAATCCTTATGATTCCGTTTGAATGGTTTTGGCTGGGGAGTTAACTAGAACTTATGCATAACATTTAAATCTTTCCTTTCTGATATATATATATATAGATATATATCAGAAAAGATTTAAGATATATATATTATATATATATAGTCTGAACATTGTCACTTTGGAGACTTAGATTTTATATATATTAATGTATTAATATAATTAATATATAACTATCAATATATTTATATATTAATATTAATATATTTTAATACAGTGTGTTAATATATAAATTAATATATGATTATATAAATATATATTTATGTATGTGTGTGCATATATATTATCTAAGTGAACATTGTCACATTGGGGAATACTGCATGGACTCAGTATAACCAACCAGAGTTGAATGGTTTGTTGAAAAGGAATGAGCTATGCTTTCTCCTTCACACTGTAGCACTACATTCCCACATCTATCTTAATCTGTTCATTATCACCACACATGCAAAGTTTAATGGAAAACATTTGGAGACATTGCAGTAAGTATAACAGATATATATGAACAACATACATAAAATGTCCTTCACTACCCAAGCTCTTATTAACTGAATGTTTGCCATCTAAACTCATGAAACAGAATTTTTGAGATAGGATTATTTGAAGAGTATTTTCAAATATATTTTCCCTTGCTTAAATAAAAACTGAATATCTGACCCCAGGAACCAAGCAGATTTGGAAAAAACAATTCTTTCACCACACTTTAGAGATGGACCTTGGGCATAAACAATCATTTCAGAATATAACTTTGTAAAACTGTAAGACTTTATCAGAGGTACCAAAACACAGGTAATTTGCTACATAGTACTGAAGTGAACCAGTTTGGTGTAAAGTTATAAAGAATGGAACTTCTTCCCATGGACAAGTACATATAATTGGGTTCTGTGAACAGAACTTCAGTACCAAAGGCCCCAAGCATCTGTAACATAAACCAGCTTCTATCTAATAATGCAGCATAGTCACACTCAATAAAAGGTGTTTCTGAGATTTCAGAATCTTGAGAAGTGTTACTATACATTTTTATGAATACTCACAAGAGAGATTCTGCCAGAAAATGTTTCTAGGAGAGGATTTAGCACATGATCGATGTTGGTTTGGCACAAGCTTTTGTAGGTTATCGCAAGTGTCTTTTGTAGATGTTCCTCCTTTCTTTGTCTTTAAATTCGTATTTGGTTTTCAATGATTTAGGAAGAATTACATTAATTAGGTTATAACAATCACAGTCAAGAGGCCACCCACTTTAAAAGCATCCATTTGATGCCAGTGACACTTCAGGGGGGAAATGTTATTTATATTCTTAACCGACCATCTTTTTGTTTCTGACAATTGAGCATTGCCTATCATTGCTCTTTCAGGTGTTTTGATTTTACCTCCAACAACCAGAACAACAGAAGCCTACATTATAAGATTTCACTCCTTTTCCTTAATTAAAACAATAGGACACTGTTTTAATCCAGTGAAACCATGAGGATTTTATCCCCTACAATGAGAAGCACACCTCAGAATTGCTATGCTAGTGGCTATGGGAATGTGAACGAAATGCTGTTGCTTCTGACTTTGGAGTCGAATAATGGAGTGTCTACAAATGAAAACCATTGCTGTTTAAATTCTTGGATAACATAAGCCTACTGCTGGCTCTAAAAACGTTAAGCAGATTCTGTTCTTGGGGCAAGCAAACAGATAGGAATTAGTCATCTGTGGACTGATGATTAGTACAGTGTGATTTAGAACTAGCATGGGCATTCCTCCTGTTTGTGAGCCATAGTTTAAATCCAGTTTTGTTTCATTTCACTGAGCTAAATGGCTACATCTTTTTCAGATAAAATTTCATCAAGTTTTAAAAATGTCAGCTCAGAAAACATTCCTACAATGTACAAATAGAGACATATAAATGTTAAATACAGTATTTTTTTCTTGTATTAAATTAGGCACCCGAGGAGGCATATTAATATTTTTGATCATTAGAAGACTATTTACACTGCAATAGAAAAAGGGGGGAGGGAAGCAAGCATCTTTGTTCATCCCAGTTTATTCGGCATCATAGGAAAAGTAACTAAGGCTTCCCACACGTGTGAATTTAAAAATGTGTAGTTATTAAAGGGTATTCATCCATTTTGACAGAAAAAATATTTATACAATATGTCACTCATCTCCTTGCCCCTGCAATAGAACCTGTAAACTTTATTTGCATGTTGGTCAATTCTGCTTAAGCGTATAATATAGAGGTCGTCCTCAAGGTAGATTGGTCTGCATACGGCTGTTTGCCTTTGTATTAATAGTCCTCAAATGCCTTGTTTGTTGATTACTGGTTTTATTTTATGGTTTTCCTGTTTCCTGTTTCACTTCCAGTCTTGAGACTGCTATGTTCTTGCAGCTTTGCTGCAAGCCCCTGTGACTTGCCAACATTGTTTATGTCACTTTGTAACTGAAATTGAATTTAATCGGGAATCTTGCAGTGTATCTGGGAACATCACCACACCCATTTTTAGGAAATCCTTGGTTTAAAAGGTAGAAACCTTGCTTCCTCAGTAAATCCCAAAGTAACAGACAGCATGGGACCTGAGAAGGTCTCACCAAGGTTCCTGTGCCGGCACAGAGAAGGCAGAGGGTTCCTGTGTTCTCCAAGCTGTGAACACCAGGAAGAGTGATTCGTCCAAGTTTGAAGGGTCATGAGGACATGACTTGCTTTTCTAAATACCCCTGGGTGGACCCAGGTCCGAATCCCAAGGCTACTGAGTCCGTTAGCATTATGCAACAAGAAGACACAGATAGCAGCAGCTTGAACAAGTAAAAGTGCATCTGAACTCACATGAAGTCTGGAGGAGGCAGTATAGGGAGGATATGGTGGCCTCATTAACTCATCAAGGAGCGGGACTTCTTCCAGGTCTTCAGTCCACTGTGTCCCATGTGCTAATAGGGGCTGACCTCCACATACACATTCAGCAAAGCAGAATAGAAAGAGAAAAAGCAGAAGGAGGCCATCCCTCCTAACCCTCTCGTGCTACTATCCGGAAGTAACACTTGCTTTCACCCATTGACCAAAACTTAATCAGACAGCCACATCTGTTTGCAAGGGAGGCTATGAAAGATTATGTGCATATAGGGAATCTGTTACTAAAATTTAGGGCAAAATTACTAGAAGCCTCTGCCATGTGGGTCTCTGTATTGGCTTTCATGAGGGGCAGAGGCACCAAGATTTGATATGGGTTTCAGTCTGTCCTTGCAGGTTCCTGCCCCCGATCTCTCCCATGTCATGTTCCTCTTCTCTTCCTGAACTCCTGCCCTGTGGATGCCTGGCTTCAGCATCAAACTCAAAAACAGCACCAAAGCCTTACAGAGACTGCTCAACCAGCCCCACAAGTGTGCAAAGTCAGAGCTCTGTCATAAAGACCTCTAACTGTATGTATAAGTATCTAATAACTGTGAATAGATATAGATAGGTAGATGTATATCTGATATTGATTAATCAATTTGTCTACCTCTAGGCATATATGCATATATTTATGTGTACTATATTGGACAAGAAAATATATATGCATGTGTCTGTGCATGTCCGTGTGTGTGTGTGTACATGATGTAGATATAGAATATATAGAGGTCATATAGATAGATATGTCTTATATATGAGGTATATAAAATATTGATATCTATGTATCATATATTTCTATGAATCTATATAGCTATATATCTGTAGATATGTAGATATATTTACATGATATATATACTCAATCAGTATACTCTTGATATGAATAGCATATATATAATCATATTTATCTATCCGTCTCTCTATATCTCCTGTAGATCTGTATTTAAATATAGATAATAGGTATCAATACTGTATATTCAGTATTGATATTGTAGTGGTATGTTTCTCTGGTGGAACCCTGACTGATAAACTCTCCCTCTAGCAGCCACCTGACACCCACTTTTTTGTTACTATGTAAGTCCCAGAATGCAAGCTCTGAAACTTAAGAGAACCTTGGGAAAATAGGATGAATGTACCCTTACTACCCTCCTGCACGCAAAAAATTGAAGCTAACTCATTCTATGAGCTCCATGAAATATAGGAATAAATAAATATGAAATTAAATTATGCAAAATAATGGTGATTTGATTACCTACACCTTGGAATTTGTGAATTAAGATGTATCTTTGGAATAATATTTCCATATTTCCATCGTCTTTCCCATGTCAAATCTTTTTTTTTCTTTTTGAGACAGGGTCTCGCTCTGTCACCCAGACTGGAGTGCAGTGGTGAGATCTCAGCTCTCTACAACCTCTGCCTCCTGAGTTCAAGCAATTCTCCTGCCTCCACCTCCTGAGTAGCTGGGATTACAGGCATGCGCCACCACGCCTGGCTAATTTTTGTATTTTTAGTAGAGATGGGGTTTCGCCATGTTGGCCAGGCTGGTCTCCAATGCCTGACCTCAGGTGAACTGCCCACCTCGGCCTCCCAAAGTGCTAGGATTACAGGCATGAACCACCACGCTCAGCCTCATGTCAAATCTTAGTAGCTCACTAGAATAGTAAGGTAAGATCAATTCTTCACATCAATACTTAAATACTTTTCAGATTAAGGACTATGTCTTAGAATTTGAGACCTCAAAAATACCTTGTAATAACTATTTCTAAAAGTCCCAAAATTGTCCAGGTTAAATATTGTCTTATAAAAGTATGCGTTTGAAAGAAAAAAAGGGATTCCTAATCTTTTAAAATTTTCGTACAGAAGAAAAGGTGAATTCGAGGTACATATGTTATCAGGTTTTAAAAAATTAAAAAATAAAAATAATTTGTGTTTGAGGCAAAATAATGGATTGAGAAACAGTAAAATGTCTTGAAGAATCATTTGGAAAAGTAAGACTAAACTGAAGGAACTAATGATTGTGGGGAATCACATAAAAGTTTTCAAAATGTACATGAAGCTTTGGAAATGATATTTATTGAATTAAACTGACTATAGAAAAAGGAAACCTAGAGATAACATTCTGGAAATATGTTCTGCAATTTCTGTATTTCATAAATGAATTAACTCTAAGGCAATTATGAGGAAGATGGATAAATAGTATTTCTTTTCCTCTCTTTATCTCTTTCATCCTTTTTTTCCTTCTCTAAGTTGTAGCACCTCAAGCAGGGCCTTTTAAAGACAAAGGCTTCCCATATGCTGAAATACTTATGAAGTCTGATGGGTTTGTCTTCTGACATTTTGGATTTCTTTTTATTTTGCTTTCTATAGAAAACTCAACAGTCCAAAGGCCAAAATAGAATGTCTTCTATCAAACTCTCAGATTTTCCTGTCTTCCCTCAGTATCAAGGCATAGCTTTCACTAACATTTTCAAAAGACATCCATTTAACTAAGGCTATTGATTACCCAAGTATGGCAGTTGTCAGAAAATACTTACTGCATAACACTAGAATCACTGGAAACCGAATTGGAGTTAAATAAGGTGGATTAACATAGCTAATGTGTTCAAAGAAACAGAATTTTACTCCCCTGCTTAAATAGACACCAAATTTATCTGTGAATTTTGTAAATAGACTTAATTTTTTATAAAATGACCTAAACTCTATACGTAGTATGTGAATAATGGGAATTCATTATTTAATATTTAAATGTCTACTATGAAGACAACTTTTGGATGTTAGCCCCCTAAACACCCTAAATAGTCCCTTGTTAAAAGCAAAAATCTGAGTCTCAGACAAGTTTAGACACTTTCAAAGACCAAGTTGGATGCTTTATGAAGACAGGAAGGGATATCAGCTAATCAGAGTGTGAGTAAACACGTGAAACTATGGCTCAGCTGTTCCCGAGTGAGAACTCCCCATGAGAGGAAATTAAGGAATTCCCCTGCCTCTATGTGAAATGCTGCTATTTAGTGCACAGCACAACAGTATGCTATAAGATTTGTTAAAACCCATTGTTGTGCTGGGGAATTGTGGGGTCACTTACATATCTGGCAGGGTAATTAGTAATAGCTAATTTATTACTGATGCCAGTCAGTTAATCTGGGATTAATTCAGAACCATACATTTTAATTATTTTTTTTAAAGTGTATAGTTCTGAGTAATAACTTGGGTTTTAATTTTTTACCCCCTTTCTGCAAATAAAACCTGATGATTTGAACACAGCTATCTTTCTTCATTTTTCACATTATTATCCTGTTTTAATCAAGCTTAACTTGATTAAATCAAGTATTTGAAACACACACACACATATATATGTGTGTATATATATATATATTTACACACAATGCAATGGAAGATACTTAAATTGTATAGGCTGTGGTTTGTGATAATTCTAATGATTTCATTTATGACTAAGTTGATGGTATTTCAGCACAGAGGTCAGCATGCATCCCATTGTTGTTGAGTGTGTTTGGGTTGTGTGTGTGTGTGTGTGTGTGTGTGTGTGTGTGTGTATGTTTCTGAGTTTCTCTTGAGTTTACAGTCCAGTGTATGGATCAATGCTGCAAATGCATGAACCCATTCTCTCCTTTGTCTGCTTTCTCCTGTCAAGCCTAAGAAGTCTCCAGGGTGGTTGTGAAGCCATTCACTGAGCACCGGTCATGGGCCACTGCACCCATTGAGCCAGTTGCCTGCTCAGCAGGAACCACTCTGGCTCAGAATATGGGGTGACAGGTGTGTGGTTGAGCATGCTTCCTCATTAGGTCCTGCAAGGACAGTGCCCCTTTATTGACGGCCCTTATCAGAGAGGGATCAGTAAACAGGCAGGTTCCATGGCTGAGCTGGGCAGCATTAAAGGCTCCATTGGGAGAGGACCGATGACACCTGCCCTCTTCTACAAAGAGCTCTTCTTGTGAAGGTGACAGAAGGATTGCATTTCAGGGGAATGAAGGCCTATAGGGATGTCTTTCATCCCTCCCAAGCATTCTCTCCTGGCACACTCAGCAGTTCTTGACTATTGAGAGGAAACCATTGAAAATCATGAAAGAGCAAAGGGCCCCAAGGCCTCCTTCTGTCCTGCCCTGCCTTTGCTGATGAGACTTTCCTAAGTTTCCATTGCTAACTCACTTGCATTACCCATGTTCTCCTTAGGAGGCTGTATTGGGGAGAGGAAAGGGGTTAGTTCACAGCCCATCGAAGAAACAATAAACCCATCCACAGACAACTAGATTGAACTCTGCACATAATATGATACCTGTTCTAATTTGGTACACAGTGAGTGCAGTTCCTTATCCCAAACTAGAAAGAGCAGAATCAGAAAGGGCACAGGACCAAGTCATAAGGTGAAAAGAATGCAATGCACAGGTTAAAATGAATAAGCCTAACTAGATTGCCAAAAACAATCTGGACCACTTAAGCTTCTGCGTTTGATAATGATGTATGGTTAATCTGACGGTTTTGTCCACATATTGTGGCAAAATGTGCAATTTCTATAGTGAAGCTAAGTGAGATGGTTAACTTAATGACTGTCACTATTCAGAGATGTCATTTATTAGCTTCTCAACTCTTAGATGTCGGAGAGCACAATTTGCAAAACAAGGTATTGAGTTGATGGATGAAAGTGAACCTGAAGAAAATAGTCTAGAATAGTTATATTCATTTAGTTTCTTTTTACTTTTGATTTTCATAAGTTCTCATAGTTGAGGATGGAAAATTAAAAACACATGACATTGGTAACAATACACAGCTGTTGTGCAGCACCAAAATATTGTAGCATACCAGCTGTAACAGCAGTATGAAGCCAGAGCTGCTTCAAGGAGTAGGGCTTTGATAGATTCTTTTTTTTTTTCTCAAATAACAGGAACTCGGGATGTAAGTAGCCTGAGGCTGCTTTGCTGATCATGACTTGGCACCTTAGAACTTTCCTACTCTGCCATTGGGAATTCTTGCATGATGGCTCCTGTACTTCCGAGCTTAGGTATAAGATGTAGACAGGTAGAAACTGGGCCTCAAGAAAAAAGACACACATCCTCAAGTCTGCCTTCATTTTCCTATGGCTACCCCCAGCTGCAAGGGAATCTGGGAAGCTGTATATTTTAATTGGGCACGTTGTCATCCTCAACGTCATGGTTGTGAAATAAGGAGGAAGGGGAGGGTAGCTGTTTGGTGGCATACTTAATTCAAGTACATTCAAGTACTGTGGAGGGTAGTGCCATAGGATTTCAACAGGAGGACAGGAGAGTTTTCACCTAATCAGAAATGACACCCTCATGGAGGTGGAACTTAAAGGGCTTTGAAATATGTTTAGAGCTTCTGGAAACAAAAATTTTTTCAGAGCAGATGTTATGGGGACTAACATGAGAGACAGGAAATTACCTTATACCAAAGGCATGAGGCAACCTCTCTTCCCAGTGTAAAAAGGAAGGATTTGCATTATAATGAGGAGAAAGCTGTCACTGGAGTGGAAGGTACATTAAGGGAATCACAGGGAAATTATAAAAGCCCTTGAAAGGCAAGCAGAGGTTCGGGGCTGGAGAGAAGAGGAAACGAAATAAGTTCTCATTCAAACTTCCGGCATGAGTAGCGGGGGTAAGGTGACAGCATCTCTAGACACAGGAAAAATGGATAGTCTGTTCAGAAAAGTGGGAAAGAATCAATCAAAGGGATATTAGAATATCTTGCACCTTAATAGATACACAGCAAGTTTGTGCTCACGGAAGAAAAAGGAAATAGAACTATCAAAGATAGTCACACATTCTACGTTTCCTAGCAGCCCAGCAGGATTGTGGTTGTCCAAGAACGTTGGAAAGAAGCAGCACATTTTTAGGAAAGAGGATGGTTCCATTTGCAATGCACTCAAGTAGACAGAGTCAAGCAGCCTAGGAACTGAGGATCTAGGAGCAGCACACAGGGGAGGCCTGAAGTCTGCAGGTATTTGGACGGGATTTATTACTATTATTATCATTGTAGGTTGTTTTCTGATTACCTAGACATTTTTTATTTGTTTATTTGTGATACATAATGTACATATTTTTGGGATACATGTGCTATTTTGATACATGCATATAATATGTAATGATCAAATCAGGGTATTTAGGATATTCATCACCTTAGAAATTTGTCATTTTTTATGCTGCAAACATTTCAGATCTGCTCTTCTAGCTATTTTGACACATACAGTAAATTATTGTTGCCTATACTTACCCTGCTATGGAGGTTGCTGTCGCAGAAGGGACAGGATTTATTTGTAAAGGGATGAAGATGGAAAACCATAGAGAAAACCAGAAACAGAGCCTCATAGACACTCAGCATTAAGGAATAAGACAGTGAGGAGAGAGCCGTGATGCCAGGTCAGCAACACTCAGCAAGAATGTGCTACCAGAGGTGCTGTCTTAGTCTGTTTTCACACTACTGATAAAGACATACCAGAGACTGGGTAATTTATAAAGAAAAAGAGGTTTAATGGACCCACAGTTCCATGTGGCTGGGGGCTGGGGAGGCTTCACAATCATGGCAGAAGGTGAAAGGCATGTCTTACATGGCAGCAGGCAAGAGAGAGCATGTGCCAGGGAACTCCCTTTTATAAAACCATCACATCTTGTGAGACTTATTCACTCTCACGAGAACAGCATGGGAAAAACCCGCCTCCATGATTCAATTACATTCCACTGGGTCCCTCCCATGACACGTGGGAATTGTGGGAGTTATAATTCAAGATAAGATTTGGATGGGGACACAGCCAAACCATATCAGGTGCCAAGAAAGCAAAAGCACAGGGTGGGCAGCAAACAGAGGTGAAAGAGAATGAAGAGGAAATGGCAGGAACAGGCCGCTAGATCTGAGCAGGGAGCTTATCCTCAGCCTTGGGGAGCTGGTGCTCGTGGGTAAGAGATGGAGCCATGCTGCAGGCCTCTGAAGAGGGAGGTGTGGTAGGGAAGGATAGGTAACAGGCTCAGGACAAGAAAACAGAAAACATGCAGTCCAGTTGGAAGAAGTAGTAAGGTAGAATTCTTTTTGTTTTGCTTTTCCCTTAAGGCAAAGGTGATCTGAACACACCTGAAGACAGACAAAAAGACCTGCACAGAGAAACTGAATAGACATATAGAAAAATGTACAGTTTCTCCACATTTCCTACCAACCAGGCAGATGGGTGATGTTTTGCATGTATGAATTATAGTGCCAGCCCTATGTAGTACACAGTTCTTACTGCACTTTTTTAAAAAGTAAAGATGATTTTTCCCCCTAAATACAGGACACTATATATTTTTCAGAAATATGTTTTTGCTATTAAAAAAATTCTTCCTGAAGAGTTTCATGGTTTTTCTTGTGTGCATAAATTAGGAGTAATACCTTGTATACTAGAAATATGGCAACATTTAAAAATGTGAGCAATTCATGAATACATGTTTAAGGGGGGCAAAACTCACTGTGAGCATGCCCATTCCTTTTTAACCCCAGTTGCGTGCGTGAATATCATAGTGCAATTAGTTTTCTCACTGAGAAATGCAGTTCTTCATAGATACTGTCTAATGCCATGGAGGCAGGTCAGGAATGGGCAGTATTTGAGGGTGTTTAGCAGCACAAGCATGTCCAGCAGGGTGTATTTGTGTGAAGTGTTTGTACATACAGAGAACGAAGCAAGTACTTTATCATTTTCAGAAGCTTTATTTTTGCTTGGTAGTTTTACTGAGACAGGGTCTTGCTCTGTCAGCCAGGGTAGAGTGTAGTGGTGTGATCACAGTTCATTGCAGCCTCAACTTCCTAGGCTCAGGTGACTCTCCCACCTCAGCCTCCTGAGTAGCTGGGACTACGGGTGCTTGCCACCATGCCCAGCTAACTTTTTGTATTTTTTGTAGAGATGGGGCTTTACCATGTTGCTCAGGCTCATTTTCAGAAGCATTATGAAGGGAAAGGGAACATGTGAAGTGGGAGAAGTTATCCGCTTAGGAGGGTGTGGGACAGAGGTGTGGCTCACTTCTTCAGTGCCCTGACTCTCAAACCCTTAGGGAGAGCATGCAGACAGGCAGGTCCAGAGGTCATGGGGAGCATTTTTGGGCTCCGACCCCATGGCAGCATCTAGGGGTGTTTACAGCTCCTAAAGCCCAAGTAGGCATGTGTTACAGTGTGCTCTTTCAACATTGCCATCTGCAGGTGGCTTGTGTTAATCAGCTCAGTTAGACCCCCTGCCTTATCAGAAGGACAGAGGGCTTTCTGTGTCCTGGATTCTTGCCCTAGTGTGCCAAAAAAACAAAAAAAAAACAAACAAAAACAAACAAACAAAAAAAAAAAACAAAAAAAAAAAAACAAAACTGGATCACAAGTGGCCTTGGAGGATGACTGCAAGGTTTTATTGAGTTGTGGAAGTGACTCTCAGCAAGATGGATGGGGAGCCAGAAAGGGGATGGAGTGGGAAGGTAGTCTTCCTCTGGAGTCAGGCTACCCAGCAGCTGGACTCTCCCCTGACTGCCCCCAGCTGATTTCCCCTCGGCATCCATGTCCTTCCACTGTCCCTGGCCTACCGATGTCTGCCAGTGTGTTCTTCTCCTCTCGATGTCTAGCTACTTATGTATGTGCCTGCTAAGGTCTCTTGGGTTTATACGGGTATAGGATGGGGGACATGGCAGGCCAGAGTGGTCTTGGAAAATGCAGCATTTGGGCGTGAAAACAGGAGTGCCTGTTCTCACTTAGGCCTGTGGGCACAGACCTGAGGATAGAGCTATCACCAGGGACCCTGCCTTCTCTACCCAGCACTTCCCTGCCCCCTCCCATATTATATGTACCCAAATATTCATGTTTTTAAATATTTTTAGCTCTTCAGCATGTATACTGTGGTTCATCAGTACTAGTTAAATGGAAAAGAATAATTGAATCACTTATTTGTTCTGTTTAACTGGGGCCAAATCACGTCTCTGGATTATTTTTGTTGTTGAAGCATCCTTTATGTTGACTTTGCAAACAGCATTTTTATTTCACAAAACTGTAGCACATAAACTTGACTGTGAAGTGGCATCAAGCCTAGATGAGAATATAAGATGTACGGAGGTCTAGAGTAGAACAAATGAACAAACAAGCAACAACAAATACCAAGCTCCAAGACCGTAATTTAAGTGAAAACAAATAAAAGCTGAAGAGGATCTAAACTTCATCAGAAAAAAGAATCAGGACCTGAAACATACATTTGAGTTTCTGCCTCATCACTAAAGGAATTTAGATTTTAGGATTTCATGTATCTTCTGGGGACCCTTAGTGCTTTTTATCTGTAAAATAATGAGCTGGAGGAGATGATCTATAAAATCACTTCTAAGCAGCCCTAGAATTATGTGATGCTATGAAAATAAAGCCATCACTCGTTGAACGCTGCCCTTAGCAAGCTGTGTAGACAGAAGAGAAAGATGTCAATCTGATAAATGAGAATATTAACTGGTAAGTCTGCAGCTTTGATCTCTGTGAAACAAGTTCATATATGTAAGCAGCTAGAACATTATTCCTGGTTTCAGGTTAGAACCATCACACAGCTGATTGGACACAGAACATTTGGGAATCGAAATCTCTGCCCATTTTCCAGCTGTCTTAATGAGCAGTTACATTTGATCACACTGAGCCTATAGATTGCTTCGATTTGGTCATAGTCCTAAAAACTCAAACTAGATATACTTATATCTAAATATTTAATTCACTCACAATTCAAATACATTGACATTGCCTTCTGTAATGAAAGGCCATGTTGTTTGATAGTATAAACTTATGAAAGAAGCTTACCTAATAGCAAGGCATGTTTGTGTAAATTCAGAAAAAGGAAAGTTAAGGGGTGACCATGCTGGCATTTTACATGGAGAAGATGTATCTTGTTCCCGGGTCAGGAGAGACCGATACCACATTTGCTCCTTCAAATAGAAATGAGGCCTGTTTGGCAACTTGATGTGAGTGCTCTTCTTAACCTGGTTGTTGTGTTCTTGCTGTTTATATCTCGGCAGCAGTGGGCAGCTGGAGCCTCCTGGGAGAGGATTTCTCCTTAGCAATCTCTGAAGTTGTACTTGGGATACTTTAAAATAGGCATGAGGTTAGCAAAGGAAAATAGCTGTAATGCTGTGGTAACTAGCTGAAGCATATGTGTTCATGTCCACATGCAGCTTATGTTGAGCAAAAGTATCTTGCACATTTTTAAGGAATTTACAAATGCCTCAGCCAGGTTTGATGTGCAGAATATTCTGCTTGTTGTACACCACAATGTGAATTCTATGGTGACTATTTTTTTCACTGTGGTATTTCAGTTATTAACCGTGTGTCTAGCACATTAGACCTTTGGTAAGTATCAATGAAAGGGAAAGGGGAAGAGAGAAAGAATACCACTTTCATGTGTCTAGTCCTCTATATAGTCAAACCCTTTTCTAGGACCTATACATGTCCACGTCCCTCCATGACCATTCCATTTCTCCCTTTGTTATTTCAGACAGATGTAATAATTTCTGAGAAGTATCCATCTCCATCACTGTTCAGGCCCTACAGTCCAGACGCTTCCCTCATTGCATATCCATGACTCTGTTGTATTCTGATTAGCACCTGCACAAAAACATGCAATGTAGAATGTAAACAGGGGCAACCATCCATGTGTGCAGAATCAGGAACTCCAGCTACCTGCTGCAGCAAGGGAGTAGTTTCTTCTATCTGTGCTCTGTTAGAAGGTGGAAACAGAGGCTGAGATTAGGGAGATAGAGGATTTATAGAGCACCCTTCCTGTTCAATGGGAAGAAACAACTTAGAGGTTGAATGCCTCCTGAAAAAGCATTTCCTCATCATATTTTAAAAATATATATGTTGCAGCGTTGTTTGTGATGTCATCCCCTTGCAAGTTGTCCTCTCTTTTCAACCCCAGTAAGTTTTATGAGCAGCAACCAGGGACACTTTTGTTGTTATTTTTGAAGAAAAAATGTAGGGAGTGGATTTGCAGCGCTCAGGTGATGTATGGTTTGCATTCTTAATAGATACTAGAGCTTTAAACTTTCAAATGCACTAAAGAATGGAGGCAAAGACCTTATCAGAATAATATATGCCTTATGTGCTTTTAAACAGGACAAGTTTTTTTTATCATGGGGAGAAGAAAAAAAGATGTGTTTCTTACACAAGATAATAGGTGCCATGTGGTTCATTTCCTCCTTAGCTTCCCAGATCTCCAGTAATGACGGACAGATAGCTTGTCAAAAAAAGCCTTATCAGTTTAATGTAACCAAGGCAGTCTACCCTACAGGATGACCTCTGCTGCGTCCATGAAGAATATAAATTTCTTTGGGGTTGGGAGAAAATAAAAATGCCAATAACCATAACAAGGCTTAGAATATCTTATGAGAGTCACCCTTTCCTGAAGCAATTGCTTTCTCTTGTACTGGAAATTGACATGAAATTTAGGGCTAAGTGCAAATGCCTGTGGTGTGCAGATCTCTACACATATAAGCCTGACCAGAAGGACAAATTAGATTATCTTTTAAGGTAGCAGCTGAAGCTGGTGGATCAGAGCTGTGCACACAGACAGGTAGGTACGCGTAAAACTTAAGAACCTACAGCTAAGACAGGAGTATGCTGTGTTTATTTTGACTGCAGCTGTTGACCACCATACACACATTCAGAAGTGCTGCCAACTCCTTAAAAAGTCTGGGAATGTGGCCAAAGACTATTCTTGTCTTGGCACAGATAGATGATTGCTTGGGAAAATATCAGAAAAAGTCACCTCCAGCATGTATCCTGTTGGGGGCCTTGTGATGTATGGGAGAGTTGGAGGGGGGGCCATGCTCCTGATGGGTGCTAACCGATGGATATTGCGCTGGTGCCAGGAAGCTCCTCCCAATCGGGGACTCACCTAATTTATATCCATCAGGAGCAGAGTGGGACAACTGCCCTATAACACAGAACTCCAAACCACACACTTTGTTTTCCTTACCTATATAGCATTTACCCATGAGGGCTTCTTTTGAGCCTGTCTTGAAAAAAAAATAAAAATTCAAGATAAATGTATATTTATTTTTAAAAATATCTAAAATGCCATTCTAAGGCCCATTCTTAATGTTTTGGAAGAAGACTTTCTCTGTGATAGTCCGTGTAATAGACTCTTTTAAATTCTGATTAATCTTGAATTTTGAGAACATTAGACACCAACTTTATGTGGCAGTGAAGTCTTTCCAAAATATATCTATATATCTACACACACATGTGTGTGTGTGCGTGTGTGTATGTGTGTGTATAATGGTAGCAATGTTAATATAGAAGGAAAAGAAAGAGAAAAACCACATCGTCATCTCAGTGTATATTTAAAAAGCATAAGATAAAATTCAACATACATCATGATAGCAACTTTTTGTTAATTATAAATGTCAGAGGCTTGTTTTTTTATTGAAAATTGTTTATTGATGTCACATCAATTTATTAAGAGACATCATAAAAAATAGAAGGAACCCACAGTTCTAAACTATTTCTACTAAATATATTCTAAAAGAACATGATAGCTTATAAACTCACTGTTGTAGGAAACAAGAAAGAATATGCATATATGAGTCTAATGGACCTGGGAAAAATATATGCAAAAGCTTTGAGACTTAATAATATTCAATAAATGTTCATTTACCTTATCTATCTCTATTCTTATCTATCTATCTACCTACCTACCTACCTACCTGTCTAGCTACTTATACTGTAATGAGCCACATAACCAGATTTTGGTCAATGATGGACCACATATTTGATAGTGGTCCCATAAGGTTATAATGAAGCTGAAAAATTCCATTTTCAGTGTCCATTGCTTGGTGACATTGTAGCGGTCTTATGCCATAGCACAGTGTATTCCTCATGTGTTTGTAGTGATGCAAACAAACCTATTGCATATAAACAAACTTAATGGTATAAACAAACCTACCGTATTGCCAGTCATATAAAAGTATAGAACATATAATTATATACAGGAGATAATATTTAATAATACTATGTTATTGGTTTTGCATTTATTACACTCTGCTTTTAATCTTTGATAGTATATTCCATATACTTTTCTAAAAGTTAACTGTAAAACAACCTCTGGCGGGTCCTTCAGGAGGTATCCAGAAGAAGGCATTATTATCATAGGGGATGGCAGTTCCATGCATGATTATTGCCCCAGAAGACCTTCCAGTGGAACAAGATGTGAAGTTGGAAGACAGTGATATTGATTATCTCAACCCTGTGTAGAGCTAGCCTAATGTGTGTGTTTGTGTCTTCATTTTTAATTAAAAATTTAAAAGTAGTGTATATTACACTGTACCATCTGGGTTTGTGTGAGTACACTCTGTGATTTTCACACAAGGACAAAATTGCCTAGGGTCATATTTCTCAGAATGTATCCCCATCGTTAAATGATGCATGACTCTGTGTGGCATTTCTGAAGATACAATATGTTGTTAAGCCCAACCCTCAGTAACAGAGGCACTGTCATATTTTATTCTATTTTTAATTTTTTAATTTTTAATTTTTGAGGGTACATACTAGGTATATATATTTATGGGGTACATGAGATGTTTGGATATAGGCATGCAATGTGTAATAATCACATCCTGGAGAATGGGGTATCATACCCTCAAGCATTTATCCTTTATGTGACAAACAATCCAGTTATATTCTTTCACTTATTTTAAATGTACAGTTCAGTTATTATTGACTACAGTCACCCTGTTGTGCTATCAAATAGTAGATCTTACTCATTTTTCTATTCTTTTGTACCCATTATCCATCCTCACTTCCCCCTGACCCCACACAGTCATATTTTATTGTCAGCTTGAAGTTATCCTTCAATTCCACAACTATTTAAGGAGTATCTATTTGAACGAAGCTCATAGCAGAGGTTACCAAATATTACCCCCAATTATCAAAGAATTACAGTGCACACATTTCCTAAAGTTATGCATCCAGAAAGCAACCCAGATTTTGTCATTGTTTTTCCTTGTTTTTGTTTTTTACATAAACGTATTTTCTTTTTTAATGAACAGTTGAACAAACTAGACTGAATTAAGGCAAGTATAAGAGTTACATAAAAGATGGTATTATTGTTTTGGAGGGAAATCCATGCCCTAATCAGTCTCAAACATGAGTCAAATCGCTATGGTTTTCAATAAAGACAGAGTCGGGATTTTTTTCTCACTAAATATGTTTGTTTGTTTTGTGTTAGTGTTCTATTTCACCTGTGTTGGGCAGCATGCTGTATTTTTCCCCACGTGGCATGATACTCCTGCTGTGTGTAAAGACATCCAAGAGAACCACATAACCCTAAGTGTTTCTGGCTCCAGAGGGGCAAAGGTTTCTGCTAAATTAATCTCTTAAAGGCTGCTTTGGGAAAGTGAGCATGCCTTTTTAATCTGCATGCCCTGAACTCTGAGTTGAGGACTTCCAAACAGCTTCTTTGTGACAGTCAAGAGGGAGTGTAGCTTTGATTCCTCACTGGAGTAGAGAGCGAAGGGAGGGACCCGAGGAGGCTTGTTACAAGCTGCTGTGAGGTGAGGGTCAGCTGGGTCTCCCTAACAAGGTAACTGCCACGTTTCCAACAGGGCCCGTCTAATCAGAGCTGCTCAGCCTTTTAGGAATGCCTTTTAGATTTTTTTATTTTAAAAAGAACTTTTGTATTAAAGGCACTTGACATTCCCCAGGTAGCTTATAATTCAAGACAGTTTGATCCGTGAGATCATTGTGCGTTCTTTAATGGAGTTCAGTGAAGCATAACCTGGGAGAAAAGATGATAAAAATCACAGCTGGCTTTACTCAAATTCAGGGCTGGCATGACTACTTTCAGGAGAGTGCAAAAAAATTCTCTTAAATTTAATTTTGAAAATTGGCCTGGTGAGATGTTTATTTCATTGAATAAGTTGTGTTCCAGAAAGTACCATGAAGGGATCAAATATTAACTTATTGCAATACAGTAATTATCTCCTATTAACAGAAAGCATTCCGAGGAAATGTGCAACAGTTTGTTCTCTGTATATGCCCCTCCTTCTGCACCTGGGCTCGGGAAATGATGGCCTGTGGGCCACATATCTAGCATGCTGCCTGTTTATGTGAATAAAGCTTTATTGGAACACCAGCCATGGCCATTCATAGACAAGCTGTCTAGAACCTCTTTTGGATCACAACCGCAGAGTTAAGTAATTGTGAGACAGACTCTGGTCCACAAAGCCTGAAGCATTTATTACCTAGTTCTTTATAGAAAAGTTTGCTGACATCTGAAGGACCCTCATACTAGCCGGGATCCCGATTGAGTTGTCTCTTCTGTTGAGTTCCTTCTTGGCAGAATCCCACCTGGTATCTCTTTACCAAAATACCTTTTATTAGCCTCATGTGGCTTTGGAGTCCTTGAAATGTGGCTAACATTACTAAAGAATGGAGTTTTAAAATTCTATTTAGTTTTAAATAATTTAAATGTAAATAGGTGCATGTGGTTAGTGGCAACCATATTGAGTTAATGAAATTGTGCTTTGGTTGCACCACAAACCAGGGAACAAAGTAGTCTGGCAGTCTCTGATCACATCGTGATATTTGTTTTCTAAATGTTTTATTGTGAAATAAAATACACACGCACACACATACACAATGTACAGAAACACAATTATACCATTTTTATTCAATGTGTATCAGATTAAGATTTCTATTTTTTTGAATTTGTCTTAATGATTTAAAGAAATTTATATAATTTAAATTTTGAAATTTTTGACATAATGTAGTCACATTCCCCAGTTTATTTCTGGTGTCAATTATGTGAGCTCTGTTTTTCCTTTTTTGCTGAATCCCCTTTTCTGATGGTTATCAATTTTATCTCTCTTTTAAAATAATCAGTGTTTAGTTCTCTTCTGCTCTAATTTATTTGTTCTCTCTTTGAGTCATTTCCTTTGAGAATAAAGAAATGTTCTCTTTCTTTAACTGCTTGGTTTGAATTCATAGCACAAGAATCTTTCATGATTTTTCCCTAATATATGCATTTTAGACTGAATTTTCTGCTTCTTTTTCTTTGATATTATCAGCTTAACTAGCATGTAATGTGGCTTTCTTTTAATTATCCAGTTTGAAATAGGTTGATCTCTCTGATTCTATCAATTTATGTGTTTCATGAAACCTGAAAAATTCTCAACCATTTTATCTTTGAATATTGTGTCTTGTGCATTGTCTTTTTAAAAATCTCCTTATATTTCATTCAAATATATTTTGCACTTTCTCATTCAATAGATTAAATATCAAACCTTTCTCTAATTTTTCTACTTTTTTGTTGCTCTATGGTTACTCAGTGTTATTTCTACATATCTATATTATAAATCACTAATATCCTCTAAGGCTATCTTAATCTGCCTTTAAACATTCCATTGATTTTTACATTTCAATTATCTTTTTTATTTTTTTTCTGTTTTAAAAGTTCATGCTGGTAGTCTTTCAAAAATTTGCCTGGTCATTTTTATGGTATATTGCTTCTTACTGATATCTCAAATTCCCTCTATGGTTGTTTAGACATTTAATAATACTTATTTTATATTCTGTATCTGATGATTCTAGTGCCTGATAGGTTTGTTCGTTTCTAATGACTATCACACGTGGCAGGTAGAAGTCATACATTTTGTAATTTTTTTATTGTATTTTGTTTTCCATTTGGATCTATCTCTCTGGAATTACCAGGAGGCTTGGATTGGGCCAGTTTCCCCCAGGGACAATTATGTTTGCTGCAGATGCCTTGGAACATTTCAGAGTTGACACAATTTCCCTTTCAACACAATTTCTTCTTGATGCTTCTCTGGCCATTCGGAGAGTTTTCTGGCCACTCCCTCTTGGGACCTGCTTGTCAGTTGTTTTCCTGGCAAAGCATGATGTTTATTTGTTCAAAATTCTGTGTGATTGCTGTGTCCCAGACTCAGGCACTGTGGGCACACAGACTCCAGGGAAAGCAGCTTGGGGCCAGAGCTGGAGTTTCTTCTCATTGTCACTCCTGTCACTTAGTGGCAGAGTAACTTGGGATAACCCTTTGAGTCTCATTTCCCTCTTCTGTAAAAATAAAGAAATGATTCCTACCTTATCATAATGTGGCGATATCAAAATAGAATAATTTGCAAAAATACTTTCGTGGTGTTATAATAAGTACACAAGGCATGATAATGTCTCCCAGTGTTTATGTGAATATTGGCATGATTTTTATGTCAATGATTATGATTGTTATCATTAAAAGACATGACAGTTGTCTGTGGGGATGACAGAATGGGGAAGAATATATTAAAAAGAAAATAAAGTTCAATAGCATATTTGATGAAGCTTTTGTACTACGTACTGTGGTAGACAGCAAAGGGATTAATTTATGACATTGGAGCCCATTAAACATCTTCTTTCCTCCCAGCAGAAACATTTTGTTATCACCCAACTTTGACATGTGTTAATCCATAACTTGCTCATCCTCAGTAACTAAATAATTTAGTAAACTAGGTTGATCAAGCTGTTGTGTTTCAATATCCTTGTGTTTCAAAGAGGTATTAAAAAGTTAATGACGTAGCAACAGGAAAGACAAAAAGGTTTATTAACAAAGTAATTAAGCATGCTAAAATTCTTATGTAAAAATGCATGAGAAAATACCCAAATTTGTCTTTTGTGTGTACCAGATAATATAGCATCAAAACTGATTAAAAAATCAAGACTAAACAAAGGACATAAGTAGTTTGAACACACATGTGTAAAAACAATCAGATCACCCCACCTCTCTCGCATGCTCTCTCTGTCTCTTCTCTGTCTCTGTCTCTGTCTCACACGCACACACACACACATAGACACACACACACACACAGTCTTACACTGTCTTTGATATAACATGAACTCAAAGAGACATGTGCACCGAAGTTCAATGTTTATTTTTTTCACTTTTTTTGTGAAGGAGAAGAAAATAAACAGAAAGAAACCTCAAATTCCTATTAATGGAAAAGTAGTAAACTTGACGTATGTTCACTGTTTCAATATAGCAGTCGAAAGCATATGAAAAAAAACTCAGCATCACTAATCATTAGAGAAATACAAATCAGAACCGCAATGAGATACCATCTCACACTAGTCAGAATGGCTATTGTTAAAAAGTAAGAAAATAACAGATGCTGGCAAGATTGTGGAGAAAAAGGAACACGTATACACTTCTGTTGGGAATGTAAATTATTTAATTCAACCATTGTGGAAAACAGTGTGGTAATTCCTCAAAACCTAAAAACAGAATACCATTTGACCCAGCAATCCCATTAACTGGGTGTATATACCCAAAGGAATATAAATTGTTCTCTTATAAACACACATGCACACATATGTTCATTGCAGCACTATGCACAATAGCAAAGACATGGAATCAACTTAAATGCCCGTCAATGGAAGATTGAATTAAAAAATGTGGCATATATACACCATTGAATACTATGCAGCCATGAAAAAGAATTAGATCATGTTCTTTGAAGGGACATGAATGGAGCTGGAGGCCATTACCCTTAGCAAGCTAACAGAGGAACAGAAAACCAAGTACCGTATGTTCTCACTTATAAGTGGGAGCTGAATGATGAGAACACATGGACACATAAAGGGGAACAACACACACACTAGGACCTTTCAGAGGGTGGAGGGTGGGAGGAGGGAGAGGATCAGGAAAAATAACTAATGGACACTAGGCTTCATAGTGGGTGATGAAATAATCTATACAACAAATCCGCATGACACAAGTTTACCTATGTGACAAACCTGCACATGTACC
Source organism: Rhinopithecus roxellana (assembly GCF_007565055.1). Classification (NCBI taxonomy): domain Eukaryota; kingdom Metazoa; phylum Chordata; class Mammalia; order Primates; family Cercopithecidae; genus Rhinopithecus; species Rhinopithecus roxellana. Next base: position 73,458,234 of record NC_044555.1, read on the forward strand.
CCTTAACTTAAAAGTTAAATTAAAAAACAAACAACCAGTATAACAGTTGAAATGAGGAAAGACCTGAAGAGCATCATGTAGAGGGATAAAATGCAAGTTGCAAGACAGTATCTGCTTTCTACCAGTTATGAGGTACATTAAAAAATGCAGAGAGCATTATCGTGTTCCTGGCAATTATTATTTAAGAAAACCTTACTTCAAAGAAGTGATTGGTTATGTATTACATGTTTGATAGTAGTCACAACTGGAGAAAGAGAAATAGTAATGAGACATGAGGTGTTATCACAAATGACTTCATCTTTACATGTTTAATGCTATTTTAAAATATCCAAAACAAACGTGACTATGCTATTGTTAATTTGGGGTAACATGTACATGAACTTTTGTCTTAATGTGTTTTATACTTTTATGTTTTCTTTTATTTAAAAGTCATAAAGCAGATGAACAATAAATTTAGAATAGACTCCTAGAGCTAGGTGCAGTGGCTACCAGTGCATCTGAACTCCAAGCTACTTGGGAGGCTGAGGTGGGAGAACCGGGTGAGCCCAGGAGGTCAAGGCTGCAGTGAGCTATAATCACACCACTGTACTCCAGCCTGGGTAACAGAATGAGATCCTATCTCAAAAATAAGTTAAATAAAAGGTAGAATCAACTTAGATTTCAATTAATGCATTTCTCTTTTTTTTTTTTTTTTGCCTTATTTTGTATATGTCTATAAATACAAAAATGAGAACTGGGTGTTGTGGCTAATACCTGTAATCCCAGCGACTCAGGAGGCTGAGGTGGGAGGATTGCTTGAGACCATGAGTTCAAGACCAGGCTAGTCTATATAGCAGGACCCCCATCTCTAAAAAAAAGAAATTAAAAAAAAAATAACCTCCAGAAGATGATGTTATTTAGAGGAACAGCACCATTGTGTTATGAGAGAAAATCGTTTCAATTTGTTTAGACAGTTTGGCTTTCTCTCTGTCTCTCTCTGTCCCCTTCCCTTCCCTTCCCTTCCCCTCCCCTCCCCTCCCCTCCCCTCCCCTCCCCTCCCCTCCCCTTCCCTTCCCTTCCCTTCCCTTCCCCTCCCCTCCCCTCCCCTCCCCTTCCCTTCCCTTCCTTCTCTTTCTCTCTCTTTCTTTCTTTCGAGACAGGGCCTTGCTCTGTTGCCCAGGCTGAAGTGTAGTGTTGCCAATCACAGCTCACTGCAACCTCCACCTCCCCAGCTCAAGCAGTCTCCCTGCCTCAACCTCTCAAATAGTTGAGACTGTAGGCATGCACCACCATGCCTGGCTCATTTTTGTATTTTTTGTAGAGATGGGTTTCACCATGTTGCCCAGGCTGGCTTTGAACTCATGGACTCAAGTGATCTGCCTGCCTCAGCCTCCCAAAGTGCTGGGATTACAGGCGCAAGCCACTGCGCCCAGCCTAGACTTTATTTATTTATTTATTTATTTATTTATTTATTTATTTATTGAGATAGAGTCTCGCTCTGTCACCCAGGCTGGAGTGCAGTGGCTCGATCTCAGCTCACTGCAAGCTCCGCCTCCTGGGTTCATGCCGTTCTCCTACCTCAGCCTCCCAAGTAGCTGGGACTACAGGCGCCTGCCACTACGCCAGGCTAATTTTTTGTATTTTTAGTAGAGAGGGAGTTTCACTGTATTAGCCAGGATAGTCTTGATCTCCTGACTTCGTGATCTGCCCACCTTGGCCTCCCAAAGTGCTAGGATTACAGATGTGAGCCACCGTGCCTGGTCTAGACTTTATTTTTAATAATCTAGAGGGAATATATATCTTCTCATTTCCATACCATGTAAATATAATCAAAGCACAACTAATTGAATTGTACAGGTAACTTTTTCTGCTGTGAAGGAATTGAACCATCAGAAATTTCCCAGCATAAAGATTAGCAGCATGGGACCCTGAGCGTGGTTCCAGACTCCAGCAGGCTCTAGCAGCATTCGCAGAGTCGCAGGCGTCTGCTCGATGTGCTTTGTTCCTATGGGCTGCAGTGATGTGAGTGCAGTCAGAAAGGAATGGGCACCTGGGAATACAACTCTCCGTCCCTCTTTACAATGAATAATCACTCAGAATTTTCACCAAAAAGTAGGCAGTGTTATTCTAATATAAAATATCTCTTCATCTAGTCAGAGCAATAGGACTTGAATATTAAGAAAGGAGTAGAACTTTAACAACGTCAGTATCATGAAAAACTTAAACTGGGCCGGGCGCTGTGACTCACGCCTGGTAGGCCAAGGTGGGTGGATCACTGTAGCTCATCAGTTTGAGGTCAACCTGGGCAACATGGTGAAACCTTGTCTCTGCAAAAAATACAAAAATTAGGTGGCCATAGTGGTCCGTCGTGCCTGTAATTGCAGCTAGTTGGGAGACTGAGGTGAGAGGATTGCTTGAGCCCAGGAGGAGGAGGTTCTAGTAAGCTGAGATTGTACCATTGCACTCCTGCCTGGGCAACAGAGCTAGACCTTGTCTGAAAGAAAGAGAGAGAGAGAGAGAGAGAGGGAGGAAGGGAGGGGAGGAAGAGGAGAAGGAGGAGGAGGAGGAGGAGGAGGAGGAGGAGGAGGAGGAGGAGGAAGAAGAAGAAGAAGAAGAAGAAGAAGAAGAAGAAGAAGAAGAAGAAGAAGAAGAAGAAGAAGAAGAAGAAGAAGGAGGAGGGAAGGAAGGAAGGAAGGAAGGAAGGAAGGAAGGAAGGAAGGAAGGAAGGAAGGAAGGAAGGAAGGAAGGAAGGAAGGAAGGAAGGAAGGAAGGAAAAAAGAAAGAGAAAAGAAAAAGAGAAAGAAAGAAAAAAGGAGGAATTTATTCATTTATTTATTTCGTTGTAGTTGACATTTAATATATAAGCCTATTTCATTCCTTGGGATCTTGCTCCTGAACCTCCATCTGCCTAGAGCAATTTAACCACATGTTGTCCATTTACTCTAGAGTCATCTCCTCTCTGCTGAGTTCAGGTGCCCCACTCCACCCCCAGTTACAATGGCCCACTGAGTCCTACCATCGACTATGAGAAAGGAAACTTCATTCTTGGTCACACACATCTATTGGAATATGCGCTTGTGTGCATGCCTGCATGTACCTGTGCAGCCATTAGCTGCTTGGGGACAGGAGTCATGTTGTATTACTTATTCTATTCACAGCACTTAGGACAGTGACCAAACCCATGACAGATAATCAGTGTGAAATTCTAAAATGCTGGAACAGTACAATTCATGTCATATACAAAACTTGACAGTGGAAATGGGCCACATCAACCAGGAAAAGTTCAACTTGTTGACTCAAGACATAAAAGCATGACTGAATTTAGGGACAGGAGATGCAAAAGTTTAGTAAAAAGGATGTGCTTGAATTTTGAAAAGGTTATTATTATGGTGAAAATATTTAAAGACATACAAAAGTAAGAAAATAGTGTAATAAACTTTCTATTGCCAGGCTTCAAAAAAGAAATTCACTAATGGCCAATTTTATTTCATCTATACCTTTCCTCCTGCTACAGTTTAAATGATTGTGCTCCTTCCAAAACTCATGTTGTAACCTAATCTCAATGGGATGGTATTAGGGGCCCGAGCTTTGGGGAGGTGATGAGCTCATGAGGGTAGAGCCCTCCTGGGTAGGATTAGTGCCCTTACAAAAGGGGCACCAGAGAGCTCCCTTGCCTCTTCCACCACATGAGGACACAGAGAGGAGGTTCTGTCTATGAAGTAGTAAGCAGATCCTCACCAGCCACTGAATCTGCCATGCCTTGATTTTGGACTTCCAGCCTCCGGAATTATAAGCAATTATTATCTGTTGCTCATAAGCCAGCCAGGTGATGGTATTTTTGTTACAACACACCAAGCGGACTGACTCCTTTTTCCCCTTTGGATTATTTTGATACCAGCTGTTGAGCTCACATTATGTTTTCTGTAAATATTTCAGAATTTATCTCTAGAATGTAGGAATGCTTTGTTAAGAGTCATGTGAATGTGTGACTTTGGAGAGGACACTAGGGCTTTTGAGCCTTTATTTGAGAAGGGCACAACATAACATGGTCAACAGACAGCAAACATGGCTCTTGAAAAGTATACCTTGAGTGGAAAGTTTGATCAGAAGGAAGCAGTATATTATGTTAATTAGCAGAACACGAAGTGCATTGCTTACTCTGTATTCCCTTGAAAGGCTTCTTCCCTTCTGGAGATACCTTTGTTAATGACACCAGACTTAGCTTGTAGGTGTGGTGGCTCATACCTATAATCCCAGTATTTTGGGAGGCTGAGGCGGGTGGATCACCTGAGGTCAGGAGTTTGAGACCGGCCTGGTCAACATGGTGAAACCCTGTCTCTACTAAAAATACAAAAATTAGCTGGACGTGATGGCACACACCTATAATCCCAGATACTCAGGAGGTTGAGTCAGGAGAATTGCTTGAACCCAGGAGGTGGAGGTTGCAGTGAGCCAAGGTCGTCCTACTGCATTCCAGCCTGGGCGACAGAGCAAGACTCCATCTCAAAAAAAAGGAAAGGATTTCTATTTTTCTATTATTTTGTCATTTCTGCCTCACTTCAAGAAACAGATATTTAGTAGATGCTTAGTAAAAATACTTCTAGATGACACACTCACTTAACTTTACAGTAACATATAACTGCAAAGTATTTTGATTTTCTTACAATACCCATCATGGTGCATTAAGTTTATCACATCAATCTATGATTTAGCTCAAAAGGTTTTATATTTCAGGAATTTATAGTCCACACACATTCATATAAATATATATATATATGTATGCATATATATTATACACACACACAGACACAGAGAGAGAGAGAGAGAGAGATACACAAAGAGATACAAACAGTCTAGGGACATTTATTCCAGGAACACTCATGGAAAAGGAAAAATGCCAGCCTTGTCAGAGATTAGTATTAAAAAAAGGAAAACATGTTAATACGGAATTTTGTTATGGAAATTTTTAAAACACAAATATTTTCTGTCACGATCTCTGTACAAACACCCACCAAAAAAGAAAGCAATGAAAGCAAAGTCCAGCTTATATGCAAAATATGGTAAAAACCTCTATACCAGAGGTCCCCAACCCTCAGGCCACAGACGGGCATTGGTATCCATCTGTGGCCTGTTAGGAACCAGCCCACACACCAGGAGGTGAGCGGCGGGCAAGTGAATGAAGCTTCATCTGTATTTACAACCACTCCCCATCCCTCTAATTACAGCCTGAGCTCCGCCTCCTGTCAGATCAGTGGCCACATTAGATTCTCATAGGAGCATGAACCCTATTGTGAACTGTGCATGTGAGGGATCCAGGTTGTGTGCTCCTTATGAGAATCTAATACCTGATGATCTGTCACTTTCTCCCGTCACCCCCAGCTGGGACTGTCTAGTTGCAGGAAAGCAAGCTCAGGGCTCCCTCTGATTATACATGATGGTGAGTTGTAGAATTATTATATTATATATTACAATGGAATAATAATAGAAATAAAGTGCACAATAAATGTGATGTGCTTGAATCATCCCAAAACCACCCCCACACCCCCTTGTCCACAGAAAAATTGTCTTCCACAAAACTAGTCCCTGGTGCCAAGACAGTTGGGGACCGCTGCTCTATACCCCAATAGGCAACATTTTCATTCTTCTGTGCTATGTACATTCTAAGAGCTTGCTCTGTAATCACAGTGGCCTGTGCCTAGATTTTTCTTTTTTCTTTTTGAGTAAGAACTAGTAAGACAATGGCTAATACAGTGGAAGATTGTGATGAATTTTGTGTTTAATAAAGCAACAGGTGGTTGAAGTTCATTTTAATTCCTTAGCAAGAATGAGTAAAACCCAGGAAATTGTTAGTATTCACCTCTCTAATGGAAAGTCATAAAATTAGTCTTCTTCCTTCTGATTTGGCCTCAATTACAGAGTGTGTTGGATTGGTGATGTAAAAGTTACTAAACACCATGGGATCGTGCAGGGTGCTTAATCAGTTATATTGCAGCCCTATAAAACAGAACTCCTGTGATAGAAATTAAGGCAACAAAATAGCTCAATTAGCTGTCTATATATGGGTGTAGTAGAATGAAACGTAGAGGGAGGATTAAGGCCAGACACAACTAGTGGACCTTCTTCAATCAGAAATGGAAGTTTGGAATTCTGGGGGGTCTTGGATTCAAGCCAATTGTTTATGGTTCATGAGAGGAGATGGGGTGGCATGAAAGAATCCTCAGCTTTTGGAAAATTCTTCAAAACAGTAAAAATTAGTGAACGTGTTTGTAATATTTTACTAAGTCAAAGATGCATTCTTAGACTATGATTTTAAAGTGAAAGTGATCAAAGATGTTGATAAGTCACATATCCTTATTATAAATAGAGGAGAACAATGCTTTAGGGAGAAAATAATGTGTGCCCAAGGTTATGTTGTTGGTTAATGAAACAAGGACTAGAAATATTTTTTTCCAGATTCTAGTGAACATTCTGTACCGTACTCCCTCTTCTTTTTCTTTTTTCTTTTTAAATATAATGTTACTTTAAAAGGACAAAAGAAACAGTCACCTATTCTCTGTATAATTTACTTTATTGCTTTTCAAACAACCACATATAGGTAAAATATATGTTTTATAAGAAGAGAGTATTACTTTGAGTATACCAGCACACACTGTGGATCTCCTCACCATGTTGGCATGGCAAATGGTATAATTCATTCAACTCAACATAATTTAATGATGTCTTTCAATGGGCTGGCCCTGTTCCTTAGAGTAAGTATGTTGAGCCGAGTTAAAAACATACATCTCAAATGTTTGGCAGTCCCTCTTTCCTCACAATTGTTGAAGAAATGAAGTATTTACAGATGTACAGTTTTTTCTACTCTCATTTTCTCCCTTATCCATTTCATCCAACAATTGTTCATTCCATGATTTAATTATATTGCCTGAAAGTAGTGACAACTTTGAATAATCATTCGCATTCATGTTGAGATGAAAATACCATGTAGGGGTGAATTTCATTAATCACAAATCTCTTTTTTAGTATACACTGCTTTTTCTTTTCTATTTCTGTATTAGGCCCATAATTCACCTTCTCATTCAAAAGAGAGTAGAGCACCTTGGAAATTTCTGTTGGGAGACATGGCAGGTCGACTTCTATTAATAGATGGTTCCTGTGACTTTCTCTCCCCAGTATTACTTTCAGAACTATGTTACATTTATGTACAAGGCAAAAGGGATTTTGCAGATGTAGTTCAGGTTACTAATCAGTCAACCTTAAAATAGGGAGATTATCAGGCTGGAACTAATCCAACTACATGAGCCATATAAAAGCAGCGTTTTCTCCAGCTGGTGTCAGAAGCAGAAGTCAGAAAGATCTGAAGCATGAGAAGCCTTGGATGGGAGGGAGGCCTTCTGACACTAAAAGATGTGGAGGGACCCAAGAGCAGCCTCTAGGAGCTGAGAGTGACCCCAGCCAACAGCCAGAAAGGATTTGAGGGCCTCTGCCGGGCATGGCGGCTCTCACCTGTAATCCCAGCACTTAAGGTGGTCGAAGTGGGCGGATCACTTGAGGTCAGGAGTTCGAGACCAGCCTGGCCAACATGGTGAAACCCCATCTCTATTAAAAATACAAAAAGTAGCCAGGCATGTAGTGCACGCCTGTAATCCCAGATACTCAGGAGGCTGAGGCATGAGAATGGCTTGAACCTGGGAGGTGGAGGTTGCAGTGAGCCGAGATCACACCATTGCACTACAGACTGGGTGACAGAGCAAGACACCATCCCCCACCCCCCAAAAATTGGGGGGACCAAAACTGGATTCTGCCAGCAATCCCAATGAATTTGAGCAAGATTTTCCCCCAAACCTGCCAGCACCTTAATTTTGGCCTTGTGAGATTCTAAGGCGAGAAATTTGCTCAAGTTGTAGTAATTGGTTATGCAGCAAAAGAAAATTAATAGTTTTCTAGGGGCAGACAGGATTTTTACCATCATTTAAATTTTTTTTTAAAAAGATGTGGAGGAGAAAGAAAGAGGGAGAGAGACTAAATGAAAATGTTCTACACTGTTAAGTTGTGCTATTGGAAAGCACTCTAATGCAGATGGAGGCTCCAAAAAGAAAAACGTGGTTATGAGCAGAGAATAAAAAGGAAGAGAAATCTTTGGGAAGAAATAGGAGAGAACAAAGAGGCCCCTGCCCCCTGCCCAGGCCTTGCTGTAAGTCAGCTCTGGAAGATAAAGGAGACCTAAAGAGGAAGCCACGTCATCAGGGAAAAGCTAGATTTGTGTCTGGGGGAGAAAGTGAAGAGTGTTCCAGAGAAGGTTTCAGGGAGCAGAGAAGTTTGCTGAGGACACAAAGGAAGCCGGAGCAAAAACTCCCTGAAGGGTTTTAGAAGGGAGGACAGGGGAGGGGAATGGAGGCAGGTTAATGGTATGTAAGAGTGATATAAATGATGTAAGTAAAGACGTGACCTGGCGGGCCCAACCCTGCTGGTGCCTGAGAGCACTTGTCCTGATGGCCCTTTAGGATACAGTGAAGGAAGAGGGACTCAGAACACCTTAGTCCCCGCAGCTTCCAACAGTCGGGCTATAAAGTGCAGTTCTCTTAGATAATCATGAGTTCAACACCACCCCCCTCCCACTCCAGTGTCAACTCCATGCAGGCAGATCACGGAACAATATCTGGGACATCGCAGGTGCCCAGGAGGTATTTATTGAGTGAACTTCAAGAAGACTTTCTTTTCTATGTCCTAGTATTAACACTGCCTGCAGAGAGAGGAGTTTAGAAACTGCTTCTAGGCATGTTGAGTATGAACTAAATCAAATTACCAAGAAAGCCTCAAAAGCCCTGAATCCTGATGTTTAGATAAAAGAGACATTTGGGTATATATTTTTGTTTTTCTTTCTTTATAGAGAGCAACTGTTCATCTATGATAATTTTTTATTTCCATCCTTTCCCCATCCCTAGCCCCACAAAAGAATCCCAACCCTCCTACATCCTTCTCCATTTGATCAAATGCCATTTTTTTTCCAGTTGTTCAAACCAGATAGCTTGGATCCTTTTTTAGCTCTCTGTGGCCCTTACACTGTATAAATCCTGCACATATTTTCTAGGCTCTGTCTTTCAACTATATCCACAGTAAGCCACTATTTAACACCTCTACATTTACCCCCCATATCAAGTTAGCAAACACACATCATAATGCATTGTGTGGGCTGTGAAGTCTAACTGGTCTACCTGTTCCTACCCTAGTCTCCCCATATAGCAGCCACAGTGGTTCTATTAAAGTGTAAGTCATGACAGGGTCCCTTGCTTTCCTTCTCAATCTGAATTAAATCCAGTCAATGCCAGCACCTACTACATGACCTTGTTCCTGGCTCTCTTCCAGGTGTCTTTTCCCATCTCCTTACCTGTTGTTAAGAGATAGAGCCAGCCATGCTGTCCTCCAAGTATGACTGTGCTGGAGGGGAGTTTCCACTTCCTGTTTCTCCTGCTTGGAATATTCTACCACCCGATATTTTCAGGGCTCACTTTTTTACTCCCACAATCAGAGAGATTTTTGTTTTCTTCTGACTGCTCTATTCAAAATCCCAACCACCTCATCACTCTTTATTCTTATAACATGGCACACTTTTCTTCCTAGCTCTCATTATCACCTGCCATATTATATATATTTATCTCTTTAGTAGTTTTTTGTCTCTCCACTTTAGTGTGTAAGCTCCATGAGGGCAGAGGCTTTTTCCATTGTGTTCGTTGGTATTATTCCAGCTTCTGAAACTCCACCTGTTTTTAGTAGGTATTTAACAAATGGTAAATGAATGAATGGCTTTATTTCTTCCAGTAAATAATGGCTATTAGAAACTTGATTTAAAGATACGGTCACACAGTAAAGAGTGAAGATTTTATTCATGAATAAGACCAATAAAAGGGAGAAGAAACAAAGTCATCATGAAATAACCAAATGATAGGATGGGTAAAAAGTCACCAAATATGGAGCTCATGTAGACCTTCAAGATGCAACTCCTCAGTCTGAAGATGATGACAGTGAGACCACAGGATGTCTCATTTATGGCCTTTCAAGCTCAAACAACTACATTACCACCTGGCCATGACAAGAGCAGTCTTCTAATTGTCCAACACAGAAGATTATCTCTAAAAATTAGAAGGAAAAGAGACGTGGAGGCAAATGAAGAGTAGAACTCTTTATTGATTAGCTATTTGCCAGTCACACAGTTACTCATTAGGTCTTTAAATGTGCTTATGCAAGAGAAGGTAAACACAAATATAGAGAATAGAGCAGATTATCAGTCTATTCTTATGGTTTTCATAACTGTTAAAATATCTTTCTTTGGTTTTAACAAGGAACCCAGGGTTTGTTAATAGCTAAATTTGAAGAGGAAAAATACATTGATGTTTTCATAGCATAATATTAAAGGAATAAACATAAATATTAAAAATAAAGAACTTAAAATAATAGTGTAACATTAGGGAGAAAGGTTTATTTATTACAAAAAAAAAAGAGCTAAAACACTGGATAAACAATGACCAATTACTGCACCAGCGCGAATAATACTTCATGAAGAAAGTTTTAAGTAAAGCTGAAGCAAACAAAAATACTGTAAGACTTACATCATAAAGCAGTATAGAGAGAGTGTAGTCAAGCCACCATTTCAGCTAAGTCAGCCGCACTTATGGTCACATCAAATGACATATTTACATTCGCCGGTCCGAAGCAAGGTGATTTATAGGGGTGAGTCATACTTGGCATCTCCTGACAATATATTGCCTCATATTAAAATATAAACACTTTTCACTGTAATTTTGGGGTATCTTGAGCTTCATCTAAAAACATATTTGGTGCTGAGCGAAGGAAATCCCTACACATTCTATTTAAACAATGTTTTAATAATATATCATGTTCAGTGCATTCCCCTGGATCTAATTGTCAGATTGGATAAGCTAAACTAACTTTTGGGGCTTGGCCAGATCAAAGCTAAGTCTTCAATACATTAGAAAGACGTGTAACTCCCATTACCACTGACATTTGGACAGCTACTTGCTGTTCCAAACCTACCTTATCTCTATCGCTGTCTCCATGCTCCACGATCTTTAAATGGCCACTGACTGGTCAGTGTCTCCCCACGTTGTCTACTTTTTCTTTTTCGAGTTTGAAGTAGTTACTTTGCTACTTGCCCCTCTCAAAACTCAGAATTATCTCAGTTCTCCTCTCCCTTATTCCTAATGCCTTCCAGTGGCAAAATCCTGCTAATTATATCTCTTAGATACAGGTAATGTAGCTAAAGAGATAACCTTGCTTCCACTTTTCCAAGTCGCTGTCCGTGATGGTTAATATTAGGTGTCAACTTAATTGGATTGAAGGATGCCTAGATGACTGGTAAAGTATTGTTTGTGGGTGTGTCTGTGAGAGTGTTACCAGAGGAGATTGACATTTGAGTCGGTGGACTGGGAGAGGAAGACCCACTCTCAATGTGGGTGAGCACAATCTAATTTGCTGCCTACATGGCTAGAAGAAAGCAGGCTGGAGAAGGTGGGATAACCTTGCTTGCTAAGTCTTCTGGCTCTCTTTCTTCTTCCCACACTGGACCCTTGCTTCCGCTCCTCCTGCTCTTGGACACCAGACTCCAGGTTCTTCTGCCTTTCGACTCTGGGACTTGTACCAGTGGTTTCCTGGGGGCTCTGGGGCCTTCACCCACAGACTGAAGGCTGCACTCTTGGCTTCCCTACTTTTTTTTTTTTTTTTTTTTAACAGAACAATAAACACCTTTATTACACGGGTGAAGACAAAACGAGGATTTATTTGCCTTTCCGGGCCTTGATTTTCCTAAGATAGAACTCCAACTCTTTGCCCTCTAGCACATAGCCATCTGCTCGGCCACACTGTCCCGGCCTGGAAGCAATGCATGCAAGAAGCTTGCCCTGCTGGAACTGCTCCTCCAGGAGACTGCTGATTTTGGCATTCTTTTTCCTTTCATCATATTTCTTCTGAATTTTTTTAGATCGTTTTTTGTTTAAAATCTCTTCTTCCTCAGGAGTCAGCTTGGCTCCCTTCTTGCGGCCCAGGGGCAGCGCGTAGTGGGACTCGTACCACTGTCGGTACGGTGTGCTGTCGATGAGCACGATGCAATTCTTCACCAGAGTCTTGGTACGGACCAGCTCATTATTAGATGCATTGTAGACAACATCGATGATCCTTGTTTTACGAGTACAACACTCTGAGCCCCAGGAGAAATTCCCTACGTCCAGCCTCAGGGCACGGTATTTCTTGTTACCTCCCCGCACACGGACTGTGTGGATGCGGCGGGGGCCAATCTTGGTGTTGGCAGCCGGGCGCCCCAACTCATACTTCCGCTTCTTGTGGTAGGGCTTTCTCTTGCCCCCGGTTTTGCGACGCTTGTGCCAGTTGTCCCGAGAAATGCCCATCGCTCGGCGCTGGCTGGAAAGAGAGGCTTCCCTACTTTTGAGGCTGTTGGACTCGGACTGAGATACTTTTGGCTTCTTTCTTCCCCATGTTGCAGATGGCCTATCGTGGGACTTTGCCTTGTGATCATGGGAGCCAATTATCCCTAATGAACTCCCTTTTATATATACAGAGATCCTATTGGTTCTGTCCCTCTGGAGAACCCTAATATACTGCCCACACTTTATAACTTCTCTCTAGAGTGGTCACATCAACTTTCTGGCTGTTGTCTCCACTGCAGTCTTTCCCCCACTCTAATCCACCTTGAGTAGAACCCAAAAAGTGACCTTCTGAGAGCTCAGCCCTTTCATTGTTTCTCATTGCCTGGAGAGCAAGACTGAAACGTTCAACTTGGCACTGATTTCGCAGATCAGCCTTAGCCTGTACTTTAGCCTCATTCTGCATCCTCCTGTCCCATCCCCAGCATACCAGCCTTACAGAAATCTGTCCGCTCTACAATTATACCTAACAAGTTCCTACTTAGGAGACTTCCTTCCAGTAGGGCAACACCTTTTCAGGGCCTGCTCAAGCCCCGTTTATACAGTCATCAGTCACTTTTTTTCTCACTTTCTTTTTTTTTTTTTTTTTTTTTTTTTGAGATGGAGTCTCACTCTGTCGCCCAGGCTGGAGTGCCGTGGCACTATCCCGGTTTACTGCAATCTCCACCTCCCGAATTCAAGTGATCCTTCTGCCTCAGCCTCTCAAGTAGCTGGGATTACAGGCACCCACCACCATGCCTGGCTAATTTTTGTATTTTTAGTAGAGATGGGTTTCACCATGTTGACCAGGCTGGTCTTGAACTCCTGACCTCGAGTGATCTGCCTGCCTCAGCCTCCCAAAGTGTTGGCATTACAGGTGTGAGCCACCACACCTGGCCGCCTTTTGCCTTTAACTGAATTACAGCATCATCAAAATCTACCCTGTACCCTGTCCCATTATGTGTTCACCTGCAGAGGGCTACTCTGTAAAGTGTGCGTGCTGTAGTATTCATCATTGCAGTCTACCTGGTGTCTAACAAAATGCCTTGCACAAATGAACTGCTCAATAAAAATATTTATGCTGTTTCCTTTTGATCCAGTGACTGAGGTTTATCCCAGAAAACAAAATGTCTCTATTCTGTCCAATGTTATCATGGCTTTAACTAATGACTAGTTTAATTTGGGACTTAGCCACTCAGAGAAACCATTCATTCTAAACTCAACATCTGATAATGAATTCATATATTCTCTCTCAAATGGGTTAGTTCCATTCTAGTTGGGATTTTTACTAAATAAATTCAATAAGTTGCCAGTGAAAATATCAGACACTGAGACTGGGTGATGATGAGAAATTTGGGGTCTGGGGTACTTTTTGAAACCACCAAGCCATATCACATAGGTGGTTTCCATAGGTTGGTATAGCCATGAGTGACTGATAGTTTTCCACTTTTCATTCTCTTTGCTTCATGCTCTGAAAAAATGTACATATAGGTCACTTCTCTGACCCAGGTATACCCAAGGAAAGGCGTATCTAAAACTCACACAGATCTTAAGCACAGTTTTGAATACACAGTGTGTTCTTCTTGATTAATCAATTTTTGATGGACATAATCCCAGTTAATCTTTGGGATCAAAGACCAGTCTTAGTCTTTGACAAGGCTGATCTTTGACAAGACAATTTATGAATTTTCACAATCAGTAATGCCCCATTTTCGTGAACTCAAGGACCACAGATTTTCCCTTGGTTTTAAAAGTCTTCCCAGTAAGGTACAATGTGACGTTTTTACGTATGTAAACAATGTGAAATGGTTAAATCAAGTTAGCTAACATATCTGTCACCTCTTTTAACGTTTTTTGAGGTGAAACATTTGAAATTTACTCTTGGTTATTTGGAATATATAATATATTAGTACTGACTGTAGTCACCCTGTGATGCCATAGATCTCAAGATGTATTCCTCGTGTCTTTCTGAAACATTGTACCCTTTGACTAATAACTCCCCATTCCCTCTCCTTATGCCCCCATGCCATCATCTAGTACCCACAATTCTACTCTCCCTTTCTATGAGTTCAACTTTTATGGCTTCCACATATGAGATCATGCAGTAATTGTCTCCCTGTGCCTGCCTTAATATTAATAAAAATAAAAATTTTAAAAGTCTTCCAAATGCACTAAAACCTATCACCTACTTTGAGCTTTCTTATAGCACGTTTTGTAAGAAGCCCATGTATTAATTCATTTTCACGCTACTATAAGGATATTACCTGAGACCAGGTAATTTATAAAGGAAAGGGGTTTAATTGACTCACAGTTCCACATGGCTGAAGAGGCCTTGGGAAACTTATAATCATGATGGAAGGGGAAGCAGGCACATCTTACATGGCAGCAGGTGAGAGAGGGAGTGTGTGTAGGAGGAAATGTCAAACACTTATAAAACCATCTGATTTCATGAGAACTCATTCACTGTCACAAGAACAGCTTGGAGGAAGCTGCCTTCATGATCCAGTCACCTCCTACCAGGTCCCTCCCTTGACATGTGGGGATTATGAGGATTGCAATTCTACATGAGACTTGGGTGGGGACACAGAGCCAAACCATGTCAGCCCATATCATCTGAAGCCAAAAGTTCAACATTTTACTAAATGGCAGCAAACCGAAGACTTATTTACAAGTCAGTATCTTAGTGATGAGTTAACACTTTTTCTTCCTTGTCATGAGCACATGGATGTGCAATTTCCGGGAAGCCTCTTTTAGAAGAGATCTTGAGTGCTTCCCAAGCCTGCAGATATGTGTGATTCACTTTCTCTCCCCGAACTTAACCCCACAAGAGCCCACCGTAAATTGAAACTGTTCTTTGAAATTGTGTTTAACACCAAAAGGATACGTTGGAATGAGACATCATGATTCATCTTTCCTGCTTGTTTCAATTTCAAAATAGTGATTAAATGTTTTTAACATTGAATAAAGAAAAATACACCTCTTATAGCTGTGGCTCCTGTGAATACCTGTGGCTCCTTGGGCTTCTGTCTTCACTGTCTTCACACCAAGGGGTAATTTTATTAGAGTTTCACAAATGGTGCCCCATTGCTTTGACAGGAAAGTGGCAGGGAAGATGTCTAGTGCCCCTGAGGACACTTTCCACCAAGTCCTTTGTCTCATTCTAGGTTATGTGTCTGCAGCCTCCTTGCTGTGATATGTAGCCACCGAGAACTTTGTTCTCTCTAATGGAATGTGTGAAGGAGTGTGTATAGATACACACTACCTTTAGCCCCAGCTCATAGAATAGACCTACATTTTCTCTTTCTCTTTCTTTCTTTTTTTTTTTTTTTTTTTTTTTTTTTTGAGAGTAAGTCTCACTCTGTCACACAGGCTGGAGTACAGTGGCGCAATCTTGGCTCGCTGCAACCTCAGCCTCCTGGGTTCAAGTGATTCTTTTGCCTCAGCCTCCCAAGTAGCTGGGATTACAGGCATGCACCACCACACCTGGCTAATTTTTTGTATTTTTAGTAGAGAAGGGGTTTCACCATGTTGGTCAGGCTGGTCTCGAACTCCTGACCTCAGGTGATCTGCCAACCTTGGCCTCCCAAAGTGTTGCGATTACAGGCATAGGCCACCATGCTCGGCCCATTTCCTCTTTCTTGTTCATTTCTTTTCTGTTCATAAAAGAGAGAACCATGAGATCCCAGAGAATGAGTAACCTACACAGGAGGACAGTCATTAGTGTGGGACCCTGACTGAACACAGTTTTCTGCTGTGTCTGAATAAGGTCCCCCAAAGATGTCCTGATCCCCCCAACTGGTGAATACATTACCTTACACAGCATAAAGGGATTTGGCAAATGTCATAAACTAAGGATTTTGAGATTAGGACGTATCTTGGATTATTTAGGTGAGTCCAATGTAATCACAAGTGTGTTTATAATGGAAAGAAGGAGGCTGGGAGTTCAAAGGGCAGAGAAGGCCATCAGACGATGGAAGTAGAGATTGAAAGGATGTGCTTTGAAGGTGGAGGAAGGGGCCAGAAATGGAGGAATGTTGGAAGCCATGAGAATCTGAAAAACCCATGGAAACGGATTCTCCCTGCAGAGGCTCCAGAGAAACTAGATTTTCTAGCACCTTAACTTTATTTGGGTGAACCTTATTTAGACCTTCTGGTCTCCAGAACTGCAAGAGAATAAATGTGTCTTGTTTTTAGCCACTGTGTTTGTTGTAATTTGTCATACTATCAATAGGAAAGAAATACACCTGCAAACTTGATTTCCTGCCTGGGGCTTTTCCATGAGGAGGAAATAAACACCTGTGTTTGAGCCATGCAATTTTGGGGGGTCACATATTATTGTTGCTAACGTTACCCTTCACCTGATACTCTAGAGACAGTAAGCTACTACCCATCTGGGAGTTGGAGAGAGAGAGAGATTTTGATAGGGGTGTCTTATAAATGTCAAATATGTAGAATCGGAGAAAAAGAAAGAATAATGAAAAATGAATTCAACCTCTGAGTGAGAAGAAAATCATCAATGAATTACAACCTCATTAGAGATAAAGTATAACTACTTAGTGGCATGAGTACCTTGATAAAGTAACTTAGTGGCCTGTGGTTCTTGGTAAAGTAACTTAGTGGCCTAAGTACCTTGGTAAAGTAACTTAGTGGCATGAGTATCTTTTCCTTCTTGTCTCCTGCCTCCTGACACTTCTTGGCAACTGTATTTGTTTAAGATGGTAAATACATAATTGAATAAAAATGTTTAAAATACTGATGTTAGTAGAAAATATTCCATATATATGAAATAAAATAAAATATTTAAATTACATCTGCCTTGATAAATACCTTTATCATGATTCAGTAATCCAATACCCTATAATTAGTGGTTGTTTTATGCTTAAGAAACTAAACTGCAGAAATTCAAGATAAGGGATTAGTCACTACATTGAGATTCTAGGTCCAAAGATTTAATTATCAAGAGTAGATTTGGGAACAGCATTTAAACTCTGCACAATTTCCCATCTCCAAACTTAGACAAAAAAAAGTATTAGAAAAAAATGTATTAGGTTATCAAATTTTTATTCATATAAGAGAGAAAAAGTGGTTAATTTTAGATAACTGTTTTACCAAACATATTTTGTTCTTTGTAACAAAAATGTAAGGGAAATTTATTCTAAAATTATCTTGTATTAGTTTTCTGTACCACATAACAGAGTGTCACAAATTTACTGGTTGAAAACAGCAAATGTGTATCACCTCATAGCTCTTGTGATCTGAGAATATGGGCGTGGCTTAGGGTTCACTGCACAGTCTTACTTGCTGTAGTCAATGTGTCAGCTGGGTTCTATTCTCACCTTTGAGGCTTGACTAGAGGAATCAAGTTCAGGTTGTTGGCAGAACTCATCTTCTTGGAACTGAGTGAACAAGGGCTCTGGCTTTCCACTGGCTCTTGGCTGGAGGCCACCTTCGGAACCTAGTGGCTGCCTGCAGCCCTCTGGGACGTGCCTCTCTCCATCTGCAGTTCACACCACGTAAGTTTGCTGCCTCTGAGACACTAAGCAGTCTCAAGTCAGTCAGCTAAGTCTTACATAGTGTAATCAACAGAGTGATATTCCATCATCTTTGACTTATTCTTTTTGTTAGAAGCAAGTCAGAGATCCTGCCCACACTCAAGGGGAGAGGAATGTAAAAGTCCTTACAACACAGGGGCCTCTGAGAATTCTGTCTAGGGCAAATATATTAAGAAAGATCTCTCTCTCTCTCTCTCTCTCTCTCTCTCTCTCTGTTTCTTTTTCCATATATATACAATTGACCATTTAACACATGGGTTTGAACTGCATGAGGGTCCACTTATACGCAGAGTTTCTTCCACTTCTGGCATCCCCTAAGAAAGCAGGACCAAACCTTTCTCTTTCTCCTCCTCCTCAACCTCCTAAATGAGGATGAGGACCTTTATGATGAAGATCTTTTTGATACATCATCTTTTTGATGATCCACTTCCACTTAATGAATAGTAAATATACTTTCTCTTCCACATGATTTTCTTAATAACATTTTGTTTTCTCTAGCTTACTTTATTAGAGGAATAATAATATGTGTAATACATTTAACATACAAATATGTGTTAATTTACTGTTCATGTTATCAGTAAGGCTTCCTGTCTACAGTAGGCTATTAGTAGTTAAGTTTTTGGGGGAATCAAAAGTTATATGCACACTTTCAACTGCACAAGGGGTCAGTGTCCCCAAACACCCATGTTGTTCAAGGGTCAACAGTGTGTATGTGTGTGTGTATAACTACATATATATATATATAATCTATATTTCTTATACCTATATATAGCCTGTATCATCCTATCTTTTAAAATCTAATAAAAACCTAGATTCTTCCTTGAGTTTTTTAGCATATTTCGTTTACCTATTTCCTATATCTATTACCTATACCTATGTGTAATGTGGATTATCCTATCTATCTTAAAAAAGTGATAAAAAAAATACATCTAATAAAAACCTTGCCTCTTCCTTGAGTTTTTCAGCACAGTAAATGTTTCCCTGGCCAAAGCTATTGAAATCAAATTTATTCTCATAGTCAGTTTTATCTTTGGCTTTTCATTCCATGAGCGAGCCCCACATCAACCCTGCATTTTTGTGTATGGACTGCATATTACAAGAGCATTGCCAAATTACCTAGATATTTAATGACTTAAGGCAAAAGCAAACTTAAAGAACAAAACAAAAATGATAACTCCCCTCCCAAAAAAGAGTTAGTAATTCAAACTACTACTGATACTTTCCATATATGACAAAAACATTTGTGAGAGTTGAGCAGAATTGATTATTCATCTTGAAATCCAGACATTTCACAGGAATGAGCTGCATTAATCTAAATGAAAACACAAAGGAGGTTTTCGGTTTTAAGTTGACTGCATCTAGCCATAACAAACCCATGGAAAGTTCTTATGTGGAATAGTTCGTCTCAGTCAGACACTCCATTTATGGGCACAAGGTTTTAGATGTGTTTCGGACCTGAGGAGAAATGTGAAGTGATGTATGTATGTTTGCCATGGGAGGATAACATTTTTTTTTACAATATACACATAAAAAAGAGATAGGAATGTTGTATGTGTCTTAGCTATAACTCAAAATTAGGAGACATTACCTCCAGGGCTCTTTGAACACTATTTTCAACATATTGGGAATTTTTCAGGAACAGATTTTTCCCCAGCTTAAAACTAGGATTCACATCTTTGATGTTACATCTTACTTCTGCTACTTTCTTCTGGCTCCTTTTTCTCCACCAATCACTCTTTCTCACTTTCTTTGTAGACTCGTCTTCCTCCTGCACCCTAAACATTCATCCAAAAACACTGTCTGTATTCCCCTCATTCTTCTGGGCAGGCTTGGTTTCTGCATCATTTTTGTTATGCATAATATGCTGTGGAGTTACAAATTTGATGCCGGAGACCTCATAGCTACCCCATGTTTCAGATACTCTGGTAGGCAGAATAATGACGTCCTCCCCAGAGATGTCCACTTGCTAATTCCTGGAATCTGTGAAGATGTTACTTTAGATGGCAAAGGGGAAGGAAGGTTACCAGTGGCATTGAGACTGTAAATCAGCCAACTGCAAAATAAGGAGCTTATTCTGGATTTTTAAAATGGACACAATGTAATTACAAAGATTTTTAAATGTGGATGAGAGGGTCAGAAAGGGGGTCAGAGTGATGCAATATGAGACGAAATTGACAAGCCATTGCTGCTACTGAAGACAGAAGAAGGGGTGGTGAGCCAGGGAAGGTAGACAGCCTTAAGAAGTTGGAAAGGCAAGGAAACGGATTCTCCCTTAGAGCCTCCTTAAAGGAACACAGCCCTACTGGCACCGCCATGCTGGCCCCATGAGGCCCATTTGGACTTTTCATGTCTAGGCCTGTGTGTTGTGCTGAGACACTAACTTTGTGATGATTTGCTGCAGCTGCCACCGGAACCTAGTACAGATGTCAGCTCTCTGATGGACACAGGTATCTGTTGCATTTCAGGCATCCAGTGAATTCTTCCATTACCTAAATTAAAGGCACTCTGTTGCCTTTGTGTCTGATCTAGAAAACACAGTTGTTCTTTCTTCCCTGGACCTCCACATCCAATCAGCCATCCATTGCAGTGCTTTTTACCTCTTAACTGTTTCCCAGATCTGATCTGACTCATAGCGCCTCTCACCCTGCTTTAGTATAAGTCATTATCATCTTTCATCTGGAGGCCCTTATTAGACTAGCTGGCTTCGTTGAATATACTTTTGACTGCCTTAAACCCATGCTGTATGCAGTGATTAGTAAGCTGTCCCAATCAGAAATATGAAACTCTTGTGTTGGTTCTCATTAACTAGAGAATAAAGAGCAGGCCCCTAGCTTGCATCTGAGGTGTTTAGTGATGCACAGAGCTCCATCTGTCTTCCCTTTTCTCCTTCTTGACGTTCTCCATGGCTGTCTCCATGTTTTGAAGAAACCCAGATTTTAATTCTCCTCATAGAATAGGCTATTTGAAGTCTCCATTCAGTTTCCCAAATGGTTCCATTTTCTTTGAAATTCCCCTCTCATCCTTCCTCAACTGAATAATCCCCACGATCCTTCAAGTAGCCCAGGCACTATTATCCTCAGGCAAACACTCTTAACTCTACCACTCTGAGCTAGTATCCCTTATTTGGATTCTGATAGCACCCTTTATGTGTCATATCATCACATTTGCCATTTCAAATTAAAACTATTCTGAGAAAATGAAAAAGGTGTTGCCTTTGTGGATCAGAATTTGGAATCATTAAACTAAATTCATTTGCTAATAAAACTTTCTGACATTTCGAGAGGTTAGGGGGCACTTTAAGAGCAATAATGTATTGGAATAATAGCGGAGCAATATATATACCTTTGGCCAGGTAGCAGTTGACTTTCTCTAAGAAGGGTCTCTTCTTGAAGTTCACAGCTTCCAACAATGGTTCTCAACCCTTGGGGAACATTAGAATCACCTGGGTAGACCAATTAAAGCAAAATATCTGGAGATGAGAGACCCAGGTAGCAGAATTATTTCAAAGTACCTACATGAATCTCATATGCAGCCAAAATTGAGAAGCACTGCAGGAGGGAAATGCTCGTTAAGTGGTAAGAGATGAAAAGGATTCCATCTAACTGGATTTAACACTCAAAATGTACAAGGAGGTTATACTGTAGCCATAACGTCTTCCTTCCAGCTTTTGTGTGTGGTTTGCTTGTCTGAGCCAGTGTTCTCTTTGTTCCTGCTATCTTTTTGTAAGCTAGCTCATTCATTCTCCTCACATTAAGTGACAATTATGACTTAATAATATCTGTGTTTATTGTTAGGATAGGTATCTCCTTTGAGCTCATATCTATCTTTTTTGACATTTTTGCTTAGATATGTCCCAAATTGGTGTCACAAACTGATCACTGAATTTTACCTAAAACAAAACTCCTTTCACAGTTTCCTAGATCTTAATAAATGGTACCACTTTCCACCCAGGTTCTCAAGCCAAACATTTCAGAGTCATCCTGTCATCTTCTTCCTTCAACCCCCAAGTGCTATTTGCTCCCATCTCTCAAGTGTATCCCAGTAGACACAGTTTTGTTGTTGTTGTTGTTGTTTGTTTGTTTAAAACGAAGTCTCTCGCTGTAGCCTAGGCTGGAGTGCAGTGGCACTATCTCAGCTCACTGCAACCTCCTCCTCCCTGGTCCCAGTTCAAGCAATTCTCCTGCCTCAGCCTCCCAAGTAGCTAGGATTACAGGAACGTGCCACCACGCCCAGCTGATTTTTGTATTTTTAGTAGAGACAGGGTTTCACCATGTTGGCCAGGATGGTCTCGAACTCCTGACCTCGTGATTCGCCTGCCTCAGCCTTCCAAAGTGCAGGGATTACAGACGTGAGCCACTGCACCTGGCTGACACAGTTTTTATAATCTCTACCATATCTAATTCACACCTCCTTCATTTGTTGCCTAGACCCAGTGACAACTTCCTAACCTGCCCCCCAATTTCCTCCTGCTTCCCTACAATTCATTTTCCAACCAGCAGGCAAAGCGGTCCCTAAAATAAATAAATAACTACGTTGGATAAAAATCTCACCTCTTTTTAAAGCCTTTGAGGGCTTTCTTTGGCCCTTGGAACAAATTAAGGCAATTTAACCTGGCCTGCAGGACTGCAAATTCCAGTGCCTGCTGAGACATTCAAACCCATCTTGAGCTGCACTACTCAAGTAACTTATTCTTGTATTTATTGTAGATTTCTGTCATTGGCAGGTGTACTATGAGCATAAGGACCTTGTCTTTTCTAATGCTGTACCTCTTTCTGGGAAATAGCATTCAACATGACTTGTTTTTGTGAAAAAGGAGAAGATGGCTCCTAGGTCTACCATATGAGATCTGATGTATTTTTTTAGACTATGATACTGGCAAGCAGTTAATGAGCTTTAGAAAAACATGGAATCTTTCTAAACATTTGCATGAGGGAAAAATGACACAGTATGAAACTGTGGAGGGAACAGGTGGGAGGTGCTTGCATCCTGGGGGAAGTTTCCCCCATGCTGTTCCCATTATAGTGAGTGAGTTCTCAGGAGATCTGATAGTTTTATGAGGCAGTTTTTCCTGCTTTTGCTTACTCTCTCTCTCCCCTCCCACCATGTAAAACGTGCCTGCTTTGCCTTCCGCCATGATTGCAAGTTTCCTGAGGCCTACCCAGCCATGTGGACCTGTGAGTCAGTTAAACCTCTTTCCTTTATAATTACCCAGTGTCAGAAAGTTATTCATAACAGCATGAAAGCAAACTAATATACTAGGAAAAAAAGAAGAAATTTCTATGTAGTGTAACTTTCCTCATCTCCCTATGAAACCTTCAGTAAACTCCATATTGTTAGTTTTATTTGAGAGAATGCTATGAAATGATGAACTTGCCTTAATGGAATTCCTTAAGGGAGCTCTAATATTTTAAAAAATTCCATTTGGGAAGAGTTTCTTCTTTTAAAATACAGATTTTTTTTTTTTTTTTTTTTAATGTGGACTTTTGAATGAGTGCAATGGAATGAATTTTGGAAATGTTATCCAGCAAACTCCCAGCAGGAGGCAAACATCAAACCAGTAATCCAGAAATTTGAAGAGAGAAAATTAAACAAACAGAATTACTAACTACAGACAAAGACTACTGGTAAGAAGAGATCAAAGAGGACTCTAAAGAATACCATAGAACTGGGGAAAAATACTGAAGGAGGAAATAAACTTGGAATGGTGGTCCTGCCCCATGGTTGGGATTTAGACTTCATCGGAGAGGCTGAGGTTGCAGTCTGCCAAGGAAGGGGGTGGACTGGGGGGAAGGGATTAGGTTTACTGGGTTGCCCCAGAGGAGAGCTGGTCTACAGTTAGTGGGTTGAGGCTGGTACACAGAGATCCAAAAAACAAAAGCTGCTGGAGGGGGACTACTGGGTGTCCCATGCACACCCCCTTGAAGTCATATCACAGGAACAAAGGAAGAACCAGAACCGGGAGAGGAAGCCCCTTTCTTCCTGGGAAAGCCCTCTTATACTGTCTGCTGACAAAACTTGACATGTGCCTGATGCCAAAGGAGAAATGTTTAAAGGTTTCAGCTCTGGGCATGGGGAAGCAGAGCAAAGAAGGGTGCATTTGGAATTAAGAGACAAAACCTTGAGAACTGACACAGGGAGCAACCTACCTTCTGTTTCCAGGTGCAGCCCCTTTTAATATTAGGAAGATCTCTTATGTTGTAGGGAGCTTCCCAAAATACACCCTCCTGTGTTGAGGTACTTGGGGTAATTGTTAAAATGTAAATATCTGGGGAGAGGTAGCATTAGCACTTTGTACTTTATAGTCAAAAGGGAATAATTAGTGATGCCACACCCCCATATGATAATTTTTAAAGATTCTTTTCATATAACCTATCTCCAGGTTTTCTGATGATCTCAAAGATGAGCATGGGGCAAATGGTGTAAGCATGATTTAAGGGTTCCACACTGCTATACAAGTTATAAGGTAAAGGCAAAGGTTCCCTATGCTACAATTGCTTTCCTATTGGGATTACTTGCAGCTTTTCTCTAGTATTTTTGCTACAATAAACCTTCTGGTTGAACCTACTGGCATAGTTTTACCCCAGAAGGAGGGATTTTGGATTCTAAAACAGTATCCATATATTTATATACTTAAACTCCATAAAATTATTTGTTCCAATTATAAATATTTTTAGGACACAAGTTTATAAATCTGAGAAGAACCAAATGCTCAAAATGAAATAAACATAAGCCAAATATTGGCCTATCTCAATCATTTTTGTAATGAAGTCTTTAGTCTTGGAAAGAATGCATGAGACAGTTTGCTGTTGATATTGTTGTACTTACAGCTTAATTGTAGCTAGCTAGCTAGAGACATAGATACATTTTATTTGTATATGTATCAGCATATGTCTATATATATATATATATGTAACCATTATATATGTGTAGCTATAACTGATAGAACATATTTTAATATATTTTGTGTAGATGTCAACCTCTCATTTTTACATATAAAATTTAGTTTGGAAGTAGTATGGTCAGGCCAAAACACACTTGTTTCTTTTAGTATTAAAGATTGCCAGCTGGGCGCAATGGCTCACGCCTGTAATCCCAGCACTTTGGGAGGCCGAGGCGGACAGATCACCTGAAGTCAGGAGTTCGAGACCAGCCTGACCAACATGGAGAAACCCTGTCTCTACTAAAAGTACAAAATTAGCTGGGTGTGGTGGCGCATGCCTGTGATCCCAGCTTCTCAGGAGGCTGAGTCAGAGAATTGGTCGAACCCAGGAGGTGGAGGTTGTGGTGAGCCAATAGCGCCATTGCATTCCAGCCTGGGCAACAAGAGCAAAATTCTGTCTCAAAAAAAAAAGATTGTCATGACTTGTACATATTTTTCTCAACATATGAAGGATCAGATTTGCAGTTGAATATTTATTGAATGCAACCAAATTAATATTAATGCAAAATAATGATACGTCTTTTAATATAGACTCCAGATTCTTGGACTTCAGATTCAGGAAAAAAAAAAAAAAGACCTTTTAAATTCTAAGTTTATAGGAAAAAATAACATTGCAGACACATCAAAGATTGGTCATTTGTTAGCCTGAGTAAATTGTTTCTGCTTCTTAAGGATCAAAACCCCATACACTTTGCCAAAAACGAGCTTCAGCTTCACCAGTCTTGTCAGCTCTTTAAGCAAAGAAATGCTACTTCCTTCCTCTCCAGTTTCATAAGGGATTTAATAGCTGTTCTTATGGCCTGCACCCCATTCTCATATATATATTTTCTAATTCAAAGATTCTGGTAGACGTTTCTCTCTACCTGCATATTCTAGAAGTTCATCTCTGTGCTTTGAAAATCTACACACTGTGCCCCTGTGCCTCACGTTTTGCAAACATAATTATGTAGAAAGAAAAGAGGACTCTTTATTTTTCAGGCCATAAGTCTCCAATATCACTCACACTTAAGAGGGGCTTCTCAGATTAGAATTCTCTCCAATGGGCCCTTGTCACCAATTTTACAGGACAGCTAATGAAAACATCCTAGTAATTTTCAGAACAAATAAAGAAAGCAAATGAATACCCACTCAGTGTTCTAATTGAATAGTTCCAACTGTGCCTGTATCTCTGGGCCATTCAAACTTTGTCAGTTGGACTTTTGTTTCTCTCCCTCCCCCTCCCCCTTGTAGAGATTCAGTGCCCTCCACACACAGGGTTACCTTGCTGTCTGCCCGTAGGTGGGTCTTCACAGTACGGACTTTGATCTGGCAAGGACTGGGAAATAAAAGCTTCTACCAAAGGTGACTTTACCTAGAGTGAGCTTCCTTTTACAGTAGAAGAATAACTGCCCTTTGTTATGAGCAAAACTCAGAATGAAAAATAGCTGTCACCTCCAACTCTGCACACTTGGAGGCTTTTTCTGAGAAATGATGTTCCTCTTAGTCTACTCCTAAGGACAGTGACGAGCAGCTGGGAATATGCACATTATTCATCGTTCCGCCTTCCTCACTGGAAGGAACGTGGGTGTAGGATAAATAACATTATTCCCAGTGTCTAGGCCAATTTGGGATGCTTTGCATATTTTATTAATCCGCTGCTATTGAGAAAGATAATTCATTTGGACTCATGAGCACTGAACTATGAAAAGCCAAGATTTTCCTTTTGTTGGAAATTTTCTGGTATGTCAAAGAAACAAAGTAATAGAACTAAAGATATCATATATCCAGGAGGGTTGGATTCAGGTCTCAATGTATTTGAGGAAAGATTAGACGAGTATCAACTACAGTGTTGTTGTTTTTTTCAGCAAACGTTTAAAAATAAGTGTGCCCCTTTAGGCTGTTGGGGTCCTTTGGGAATGCTATAATGGTTCAATTCAGGAAGGAGCAACTAATGAGAACTTGTAGTTCTCGCACCCCAACCCCTGCCCCAGTTCACAAATATTCACAATTAGTTAATCTTCCCTACAGGAAACCAAGAGTTTAATGATTCCTTACAGGTAATTTGACGACAGGCGTGAGTAAAAAGGTGAGTTGAAATGAATCACAAAATAGAAAACAGTGGATTCCCAGAAAATCCCACCACAGGCAAGGCACACAGCAGCATCCCAGGTCTCCAGGATGGGAGGAGTTATCAGGTTAATGTGTTTCTCAGGTCTATTTTTGTAACAGCAGCCTGCCGTACTCAGCATGCATTCCACCTCTGAAATAGAATTACCAGGATGTGCAAAATGATAGAATTCACTGAAATGATAAAATAGCATCTGTTAAGATAACTTTTGGCAGGGTTCCCAGCTTTTTGTTACTTAAGAAAAATAATGATGTGTTAGTCATTGTGAGAAAAAGAAAACTCTGAGAAAATGTTAATAATGCCTACAGTGGAAAGCATCATATACATCTGAGAATATCCAATGACTAATTTTTTTGGCCTTTATCAGTTATTGCTTGTTCCTCTAAAGAACAATTTTACAGCGGGGGGAAAAACAAAACTTTCTTGAGTACCTACTGCCTAGTTCACTGTTAGCCAGTAAATACCTTTATGGTTGATTCCTTATCATGTAGGGATACAACTCAGGGAAATCAATGAAAAGAATTTTAAAACTGGCAACATTATATATTTTAAAGTAATGTATACATAAAGGACGTAGTTGAATGAAACTAGGGGCTAAGAATAGGTAGGTAAATTTTCAAAATGTTGTTGATGTACAGGGATCTGTCTACATCAACTCAAGATGTTAAGTTTCTATTATGCACTGAATGACATGGCTCTTTCATCTTTTCTTCGAAAATGTTTAGGATTACCAGATACAATGCAGGATGCCCAGTTAAATTTGAACTCCAGATAAACTGGACACACATTTACTAAACAAAGATCTGTCATTTACCTGAATTTTAAAGTACTATGACATTCTCTGTTTTTACTTGTGAAATCTGGTAACCCTAGAAGTGTTGCATACTTATATGTATATGAAGCTTTTTGGTCAATAAAAACAAAGGAAGTTGAATGATATCACAGCCTATCAACTGTTCAACATGCCAGAAAACAGTACAATGTAATGTTTGGGAGGGAAAAAAAACAACATCACATAAGGTTGGGAAACTGGGTATACTTTATTCTGTCCTTGATGATTCCAAATTGAACTTAGCATATTAAAATCTCTAAGAATCCCTACACTGGGAAAACTTTAATAAGTTGTCCCTAGCCCAGAATTCTATAACACTATTTTACTGGAAACTAGAGAACCAAGTTCATTTGGGAGAGGGTGAACAGTACTTCTTGTGTGTGTCTGTGTATGTGTACATAATATACCTCTAGGAAAGATTAGGAATATAAATATGAATTCAAAGATTATAATTTCTGCACAGTTAATTTCAGCATAGTATTGAAAAATATCTACTGCATTTTATTTCTGTTTAACCAAGTGTCTTCTGAAATCTTAGCATTTATTATTGGTGAAAGGGAAGGAATTATTTCATCTACATTTTGAGTTATTCTCAGGACTCATATAAAATAACAATATTATTTTTAAATATTTTACTGGTAAATATTGAACCTTTACTGAAGATCATGCACAATATCTACACTGAGAAATGTTACAGTTGATAAATTAGGCAACCTTGAAGGTGCTTCAAAATAGCAAGAAAGCGTCTAAGAAGACTGAACTCAGCCTTGGAATTTCACTAGTGCCTTAGACTTTTTGGTGTTATCATCTACACCTGTATATGTGGTGTATAATTCCAAGATGTTGTAAATAAGTTTGTTCAAATAGCTTTCTCTACTTCTTTAGTGGGGTTTGAAGTTCAATAATTCTGAGCTTATCCTGTCTGGTTTCATTTTCGATGCTGTAGTAGTTAAGGATTTGGATTCTGATTCTGACCTACATTCACAATTTGGTTTTTACATGTGTTTGCTATGTGACCTTGAGCAACATATGAAATTGCTTTAATCCTTCAGCTCATCTGTGAACTGTATATAATAATGATACTTCTTCTCAGAGGCTTCTGTGAGGGTTCAGTGACAAAACTACATGTAAAGCATTAAGCCTTAATAAAAAGTATCATCATTATTGTGTTGCTAATTACTGCTTTATTTTGCTTGTGTTGTTGCTGCTGCAATTGGAGCTGTAGCAATTCGAACACTCTGTGGGAACAGCACTTTGGAAACTGAGGCATTTTTTCCAAGGGTTACTCCAAGAATTAAATGAGGTGATATAACACAAGAGTATGCTGTGCTTTGACATCAAAGGTAGAATTCCTCCGAAAAATGCCTTGTCCTGTATTCTCTCAAGTACAGGTTGTGGAAGGCATGGAGTTTAGAAGAGGAAGGATGGATGATAATATCACCCAAGGATAAGGAAAGGAAATGTGAAGACCCCTGAGGGCAGACATTTTCTATATGATTGTGCTAAGAAACAGTCTTGCCTCCGTGTAAGCTTTCATTTTCAGAAACCCTTATGAGAAAGTGTATTAGTCCATTTTCACACTGCTGTAAAGATACTGCCTGAGACTGGGTAATTTATAAAGGAAAGAGGTTTAATTGACTCACAGTTCCACATGGCTGGGGAGGCCTCAGGAAACTTATAATCATGGCGGAAGGTGAAGGAGAAGCAAACTTGGACCTGCTCACATGGCAGCAGGAGAGAGAGAAGTGCCAAGAGGAGGGAAGAGCCTCTTGTAAAACTATCAACTCTCATGAGAACTCACTATCAGGAGAACAGCATGGGAGCACCGCCCTCATGATTCAATTACCTCTACCTAGTCTCTCCCTTGACACGTGGGAATTATGGGTAGTATGGGGATTACAATTCAAGATGAGATTTGGGTGGGGACACAAACCCTAATCATATCAGAAGGGGATGTCAACAGTCGCAGTTTGGTCTACCCAACATTTCATTTACAGCATCTACCCCTCAGCATCTCCTTGTCTGATATACTTCAGTACAGCAACCCATCTTGCCTTACCTTGCTTTATTTTTTCTTCTTCAGAGCATTTGTCTCTGTGTGGTTGTAGATTTCCCTCACAAGACTGTAAGTCCAATTCATGAGGTGCTTTGTTTTGTCCCTTTGCTATGCCCCCTTTACAATCATAGTGACTTGTACACAGTGGGAACTCAAGAAATAATTGTTGAATAAAGGATCAAATCAATCATTGTGACTGTGTTGAACATTGGACTCAATTTACACATGAGTATTAGTGGAATAATTTAACCAAGAATATTCTATTATTTCTGAACCTGTACTTTCAAGCTTCTAGGGAAAAATAAATTCATCTATTTGCCTGTGTATCCATCTGCTATCTATCTGCCTACCTACCTACCTATGTATCTACCTACCTACCTGTCTATGAATCATCTATCATGTATCTACCTATTTGTCTTTCATATCTATATCCATATTTGCATCTATACCTACTTCTACATATGTATCTTATTTATATCTACATATGATATGTAAAACAGAATGGATGGAGAGCAATTTATGGGCAATAATCTTCAAAGAGTACCATTTTAAATTACTTGGGCACTTCATATTTAACCTGTAAAATATTTAATTCTGTATGGCCTTGCCTGTTGTTTGGGTTGTGAAATAGATTGAAACACAGCCTTGAGAGATACATAGAGTCCAATCTGAGGTCATATATTTGGTTCTAAAAGTGGTAGTTTCTCTAACAGAAACTATCTGCAAAGATTTGAGAATAAAATTAAATAGTAAATCCTTGAGTCAGATTATCCTAGTGAATCAACCAGAAAGGGGAGCTGTAAATTCAAGTCAGAGTTGGAGATTTGCTAATTGTAACTCGGATAAAGTAATTTGCAGACTGTGTGATTCCAAAATGTGGAGAGTATGTACTTGGTCTTTAATTCCAGGAAGGATTAAAAAGAGAATAATTGCTCTGTATATCTGTACACCAGGTCTCAGATAAAACACCTGCTTGCCGAGAAGCTACACTGACTTGCTTAGGAAGATCAGTCTGTTGTTTGAGTAAGCATGATTCCTTTTACAGTGGTGTTCCTTGCCCAGCAAAGCTGAATATCAAGAATATAGATGATGAATTATAAGAACCCATGGTACTCAGATTCATTGTATTAATTTTGCTAATCAAAGCAATGTTTAAGAGAATGATGCATAATTAAAAGTTTAGCATATTAGCTCTGTTATTCCAATGTAAAATATATGAGGTCACTGCAAAAGTGATTGCAGTTTTTGCCATTACTTAATGTTGTATTAGGTTGTATTAGTTGTGTTAGGTTGATGCAAAAGTAATTGCAGTTTTTACCATTACTTCTAATGTTGTTTTAGGTTGTATTAATTGTGTTAGGTTGGTGCAAAAGTCATTGCGGTTTTTGTCATTAATGGCAAAATGACTTTTGCACCAACCTAATACAACTGGGTAATGGATTTAAGATGAAAGATATAAAAATATTTTACCAAGTTCATTTAAAAAAATTGTAATGAGGGCAAACCTGACACTTCATAGGTTTGTAAATTCTATTTATTTAATTTATTAAAACATTTAACGTTTAAGAGAATTTTTCATTCATAAGGATATCAGTAATTTGAATGATTCAAATGTTAGTTTTGTAAATGTCAGAAATATTTTGGAGTTTTTTTTTTTTCTTTTTTTGGTTCAGAGAAAGCTGGCCCCTGAGTCCTCAGATTCACATCAACAATCCCCATCCAGACCCTTTTTCTTTTCAAGGTTATCCGAGGTCACCATCTGCATCTTGCCAAAGCCAGGACAGGAAGATGCATTCTTGCCTGGTTCTTTCTTCTCCTTCAGCCTTTCCCAAGCAACACCCATTAATTATGCTTCCTTGTCCCACAGTACTTTCTCAGGGATCTAGTCCCATCTCTTTATTCCTTTACTCATTCCCTGGGATATAATTACAGCCTGATAACCAGGCTGTGACTACAGACTTATCCTCTTCCCATTTGTTGAGAAGCAGAGACAGGCAAGGCTTTCTGAAATACAAGTTAAACAGATCATAGGATCCCCAGTTTAAGAGCCCTCAGCAGCTTCCCATGAAAGCCCCAAAGACATCCATATCTCCAAATGCCAGCCTGGGCCTTCTGCAGTGGAAGCCTGGGTGTGCAACATTTGCTGTCTTTCCTATTCCAGTAAACTGTATGCCTTTTATGGGCAGGGGAGGGAAAATGTCTTGTCACTTTTATACCATCTGTTCTTTGCACAGTGCCTGGCCCATGAAATGGGCTCAGGAAAAGTTGAATAAATTCGTGAACTACTAATTAATTATTTGCCTAGCTGGTAGATTTCCAACTGTGATCTTCCAGTTGTTTGTTTATTCAAATAGGCCAGTAGTTTTCAGCTGGAGGTGACTTTGCACCCCCAAGAGATATTTGGCAATATCTGGAAACATTTTGGGCTGTCATGCCTGGGAGGAGGCACGTTACTGTCATCTGTGCAGAAGCCAAGGATGCTGCTAAACATTTTGCAATGCACAGGACACTCCCAACAAAGAATTATTTGGTGCAAAATACTAATACTACCAATGGGGAGAAACCCTGATACAGACTAAATTGTAAAATAAAAACATATTTAGTATTTAGCAGATTATATTCAATGGTTATTCCCAACAAAATATTTTATTGTGAGTTACCCAAGCCTGCTCCATATTTTATAAAATGATTGTTTAGTAGGACTTTCAATGTGTAATGCATTTTTATGTCTAGTGGTGAATGTAGATAATTAATATAAGTTTTATATCAATGTTTCAATTAGCTCCCCTTTAAACATTGAAATACAACTTGTGTTCTCCATTTATTCTCTAGATTTATAAGCAAAATAGATTTCATTTCTTTTTCATTTGTGATGTACTTTAAAATTAAATTTGTGCAGAAATATTGTCATCATCATAGTTTTCCTCTTTGAAGAATGTATGTATTTGTGGATTGTGAGTTAGTTTACAAAGGTTGAGGGGAATTCAGCAATATTTAATAACACCATTAAAATAAGCAAACAACAACAACAACAAAACATGGTTGCTATCACCTTGGAATGTAGTGCTCAGTATAAACCAACATGTTAATTTGAAGTAACTGTTTTGCTTTCAGAAATGGAGTTCTGCAGTGTCGATCTATTTTCTGGTGCAAGTGATTGAGAATGAATGGGCTTGGAGAACGAACAGGTTCACACTTACCAGGTGATGGATGGAGAATCAGTTATTATTCAAGCAGCATGTAGGTGACTTATCCCAGTTGATCCAAGATGTATGCATATGTGAACCAGGAACATCTAACCAGTAGTTCTGCTGGAAACAGAGGCATGCCTTACAAGGGTCACCCATTCAAATTAATGGGCTAGAGTGATTGATTTGGGATTTCTTTTCTATGAGAGCTAAACAAAATACAACTATTTTGTGATTTGTAAATTCCAAGTACTGATTTAGGCAGAACCCAGTTCTTGCTTAGAGCGGTCACTGTCAGGAGTATTAAAGTACTACTTGTGAGTAGAGGGCTTAGTCCATGATTTAATTATTTAGACCTCCATTGGTATAAATTGATGCTTCTGATCTTTTCATGGTTTCTTCTCTTTGATTACTAAACCTCTGTTAAATCAGTAGAAAAATTTTAGCCATTAGCCAATCTTATAGCTAATATAGTCACCCAAGACATGAGTAATTAACCAAGTTGAAACATTTCCATGGCATTGACTCAAAAGTGATGAGAAAACCACTGGTTAACTCAGTGCATTGCTTTGTATGCAGCAAAGTGTAATTCTGTAGATAGAGGCATGTATAGGTGATAAGGTTTGGCTGTGTCCCCACCCAAATCTCATCTTGAATTATAGCTCCCATAATTCCCATGTTATGGGAGGCACCCAGTGGAGGTAATGGAATCATGGGGGTGGGTCTTTCCTGTGCTGTTCTCATGATAGTGAATATATCTCCCGAGATCTAATGGTTATATGAAAGGGAGTTCCCTTACACAAGCTCTTTTTCCTGCCGCCATGTAAGATGTGACTTTGCTCCTCCTTTGCCTTCTAGCATGCTTGTGAGGCCTCCCCAGCCATTTGGAGCTGTGAGTCAATGAAGCGTCTTTCTTTTATAAATTACCCAGTCTTGGGTATGTCTTTATTAGCAGTGTGAGAAGAGACTAATACAATAAGTATGCAAATACATATTTATAGATGAGGTAGCTTTACATTTCCTTTCTGTTGCTGATTTTTATGAACTAGTCTAAACTTGACTAATGTTTTCCCTGTGTTATATACTATATACCCATATATATAAATACACACACACACACACACACACACACACACACACACACACAAAACAGTGTTAACCTGACCTACCAACAAAGTAAGGCAGTCTACTGTTCAGGTTGTGGTTTTGCTGTCACTGTTCTTCTAGATATATTATACTTAAAAAAAATAAAAGTTTTGGCTGAGCACCATCACTTCTGTGTTCATTACTTTTAGAGAAAAGATAGATGATCTTCATTGGATGATGTAGGTTAATGTGCGGTGATGCACCATTTGGGAATTCATTAGACAAAACTATGTGGATGAGATCTTTTCATGCCCAATTCCTACAGCTATTTTGGGATTTATCTAAGGAAATTGTCTTCCAACTTTAGGAAAAGGTCAGAAAGAATTAAGCCTCTGGAAGTCTCAGGGTGTGGTTTATCCCTGCCTTTTAGAAGTGAGATAAATCCCACTACTTCTCAGATGGAGTGAGAGCCAAAGTACACAAACCAGAAAACATGGCAGCAGATTATCTGAAAGGAGCCGGGTGCATAGCAACTTTTTTGTTGTTGTTGACATCACCATACATTTTTAGTTGCTTGTGAGTATCAAAGAGAGTTTTGGGACAAAATCAACTGCTAAGGGTTAAGGACTGAATCCAGATTGAAGACTTCAACTAATCACTAGCACCTTGGATTACCAAATTTGTGTGCATCCTTTGGAGTTGAAAGTACTATGAATAAAGCAAGATAAAAGAGGGCAGTCAAATACATAGAAACTGGAGATCATGTAGCCAAAGCTCCTCAAACCTATGTACATTTGGACTTTGAATTGTCAGTGGGCACACCAAGATTTTTGAAGCTTTGACTGTCTATAAGGCTCAGTGACCTCACTAGCCTGGCTAGTGGCACTGCATGTTATTGATATACAACAGCTGGGGCCATTCTCCTAAGCATCTTACAGAAGGATACATTTGTGTGAAGTGGTTTCTTAAGCAAAGCCCACACGTGGGACATCTCTCCTTGTGGCTTTAAGCACTGATTTCCCTGCCACAGTCTTAGTCACAGGGCAGGTCAGTGCTTATGTTGTGCATCTCCATTTTTTATGTGTATTAAGATCATGTACATATCTTCAAATGTAGACTCTAATTCTAGCAGTCCGCTACATTTCTCAGCAACTCTCAAATGTGCTGATGGTAGTAATTTGTAACCAAAATGGGAAAGCTAGGCTCTACCCAGCCTGCATAGGGCTTTTGATTTAACCCAGGGTTTAGCTGTTCATCTACTATATTTCCTCTTTGCCTACATTCTAAAAGATCTTAGATGAGAATTTCTCCTATGCTTGTCAAGACCGTGGTTTAGGTTTTGCCATCAATATTTAGGTTTCCCACACCACCCACAGTCACCCCACATTGGCCTACATCATCCAATGAAGATCATGTGTACACCCTACACATTTGCTAATAATTCATTTACAAAATGTTTTGTGATATAAAAATTGTGAGAAACTAAATTTACTTATAGAGACCATCTGGCAATGCAGCAGTTTTGTAATTCTATTTATCATAGCATGCTTGAATTAAGGATTAATTTTAGAGCGTTTCTTGCTATCACACTGCCACATCTCACTGCTAAAGGTAGAGCTATCTGTTTCTGGAGTTTTGCTGCTATGTTTTTATTTATGTTGGACAGCGGAAGTAGATTTCTACAGAGGTTATGATAACAGCTAAATTGGCCACCAGGATGCTGCCATAAATACCTGGCACCTCACGATGCAAAAAGCACCTCTTTCTTTTGTTGTCTGTTTCCCTCGCCTTTTTCACATCACATGATTAACAATCAATTACTATGCATCTAGTGCCTGCCAGTGACTATGATTAATATAAAGACAAAAAGACATAGTAATATCTTCCATGCCCTCAAGAAGGTCACTGTTTATGAGAAATTAAGACGCATAAACACACAAGCACAAAAGCACGAAAGTGATACAGCATAGTGAGGATTAGGATAGATACAATATTAGCTGACACATACAAAAGAGAAAAAGGGAGAAAAAAGGGTGAGAAAGGGAGAGACAGGGCACTGATTCTATTCCTGGCACTGTGTGTCATTCTTTATGTGCTGAATGTTTTTATCCTTACAACAGCCCTACACAATGGGTCTGATTGCTTTCAGTTTTTATCACATTTCATAAAAGAGCTAACTTGCTTTTATAGTCACATAGCAAAACAACAGAAATGCCAGAATTCAAATCCAGACCTGTCTAATTCACAAGTCACGTTTGTAATTACTCAGGAACCTTACCTCCTATCATAAAAATGAGAACTCAAGGCAGGATGCCTGAATCTGCTTGGATATGTCACGAAGGTTGGGTGAGGCTTCAGAGATCACACTAGGAGGAAAACTGGTTAAGCCAACAGGACTCCACTTGGACAGGAAGGGAGAACTGAAAAGCAGTTCACCTTCAGAGAGGAGCCTGCAGTTTGCTGTGGCTGTGGCATTCATTGATTGTACAGTATGATGTGATGTAGGGTGGACAGATCCAGGTATGCTTACAGGTCCACACCAGAACATTCCTTGAATCTTTTGCTGAGGAGCGTGAACTTAGTCCCCCAGCAGGACACCTTAGGAGGTTTCACAATGAGAGATGCCATTGAAAGTTGAGTGTGGGAGTACAGTGAAAGGTTGAAGCTGCACAGACACAGTGCAGTTAAGCAGTGACTGCCACAACCAGGCAAGTGCCAGGGAGTACTTGTACAAGAAGGGCTCTGAGTCAGATACAGCAATGCGTGGAGAGACATGAAAGCCTCTATATTTGTGACATTGATATCAGATTACAGGAGACTTAGGAGTTAATGAGGGCCAATGGATTGTTGTGTTCAATACATGAATGAGTGAAGTGGGTTAGTAAATCCTTAATTTTTTGCCTGTTCTGAAATATATAAATATATATTTAAAAACCCTGAACTAACTTGTAAAATGTGGAAAAAGAAGAGTTGATGAAGTCGTTTGCTTTTATCTGCGTTTAGCTAAAAAGCATTAGGAAGAAACAACACATATTTTTGGAGAAAATATCTACAGAAATTAAAATGCAGAATTTTATGAAATTGTTGGAAATATTAAGATGCATTTTTTGTTTTACATTTAATCTAGACATTATTATCAGGTGGATATCTCATTGATACACAATGTTGAACAT
This sequence comes from Rhinopithecus roxellana, assembly GCF_007565055.1. Classification (NCBI taxonomy): domain Eukaryota; kingdom Metazoa; phylum Chordata; class Mammalia; order Primates; family Cercopithecidae; genus Rhinopithecus; species Rhinopithecus roxellana. The sequence continues at coordinate 73,495,578 of NC_044555.1, forward strand.
TTTTAGTAGTAAAATAAATAATTTTAATAGTTAATATATATAGTATTACTGTATTTTATTGGTTTAGAGATATTTGAATGCTGCTGTCAGAATATCTGAATAATTGGTGGATGGTAGTCAGCATTTGATAAGACAGACTATGGTCAGTTGTCATTTCTAACATAAATCTGAGCCCAAAGTCTGTCATATATAAGCTTTATAGTGCTACAAAGGAGCAGCAACAAATGCTTGAAAGCATTTTTTATAATTTTTGGGGGAAAAATATTTAAGCAAAGACCTATTCATGAAAGAAAAAAATACTCAATTGAATCAAAAAATGTAAAATTAAAATAAGAATTTATTTGGTAGTTTCAGTTTTGCTAAGAAAAAGGTATTATTCTCAAGTTAATGGGCTCTTGAGAGCCTTAACACTTCGGCTCCAGCACTCCCAAAGCGCTGGAGTGGTAAAGGGGAGGCAGGCCAATTCTCCAGACAGCCAAATTATTTTTTTCCAAATTAAAAAAGTCACAGTTGGGGGTATTTTTATTCACTATAATGTAAAGTCTAGAAGTGTTTCTCATGTATTTGTACTTTTAATTACAGATGCTCCTTGCCTTATGATGAGGTTATGTCCCAATAAACTCATTATGAGTTGAAAATGTCTTAAGTTGAAAGAATATATAATACACTTCACCTACAGAACATCATGACTTTGTCTAGCCTTCCTTAATCATGCTCAGAACACTTACAGTGGCCTATGGCTATGGTTGGGCAAAGTCATCTGACACAGTACCTATTTTATTAAAGTGTTGAATATTGAATATCTCATATAATTTACTGAATACTGTACTGAAAGTGAAAAACAGAATGGTCGTATGAGTATGCAAAGGGTTTCTACTGAATGTGTGTCACATTGTAAAGTCAAAAAATTGTAAATTCAATCGTCATAAGTCAGGACCATTTATAATTATTTAGTGCTAAAATATTTATCAGAGAGCTACTCTGATAAACAGCACAGAGTGTCTCTGTGTGCTTTCTCAGCATCTCAATTCTCAGCATCTCAATTCTTTCTCAGCATCTCAATTCCCAGGAGTTCTACCAGTTTGAGGTCCAACCAGGACAGTGTGAGAATGTACCAGTTAAGTGTATGTGTTGCTGAACTTCTAAAGATTTTTGCCAATATGATAGGTAAGAAATGGTGTCTAAATGCAGTTCATATATTTTGCTCATTTCAAAAATTCGTTTATATGCACCTTGTTTTCTCTGTTTTCAGTGTTCTTTCCCCTATAGAGTTTTTTTTAACATGTGAAGAATATTAACCCTTTATCTTTTATGTTGCAAATAATTTCACTCAGTCTGTTTTTTCTTGACTTTACTTATGGATATTTTTTTACCCTGAAAAATATTTCTTATCAAAAAAATGTACTGTCAAGTTTATTGACTTTCCATTGCATATGTGTATTGAGTCATACTTAGAAACCATTTCCCCACACCAATAATTAGAGAAGAATTAATTTCCTTTTCAGTTTGTATGCATATAGATGTGTGTTTATGTATATATGAATATATGTTTATATGCCTGATTCATTTGGGGTTTATTCTCATGTATGGTTTGAAGTATGGATCTAAATTCATCATTTTTCCAGATAGCTACCCATTTGCACCATTCATTAAAACATCCATCTTTATCCAGTGATCTCAGTTGTCACTTTTATCATATACTAAATTTTCTTATGTACTTGAATCTATTTCTAGGGGTTCAATTCTGTTTCACTAGTTTTACTGTGTTTTCATGCACCCATAATGCATTAGGTTCTTTATCAATGCTTTAATGTGTATTTAAAATCTGAAACAGCTTGACCTCTACCTGTGTTACCCAAATTCTGAGGTTAAGGGCACTGTCACAGGAAGTCAGGGACCCCAAACGGAGGGACTGGCTGAAGCCATAGCAGAAGAACATAAATTGTGAAGATTTCATGGACATTTATTAGTTCTCCAAATTAATACTTTTATAATTTCTTACGCCTATCTTTACTCCAATCTCTGAACATAAATTGTGAAGATTTCATGGACACTTATCACTTCCCCAATCAATACCCTTGTGATTTCCTATGCCTGTCTTTACTTTAATCTCTTAATCCCATCACCTTCGTAAGCTGAGGAGGATGTATGTTGCCTCAGGACTCTGTGATGATTGCGTTAACTGCCCAAATTGTTTGTAGAGCATGTGTGTTTGAACAACATGAAATCTGGGCACCTTGAAAAAAGAACAGGATAACAGCAATCTTCAGGGAACAAGGGAGATGGCCTTGGACTCTGACTTCCAGTGAGCCAGACAGAACAGAGCCATATTTCTCTTCTTTCAAAAGCAAATTGGAGAAATATTGCTGAATTCTTTTTCTCAACAAGGAACATCCCTGAGAAAGAGAATGCGCCTTGAGAGTAGGTCTATGAACGGCCCCCTTGGAGGCATCCACTTTTTATGGTTGAAGCCAAAGGGATGAAAGAAGCCCCGGTCTCCTGTAGCGCTCCCAGGCTTATCAGGACGAGGAAATTCCCACCTAATAAATTTTGATCAGACAGGTTGTCTGCTCTCAAACCCTGTCTCCTGATAAGATGTTATCAATGACAATGCGTGCCCGAAACTTCATTAGCAATTTTAATTTTGCCCCATCCTGTGGTCCTGTGATCTCACCCTGCCTCCACTTGCTTTGTGATATTCTATTACCTTGTGAAGCATGTGATCTCTGTGACCCACACCCTATTCGTACACTCCCTCCCCTTTTGAAAATCGCTAATAAAAACTTGGCTGGTTTTACGGCTCAGGGAGCATCACGGAACCTGCCAATATGTGAGGTCTCCCCCGGACACCCAGCTTTAAAATTTCTCTCTTTTGTACTCTTTCCCTTTATTTCTCAAACCAGCCAAGACACTTAGGGAAATAGAAAAGAACCCACGTTAACCATTGGGGGCGGGTTCTCCTAATAGGGCACAGACCTTGAGAATGCCAAGGCTTCCCAATATTTCTGACACCAGCTGCAAGTGTGAGGTTTCCTGAAATCATCCTCAGGTTTGACATTTGCTAGAGAGAGTCACATAATTCACTGAGACCTGTTATAATCATGGTTACATGTAGCATGTTAAGGATACAAATTAGAACCAGCCAAAGGGAGAGACATGTGGGACAAAGTCTGAGGTATGCAAACAGAAATCCTGGTGATCCTTTCCCTGTGGAATCATCCACCTTATCTCCTCTTGGCCACAATGTGTGACAACACATAGAATACTGTCATCCAGGAAAGCCTGTGGGAACTTCACAGTCCAGGGGTGTGTGTGTGTGTGTGTGTGTGTCTATATATATATATATTTTTGTTGTTGTTGTTGTTGTTTTTTTTTTGAGACAGGGTCTTGGTCTATCACCCAAACTTCAGGGCAATGGTGCAATCACAGCTCACTGCCATCTTGACCTCCCAGGCTCCATCAGTCCTTCCACCTCAGCCTCCTGAGTAGCTGGGATTACAGGTGCTTGCCACCACTCTCAGCTAATTTTTGCTTTTTTGTTGAGATTGGGTTTTGCCATTATATACAGGCTAGTATCAAGTTCCTGGATGTCCAAAGTTTGCATTGGAGCTTATTGATTAATTGACCAAGTGGTTGAACTCAGTTTCCCCTTCTCCTCACCCTAGAGATCACGCCAATTACACATGGTATGAAGGGTGCACTACGAAAAACAAAGGCATTCTTATCACTTGAGAAATTACAAGCATTTAGAGTTTATGTCGCAGGACCCAGAACTGTCTGAGGATGAGGTTGATTTCTTCCTTCACAGCCCCTTCTAGCTGTCTACACACTTTCTGCCAGGGGTTTTTATTGCTCTTCTTGAGCATTGATTACTCCATATGAACTTCAGTCAGCTAATCTAACTCCCTAAAATATTTTGTTAGCTGGGCGCAGTGGCTCACGCCTGTAATCCCAGCACTTTGGGAGGCCAAGGTGGGCGGATCACGAAGTCAGGAGTTCGAGACCAGCCTGGCCAGTGTAGTGAAACCCCGTCTCTACTAAAAATACAAAAATTAGCCAGACGTGGTGGCACATGCCTGTAGTTCCAGCTACTCAGGAGGCTGAGGCAGAAGAATTGCGTGAACCCAGGAGGCAGAGGTTGCAGTGAGCTGAGATCGTGCCACTGCACTCCAGTCTGGGTGACAGAGCAAGACTCTGTCTCAAAAAAAAAAAGGTTTTGTTAAATTTTTCTTGTGATAACATTAAGTTTACAAATAAAATTATTAAGAAAATAGCATCTTTATGATGTTGAGCCATCCTACTCAAGAAAGGGATACTTTTTCATTTCTTAAATATGTGTGTGTGTCTTTCAGGAGGATTTTTAAGTTGACGCTTTGTAGGTTTTGCACATTTCTTGCTACATTTATTCCTAAGTATGTTATCTTCTGTGGTGTTATTGTATGTGGCACTTTCTCTAGCATTATATACACTAAATTATGTTTTTAAGGACATATTAAGGCTCTTGATTTCTGTATGTTCTGTATGTTAATTTGTTGTTGTTGTTGTTGTTGTTGTTGTTTTGAGACAGAGTCTTGCTGTTGTCCAAGGCTGGAGTGCAGTGGTGCGATCTCCGCTCACTGCAGTCTCCGCCTCCTGGGTTCAAGCTGGAATCACAGGCATGTGTCACCATGCTCAGCTAATTTTTTTTTTAAATATATTTTTAATAGAGACGGGATTTCGCCATGTTGGCCAGGCTGGTCTCAAACTCCTGACCTCAAGTCATCCACCTGCCTCGGCCTCCCAAAGTGCTGGGATTACAGGAGTGAGCCAGTGCGCCTGGCCAATTGTATGTTAATTTCTTCCAGCTCCTTTATTGAATTATTTTATTGTGTTAAGTAATTGTGTTATTCGCTAAAGATTATTGTTTCTCTAAGGTTTTTCAGATTTCATCTACAAAATAATGGAAATGTTATTTCTCTGTTTAATTTTTATGGCTATATTTGGTTTATTTGTTCTGCTTTCAATAGCAAACGCTTCTAGTGTAAGATTAAATAGCAGTGGAGATATTTTGCATCCATGCTTGCATTTATGGAATGAATCCTACTTGTCCATGGCATATTATTTTCTTAATGTGGTGTTGGATTATGTTTGATAGTATTTTATTTAGTATTTAATCACAAATATTTATAGCTGGTATTGGTCTGAAAAATTCTTTTATTATTCACTGGCATGCTTTTTAGTTGGCATCTAAATTCTTTCATATGCCTATAGATGTATTCAATTATTCCTTCATATGATAGTAACTTGAAACTGTTATCCATGTAGATGACCAAAGTCTCGTTTAGCATTTGACCATTTGACATTATCATTCTTTCCTTCTTGAATTAATATTTCCTTTTACTTTTATCAAAGAATGTTCATTTTAATATAATATTTTGAAAATGTTTTTATTATATTAGTATCCCTCTAAAATCATATATGGATATAAACTGAAAATTAAATTTTTTCTAATTCCTAAAACAACATGTTCTTATATGTTAACCTTTTCCTATGACTTATTTAGAATTATATATTTTTTAATTATACTTTGTGAAAACATAACTATATACATAACAAATATGTCCTGAGACATACGTTTTTATGCAGGAAAATTGGGGACAGGAAAATAACAGGAAACTATGCATAGGCCTCTAAATACCCAATATTCTCATGGTGCAATCATCTATCGTTTTACTAATCAATTGGGGACCAATCTATTGTGTGCCTCGTAGAACCAGTGCTACTATGTCAGCCAGTCACTTGATCCAGAACTTCCCCCACTGTTAATTAATCTGTAGATAAGTTCCGTCTAGTAATTGCAACTCACAGGAGTTGAAGTCATAGATGCTTTTACCGAAGTCTAGTTCCCTCATGCTTGCCTGGGACAAATGAACTTACCTCATTTAATCTCTGAATAACATACTCCTACCACACCCAATTCATATATTTGATTTTTAAAATTCTGATGGCATTATAGTGCAATTTTACTCATTCCCAGAAATAAATACATATATAATATATTCTTTATATAGAAAAATAGAGATTATTGGAATGGGTTTTAAAGTTTCACATATGTGTTTTATTTTTGTGTGTATGCTTATATATGCATATAATATACACCTAAAATGTTACAATATATGCCTAATATAATTTAATATACAGCTAAAATTATGGATCTATTAATACAAAAAGAAAGAACATTAGAGGATAAATAATTGAAGGTAAAAATAACTTTGAGATTAGTCTTAATTGATTCAATAGATAACTGCTCAAAATAATAATATCAGCAGTATATTAAATTATCATAGCTTATGAGTAAGTGAAACAAATGATAGCAATATTATAAAGATGGGAGGAAGGAATTGCAAATCCTCTTCTGGACTACCCATGAAATGGGATAATATGATTTTCAGGTATATTTAGATTAGTGTAACTCTGGTATAAATTCTTGGTCAACCACTGCAGTTGTTTAAAAAGAGGAATAATTGGGTTGGGTGCAGTGGCTTATGCCTATAATCCCAACACTTTGGAAGGCCAAGGCAGGCAGATCACCTGAGGTTGGGAGATCAAGACCAGCCTGACCAACATGGGGAAACCCTGTCTCTACTGAAAATACAAAATTAGCCGGGTGGGTGGCGCATGTCTGTAATCTCAGCTACTCGGGAGGCTGAGGCAGTAGAATCCCTTGAACCCAGCAGGCAGAGGTTGTGGTAGTGAGCCGAGATCATGCCATTGCACTCGAGCCTGGGCAACGAGAGCAAAACTCCATCTCAAAAAAAAAAAAAAAGGAAGAAAGAAAAGGAAAAATTGATATATTCAGATAGGAGAGAAAAATTGAAATATATAAAATGCTCAGTTTAAACCAGAAAAGAGAGAAAATGAGGGAGGATTAGAAACAACAACAAAGAACAAGTGCTACAGATGCAAAACAGTTTCATACTTGGTAGATTTTAGTCTCACTGTATCATTAGTTGTTTTAAATGCAAATGGTCTAGATATAGCAATTAAATTCAGATACTGTCAGAATGGGTTTCAAAAAAAGAAGATCCAACCATATGGTGTCTACAAAACCCACTTTAAATATAGAGACAGATTGAAGATAAAGGGACAGAGAAAGATATGCTAATACTAATCAAAAGAAAGCAGGAGTAGCTAGCTATACATTAATTACAGACAGAAGAGATTTCGGAGAAAGAAAAATTATCAGTGATGAAGAAGAACATTACGTTAAGATAAAGCGGTCAATTCGTCAAGGAGACATAACATGCTTAATATACATGGACGTGACTCACAATACATGAGACAAAATCTGAAAGCTGAAAAATATCAAAATATTTGCAGATTAAACACCACACTGGTAAATAACACATGGCTCAAAAAAGAAGTCTGAAGAGAAATTTCAAAATACTTTTAAGTATATGAAAATGAAAGTAAAACGTCAAAATTTTTGACATATAGCAAAAGCACTATTTATAGGGAAAAATCATAGCATTGAAATACATATATTAGGCCAGGCGCGGTGGCTCATGCCTGTAATCCCAGCACTTTGGGAGGCCGAAGCAGGCAGATCACGAGGTCAGGAGTTCGAGACCAGCCTGACCAATATAGTGAAATCTTGTCTCTACTAAAAATACAAAAATTACCTGGACACAGTGGTGGGTGCCTGTAATCCCAGCCACTCGGGAAGCTGAGGCTGGAGAATCGCTTGAATCCGGGAGGTGGAGGTTGCAGTGAGCCGAGATTGCGCCACTGCACTTCAGCCTGGGCGACAGAGCAAGACACTGTCTCAAAAAAAAAAAAAAAAAAAAAAAAAGAAGGAAATGCATATATTAGAAAAGAAGACTCAAAATGAGTAGCTGAAGCTTCTATTTTATGAAACTTAAAAAAAAAGCAGAAGAAAAGAGATCATAAAAAATGAGAGCAGAACACAATGAAATTAAAATTTTAAAAAAATAGAGAAAACCAAATGAAAGCAAAAGCTGGTTCTTTGAATGTGTCAATACAATTGATAAGCCTCTAGCTAGTCTAACCAAGGGAAACACAAAGAAGACACAAATTTCCTTTCAGAAATGAAAGGAAAGAATTACTACTAACTCCACAGACATTAAAAGGATAATGAAGGAATATTATGAACAACTCTATGCCCACAAATGTGGTAAATTTGGATAAAATGGGCCAACTCCTTGAAAGGAAAAATCTACCAAAATCTGTACAAAGAGAAATAGATAATATGAATAGGCTTATATATATATTAAAGTAGTTGAATCAATAATTAATAACTTCCCAAAAAAGTACTGGTTTCCAAGTGTTCACAGTTGAATTCTACTCAACATTTAAAGAAGAAATATTTCAGATTTCTACAGTCTCTTCAAAAAAGGGAAGCAGAAGGAACACTTCTTAACTCATTCTCTGAGGCCAGCATTATCCTGACATCAAAACCAGGTAAAGACATTACAAGAAAAGGAAACCAGATATCTATATTTTTCAAAGACATAGATGCAGAAATTTCTGAACAAAATATTAGGAAATTGAATCCAATATTAGGAAATTGAATCCAATCATGTATTAACAGAATTATACATCGTGATTACCAAATGGAACTTATTCCAGGTGTACAAGAATGGCTCAACATTTAAAAATTAATTAATGAAAAGAAAAATATCATATGATTATATCAGTAAATGCACAAAAATTGACAAAATCCAAAACCCATTTGGGATAAATATCCTCAGCAAACTAGGAGTAGAAGGGAACTTTCTCAAGTTGATAAAGGGTATCTTAAAAAAAGAAAAACCTTTAGCTAATGTCATGCCTAATGGTGAGAAAATATATTTACTCTTAAGATCAAGAAGCAGGCAAGATGTCTCCTCTTCTATTCAACAATGTACTGGAAGTTCTAGTTAATGCAATAATACAAGGAAAGGATATGAAACATGTACAGATTAAGGGGGAAGAAATAAAACTGTCTTTCTTCACAAATGATATGATTATATATGTATAAAATCCCCAAATCAACGTAATCTTGTAACTAATAAGTTATAGCAAGGCCACAGAATACAAGGTTAAACTGCAAAAGCCAGTCAATTTCCTATAGGCCAACAATAATTATTGGAATTATTGGAATTTGGAATTAAAAACCCAATTAGCACCACGAAAGTGAAATATGTAGGAATAAATCTAACAAAATATGTATAAGATCTACACAAGAAAAATACAAAACTCTAATGAAAATAAAAAGTCTAAACAAATGCAATGATATTCCATATTCATGGATAGAATGACTCAATGTTGTTGTCAGTTCTTCCAAAATTGATTTAGAGATTCAACACAATTTCCATGATAATTACTGAGCTAATTGCTTCATAAGTCAAAGGTAGTGTTGGGATGCAGAGAATAATACCCCAAAGTATGAGGTGCTTTGGCATGCTGAACATTTTTGAAATAAAGGAAATTGGAAGGCCTTAGAAGCTGCCTCAGAACCAAGAACTTTCTAACCCTCCCTTGTTTCTCCCCACATCCTCAAGCACAGGGAGGGGTTCTCTCTGGAAGTTCCTTCCTCTGACTGAGGAAAACTTCTGAAAGAAATGCGGTTGTCTTAAGATGCCCTTCCTAGGAATCTCATCAACTAACTGGGAAAGTTTAATACTGGAGAAGAGAAAAAACTTAATGTAGTCACCATGCCCAGACAGACTTTTCCTCTATTTTTCAGAGGGCAGATCCTAGAGATTACCTAAGAAACTTTATCTGCATAATAAAACAATCTTTGTTCACAGTGGATTTCTGCCCCACACCTTCTGTCGTAACTTACAGGTCCCATTTAGCTTCCAAAGACAATCATTTACAAACTATTTTCTGCTCTTTGGGTCATTCAATTCCCCAAAATTATTATTTACTACTCCTCAAAATTGCCTACACCTCCCATTTCTGTCTCCTCATAAATAGGATATTTAAGCCTCAACCATCTGGCCCTTCTTTGAGTCTTATATTTTATATGGCTCCCATGCTTATGTACATTAATACATTTGTATGCCTTTTCTCTTGTTAATCTGTATATTGTCAGTTGTTTAGCACTTTAGAGGGAAGGGAAAATTCCTTTTGCCCCTACAGTAGTTTCTTATCCCAAAGGATGTGACAAAAAAAAAAAAAAAAAAAAAAAAAAAAAAAATTCACTGCATCTTACGAGAGTCCACTGGGAAAGATAAATGGAAATGCAAAAGGCACTTGCTCCGTTGGAAAAAAATTTGTCAGTTTCATCTCTTTGTCTACACATTTTGAATTTGTTCTCATGTTGAAGTAACAATACAGTAATTATTCACTCTCTTATATTTATGCTATCATGTTCAGTCTTTTGAATATACCAGATATCAGCAAATGGCAGCCCGTTGCCAAATTCAGTTTGATTCCTGTTTTTGTAAATAAAGTTTATTGGATCATATCCCAGGTTATTGATTTGTGTATCATCTGTGGCTGCTTTTGTGCTACAGTGGCAAGTTGAGTAGCTCCAACAGTGACCACGTGGCCTGCAAAGCCAAATACATTTACTATCTGACTCTTTATGGAAAATGTTTGCAGATCCCTGGCATTGATAATTTTTAGAAAACCTTCAGCACCCACAGGAAATGTGTAAGAGAAGTACAGCTGGTTGGTTAAGTTCAGGACTGCCCTAACAGGGATACTATAGCTTTGTTTTAAGCTCTGCTAAAGAAAGTACAAAAGGTATATTTATGGTTGGCTGTGAAGAAGACTCAAAGTAAAACATTTTTATGCAATATGTATCAATGTCCATTTCACAATTGTTTAATTTATGCTGTAACAATGTGTGGTGCTAAAGTTGTTTTATAAAAATCATTTTATTGCAATTATAATTCTCTTATACTTATTGGATGGTTGTGCCAGCCAAAAAACCTACTCTACTAAAAATAGAGCTTTAAAGATAGAATGGATCTTAGACATAATTGGATTCTTTTTTCAAGAGGGAAAATCATACTATAGAAATTAAGATTTTTTCTAACTACCATACCATGATTGAATATCACTTTACCTCTGAACCTGCCTGAACATATTCCTGAAAGAAATATGAAAGTAGTTCAATATTAGACCCACTGTCATTGAACCCATCCTGAGGGTCTACAGGCAATTTTTTGGTATTTGACTGATTGCCTACTATATTTTTCCATATTATTTTTCTTCTTCATTTTTATGGTAATCTAATAATTAATGAAGCATGCCCTGCATCATCAAGATGGCTGACTTTCCATGTGACCCATTATGACGTCTGCTACCTTTGTCTGTGTTTCCAATTGCTTTGTGCCAAGTAATGCCCTTTAATTGTTGAAGGTAATGGAAAAAAAAGAACAATGGATAAGGGGTGTCAGAATATGCCACCTCAAAATATGCCTCTTTGATCTATGGATTATTTTGGGCTAAAGATCATTGAGAATCAGCAGACACAGGAAAGCCTTTAGAAACAGGGCACAAGTTTTTGTTTCATATGTAAATTTCCATGGATAAAGAAAATTTCCATTTGTCAAAGATATCTCCTTCTCCCAATATCAGCAAGAGAATAATTCTTTTTCTTTTTTTCTTTCTTTTTTTTCATCTTCCCAAATTGAAACTCTATACCCAATAAACACTACCTTCCTATTCTCCCATCTCTCCAGCCCTATCAAATATCATTCTGCTTTCTGACTCTGTGAATTTAATGTCTCGAAATACCTAATATGAGTGGAAACATACAAGTACAGCATTTGTCCTTTTCTGACAGGTTTATTTTTCTTAGCATGACTTTCCCTTTGCAGGACATGAAAGCAATGCACATGTTTGAGAAAGTCTGTGGTCTCCTATAAAGCATTTACACCTGGCCCTTCTAAGTTACCTTTTGTCAGACATGCACAGGAATGTGTGACTGCCTGAAGAGGTGGATTGCAGATCACACTGGCAGTAAACAGTGGGAGTATTTCCATAGCCTAGCAATTTGTGGGGACACATCAAGTGAAGTAGCCCTGCCTTGCTGTTTTTACTTAATTTAGCAGGAGAGGTGGGGCTGCTGAAATTCAGCCCCTCTCACGGTGGGCTATCAGGTCGGATTTCATATTTGTGTGATGTGTCTCTTTGTTCTATAAGCCTTTAGCTGGGTTTGGCTCTGGAAGCTCAGTTGCAGGCAGACTGTCTACTCCAGCTGCCAAAAATGAGCAGGCTCCCTTGTGTTGTCTGGGCTCCTTAGAGAGTCTTGGTGTGATGTGCTGCCAGGGCTGAGAGACAGTGGTGAATGCTTCCAGGGCACGATGTCCCATAATGTTCTAGACTCTCATTTCTTTTCTTTTTTAATAAAATATTTACCTTGTTTTAAATTTATTAGAATTTCTATACTTGAGACTTGGTGAGGCTCAACAATTCTAAAACATTCTCAGAAACTATTTTTATATCATCTCTTCTTTTTATTTCTTCTGGAATTTCAGTTATAGTATTCTCCCTTTATCTTTTAGTTCCTTGAACTTTCTTTTATTTATTTATTTATTTTTTATTATACTTTACCCTAGAACTTAGACTCTCATTTCTGCTGACGTTTTATTACATATGATAATAATGATGGTGGTACCTACAGTACCTACTGATATTTTGGTACCTACAAAATATCAACTACAGTAGTGGTTGATATTTTCTAGAAGAAATAATACATGTGGATTTATTCCTCCAGCCACAGAAGCATGCTTTCCTCTTTTTAGACTACTAGAGTTTACTCAAACAACATGTGATTGGGTCATGTGTTGTGCACCAGTATAAACACAGCATTTATATACCCAGATTGCCTCTCTTCTTTTCTGGTTGCCTTGAGACAATTGAAAGAAACTACTTGGTGCCAGGGCCATTGTAAACACTGGTAATAGCCAGGTACTGATTGATCATGATGGACCTTGCATAAGCTGTTATTACTTCTATAAACCTTAATTAAGAAGGTGGTGTATTAGACTGTTTTCACACTGCTAATAAAGACATACTTAAGAGTGGGTAATTTATACAGGAAAAAGGTTTAATGGACTTACAGTTCTACATGGCTGGGAAGCCTTACAATCATGCTGGAAGGCAAGGAGGAGCAAATCATGTCTTCCATTGATGGCAGCAGGCAAAAAGAGAGAGCTTGTGCAGGGAAACTACCATTTTTAAAACCATCAGATCTCATGAGACTTACTATCATGAGAACAGCATGGGAAAGACCTGTCCCCATGATTCAATTAACTCCCACCAAGTTCCTCCCACAGCATGTGTGAATTGTGGGAGTTACAATTCAAGTTGAGATGTAGGTGGGGACACAGCCAAACCATATCAGGGAGAATAAAAAGTCTCTTCTTTGTTGCAATTTTTTTTCTGCTCTAAGCTGATTTTGCTCTGAGCACTATGAGACCCATCATTTATTTCCCAATGATGCACATATATTTGGAGTAACTTCTGACCATCTTTCTCCTTGACCTCTCTTCTCCAGTTATTCACCAAGTCCCAAAGAGTCTTTATGCTGAGTGCATCTTGTAGTGATCACTCTTTTCCTTCTCCTTACCCATAGGCTAATCTTTTCATTAGCCTTTGGCCGTAGATTCCTAGCTCATATTGTGTTCCACCTTCACCGTCCTCATTATACAACTAATGGGGTTATCTTCCTAGATTCAACTCTGCTCAAAACTTCCATTGGTCAGATATTGTAACAGGTAATATTCAAGGCCCTATAAAATGTGGCCATTATGAGAATTTCTATTACTTGCCACAAGAACACACTTACGTGATTTTTCTGTTTCAAACCTTTCATAGCCAAACTCTCATCTTATGCACGTATATTGTCTGATTCATAGAACCTCAACGCTCTGTATAAAGCAGCCCTCCCTGCCTCCCTCCTTCCTCCTTTCCTTTCTTTTCAATCTCACCCATTGTTCTCTATGCACCAACAACACGATCTTCCTTTGTATCTGAATGCACCAAGTCTTTCACTGCTCAGCGTCCTTTGTAGACAGTGTTCCCTCTTCCTGGCAAATGCTTCTCTAAACCTCTTCACATGGCTCCATGGCTACTGCGTTTTTATCTTTCCATTTGCAGATGAAAATGTCCTTTCTGTAGAGAATTCATGGATTCTATTTCTTGCAGTGCCTTGGTAAAAGCAGCCTCCCAGAAGTTTCATGCAACAATTCTGTCTACAGTTCACTTGTAAACACAAGAACCTTCAGGCTTTTTCTGCTCATGTATAGCAAAAATTACATGCTCCACATTTTTTGTCTACTACATGTGACAAATTTACCAAATGTTTCTAAGGTCATCAGGTATCTAGCCTAAAATATCAGTTTCTTTGCTGCCTGCTCCCAATATAAGCAATGCCACATTTTGTTGTAATTGTTATTGTTATTTAGCACCACACTTCTGTTATCATTTTCCATAGAGGCTAGGACATAAGCTAAATTGCTGTAAAACTGAGATCCAAAAACGTGGTAGCGCAAACAAGATAAGAGTTTTATTTCTTTCTGACCCAATTCAACCCCAACACTGTATATACTTAGGCTTTGTTCCAGAAAGTCATCGAGAGATAGAGTTTTTTGAGTTGTTCTCTTCCTCACCAATAGGATGCCTGCTGCAGAGTGGTTATTTTATTTCTCATTCAGCCTCATCTCACCTAGTATTTGTTGGTGCTTGTCCCTAGCCAGGGAGACTTTTGCATCCAGCTTGACATATCCTGCCTGCACTGATTTCAGCAAGAGCTCATTGTTTTAGCCCTTCATGGAGGACCTTCAGTTCTGGAGAACTGACCCGTGCTGACTTAGCTGAGACCTGCGGATGCAGATACCTTCTCTAGGCACCTTCCTACCACGCACTGACATTTGCTCCATCTGATAGCCTTGCATTACACATTGCATTTTGATGTTACACATTTTTCCCTTTGTTTTACCAAAGATGAAATTTGTGTTTCTGCTTCTTATTTTCCTAATTTTTAGGGGTGATTTCCAAGGAGCTCTCTGGAAGTCAGGTGAGGGGTATGTAAATAATGTGAAGTGCATCATTTTTCTGACATAAGGTAACTTTAAACATTGAACTCATTGGGGCACTGAGGCCATAATGTATAAAAGTTTAAGCTAAACAAGAACAGAGTACACATCCTAACAAATAATTTTAATTTTCTCTTATTTCTACATGTGGTGTAAGGAGCATCAATTATGCACCATTTTAGATGTGACCTGTTATTTAATCTGCTCCAGATATGAAAGACAAAAGGAAAAATGGTGACTTCGCAAAGTTAAGTAACTGCGATGGTTAATTTTATGTGTCAACTTGACTGAGCCACAGGGTGTCCAGACATTTGGCCTAACATGATTCTGCATATGTCTGTGAGGATGTTTCTGGATGAGATTCTCACTTGGATCCACAGAGTGAGTAAAGCAGATTGTCCTCCTTGCTATAGGTAGGGCCTCATCTGGCCAGTTGAAGACCTGAGTAGAACACAAGGGCTGAGTAAGAGGAAACTCCTTCTGGCTCACTACCTGAGCTGGAACATGTATCTGGAACATTGGTTTCTGGAGTTTAGACTCACAATGAAATATTGTCTGTTTGGGATCTTGAACCTGTCACCTTGTGGGCTAGAAATTACACCATTGGCTCTCTCAATTCTCTGGACTTGGACTTGAACTGGGCTCTCCTGAGCCTCAAGCTTGTTGACTACAGATCTTGGAACTTCTGGCCTCCATAATTCCATGAGCTAATTCCTCATAATAAATGTCTTCATGTATAGGAATGGGATAGATAGGGACATAAAGGAATATCTTAAGGAATTGAAATGTCCAATATTTGGATCTGAGTGTTGGCTGCCCTGTTAGAAACATTTGCCAGAATTGATTGAGTTCTATTGTAAGAGTCCTATATTTTGTTGGATTCAAATTATGCCCCAGTAAAGCCTTATTAACATATCAAGAAAATCACACAACTAGTTAATGGCAGAGATTGCATTACAGCAGATTTCTGTGTAATCTCCAAGTGCGTACTCTGACCTCCATATCACACTAACCTGCACAAAGGAAAGTATATGCAGTGACTAATAGTGATCACCAATATGCTACTTAGAAACCTTTCAGGGTTCATGTTTTCTACTCCAGCATTTCTTATTAATTTGAATTATGACTTCGTATTTAATTAGACAGGATGATTGATTGAGATTGGTGTTCTTCAATGCAATGCATTTATTACATTCCATCAAGGAGTAAGGAGATGGCACACAACTGAATTCTCCAGGTAACTTAAACTCCGGTGTAACTTTTTCATTGATCAAATAAATGAGCTGTTAGACTGGTGTCATGGGAAATCTTTTAACAAGAGTGATGTATATCCCCTCCTTCAGGGTATAATGCTTATTATGGAGCCCTTTGCTTGACTGCCAGTGTTGTGAACTTCAGCTCTTCCCTTCTGCTGTGTCTTCATATAGGCAGACAGATAGCTATGCCATTACAGGCTTACATTCAGGGTCATAAGGAGGGGAATTTCTTTTTGTTCTCACACAAAATGGCAATGAGATAGCTGAGTTTTATTTTTTTCCTCTGTTTTTTAACTGGCAGAACATCACTTCTCAGTTTTCAACACTGCCCATTTTTCTGACCTTCCTACTTAGTTCTCCTTTCTACCCAGTTTATTATCTCTTATAGTTGCCTGTATAATATCAATGCATGCCATTATGGAAAATACTCAGCAGTCATAATTAGTAGATACACACTGATGGAAGTCCTTGAACTGTGAGCATTCCTTTCTAAATTTGTAACAACCATTTTACTTGAATGCATCATACATTTTTGAGAACCAATAGGTTTGTTGGAGATAATAAATTTACCATGTATATCTAGTGGAAAATGGGGAACTGCAAGCGAATTAGAGCATGTATCAGCTGAAAACCTTTTTGTATTTTGTGTGGCATGTTTTATTTTGTGAGTGTGGCATCTGGTGGTTTCCTATATGACTCTAAGCCAGATTGCCATTGGCTTTCAGATCTTTTAGGCAGACTTGATACACAGTGGAGTCTTTTCCAGGAACAAGGTTGCATGATGGACTTATCTACAGGAACCTCAGAGAATGGAAAAATCAGAAAGAAATTGGGACCAACTCAAAGCCATAGTCTTTCAAGAGAGGGTAGTCCTTAGTAAATTATTGTTTCCAGATTGTCCCAATCCAGGGAACTTGGACTTATTTCTTTGATTTCCAATTTTAATTTTAATTAATTTGTTTTATTATTTTTTAGAGGTCGGGTCTCACTTTGTTGCCCAGGCTGGAGTGCAACAGAGCCACTATAGCTCACTGCAGCCTCTAACTTCAGAGCTCTAGCAATCCTCCCGCCTCAACCTCCCAAGTAGTCAAAACTACCTGTGTGCACCACCATGCCTGGCTAATTTTTTAATTTTTTCATAGAGACAAGGACTCACAATGCCAGCCAAGCTGTCTTGAGCTTCTGGCCTCAAGTGATCCTTTTGCCTTGGCTTCCCAAAATGCTGGGATTGCAGGCATGAGCCTCAGTGCCAGTTGTTTCTGTGGAAAAGAAATAATACAAGTCTAAACAAAACAACAGCAAAGCAAAGCCTAGCATGGCAACAACAAAGATCCTGGTTCCACTTCAGGGCAGAATGAAGCTAGGCACCCCATTTCAGAGCCTCAGGGTGTGGTGCAAGTGCTCACTTGAACACGCCGCATGGCAGTGCCGGACTCAGAGGTGTCTGCTGTGGTGTTGGGAAGGCCACTATCACACCTTTACAGTGGAATATTTTACTGTGTACAGCAGCATGAAGTGTCATATTGGTAACCCATATTTATTTTTTGAAGATGATGGTGCTTTCTCTTGGTTTTATTAACTTCTTAGAGAGTGGCATGCTATGTGTTCAATCAACACTATCAAATCTACACATTTTAAAGCAAGTTATTATAAAATACTGGACCAATTGTTGGGAAAAGCTGGGAAAATCCTGCTGATTCTACCAAATACTCTTGACCTTTAGCAAATAGCTGGATCACTTTAGATTTGAAATCATATCCTGCCAGCATAGCTGAAAGTTTGTTGAAGGAGTCCAATACATTTGGCCAAAGAATCAGAAACCACTAGTGTAGCAGAAACAGAATGAAAGGCCTAATCGTTAATTCCAAATGCTTGGCAACAACGCTACCAAAGTTGTAGAATGATGGCCAGAGTGTCATGTTTTTGCTCTGAGGAATGGTTTAATTGAGGTATCAAGGCAGAGGCACAGTTTCTTCAGGCACAAGGAATTGGAGGATACAATGCTGCGTTTTTTTTCCTCTTTCTCTTCACTTATTGGAGGCAGCGTGCCTAGCGAGAGTGTGTGTTCTAGTCTGACCCTCTATGCTCTAAGTTTTACATGGTCACAATCCCATTTAATATGCGGGGTCTGGTATGATTTAACACCGCTCTTGATTGGGTGGTCATCCCTCTTGATTGGGTGGGAAAATAAATTCTTCTGGGATTTGGATTTATTCTGTCATCGATAAGACACAATAGCAATAAAATGTCTATGTAGAAATAACCAGTCCTCACTGAAATCTACTGAGATCCTTAGGTTCCTTTGGGGAAAGTGGGTAATTTCTTTGAGTTTCCCCTTTTGTAAAAGGGTATGGGAAGAGGGCTTCTCCCTGAATAAGTTTCAGATTTGTTAAACCTTCTTTAGTGGAGATGCTGTGTACATTGTTTACTTCTGGTTGTTGAAATAGAAAGTAATCATGGGCATATGATTTCCAATGTGAATTTCAAATACTTTTAAAGATGAGTCATAAAAGGAATTTTGTTACTTTGTGGTAACTGGTGTGATCTAACAACAAGCAAACATTTGCTAAATGAAAAATGCAGTCATTCATTTTGCCCAATGAGAATAATTTATTTATACAATAAGCAAAGATACTGCTTTTCTTCTTTTTAAATTTTGATATTAGGCTGATTTATTTTTTCTTCTTTGGTGTCTAAAAATCTCAGAAGTTGACTGTAGTATTTATTTCAAAGGTCATTATGGTGGCTGTCTAGCCAATTTGGCATCTCTTGTTTCTTGTATATTCCCAGTTGAGTCTATGATGTGAATTTGATTCTATGATGTGAATTTATGGCTTATTTATTTGGTTTTGGACTTTTTTTTTAACAATGGTAGTTCAAACTTATTTTTAACTGTGCTTTTTGGTTTTGGAAGTTTCCCATCCTGTCTTGACATTTGGAGATGGATTTTAATAACTTACACGTATAAACAGTAGAAAATATAACCCATTTGTGACCACCAAGAATAATTCCAGGCACCAAGGAGACATTGGTGGGAATATGGAGTCTCCTGTGCACTCTCTTTGCATTTCCACAAGAACATCTATTAGCACAAAACTTCTTGTCACTCTGCTTCGCACTCACTAGCCCCCAGGTGGACAGAATCCTCGTACCTACTGTGAGCTTGGGACAAGCAGTTTGGAGTACATAGCTCTTTCTTCCCTCTTAACATTCACTTCCGGGATGCAGGCTGCCCAGCAAGAGCATGTGTTCTTATCTGATCCTCTATGATCTATGTTTTACAGGGTCACATCCCCATATAATATGGGGTGGCTGGGATCATATAGCACTGCCCTTATTTGGATGGGGAAATGAAATCTCCTTCTGAGATTTGGTTTTAGCCCATCATTGATAAGCATCCCATGCCTTTATTGCCAATAAAGGCTAGATTAGAAGATATAGTTTAGATACATAGTTTCTTAGTCATTTCCCCAACTGCTTTGCAGAAGACAAAGAAGTGTAACTTGAGAAGGCTCAAATACTAAATTCTAGCACTTTATCTGTGAGCCTTGAGGAATAGACGTGGATTGGAATTTGGGACCACACTATGAAGAATTCAGTGAGGTTTTGAGTAGGGGTTGGGCTAATGGCTTCAGGCCGTGGGATGACCAAATGACTTGGCTAGAGTTGAACTTTTTTCCCTTTAGCGAGTCACTCCAGTTTTGGTCATACTGATCGTACACAAATGTTTTCACAGTGACAGGTTACCTTAGGCAGACCTTCTAGAGAAAAAGAAGAAAGAGACAAGCCTTAGCATGCATGTATGGGTTTCAGCAAAGATATGAGTCTTGGAGTGCAGGTGGAGGCAGCTTCACATTGGATCACACAGGCCTTAGACATACAAATGTCTCCACAGCTACTGGGAGGCTTGAAGACTTCCAAGACATCATATATGAAGAAAGGGCTTGATTCCAATAAATTATATATATTTTTTCATATACTGAATTCTCAGATCTTATGGGGTGAAAATTGGCAATCTTTTTTGTTTGTTTGTTTTTATTGAGGCAGGATCTTGCTCTGTTGCCCAGGCTGGAGTGCAGTGGCGTGATCAAGGCCCATTGCAGCCTCAACCACCCAGGCTCAAGTGATCCTCCTGCCTCAGCCTCCTGAGTAGCTGGGACTATACAGATGCATACCGCCATGCTCAGCAATTTTTTTTTTAATTTCCTTGTACAGATGGAGTTTCCCTGTGTTGCCAAGGCTGGTGTCAAGCAATTCTCCCACCTTGACCTCCCAAAATACTGGGATTATAGATGTGAACCCCTGTACCTGGGCTCTTTTGCCTTTTTTTCTTTAAAAAAATAAGGTGTTTTATAGTCAGGATCTCCTGCCAGGACTTGAAATTGCATTGAGTTCAATTGTGGGACCGTCTGTGTTTGGAACCACATAAATATGTAAACTTTAAGTTTTCCTGAAATGTATTTTTTCTCTTGATTTCTTAATTTTTAAATTGATATATAATTGTACATATTTATGGGGTACATAATGATGTATACATTATGTGCATATTATGTATAGTGATCAGATCAGAGTAATTAGCATATCCATCATCTCAAACATTTATCATTTTTTTGTGTTGGGAACATTCAGTGTCCTCCTTCTGGCTATTTTTAAAAACTATTAATAACAAGCTGTCATTGGCAGGAGAATAAATCATAGCTGCAACAGACTCTACTGCATTTGAAGTTGTTAACTGCAGTTACCCAAGTAAAGTGTGGAGGGCAAGTCTCTTGAATTATTTTCTTCAGGTTACTAAGAGCCTCTCAGCACCATATGGACTAAGTTAATTTTAGGTTTGAATATTATTTCAGCTTATAAAATAACTCTAAGTGTCAAAACCCAATTGTAGCATGACCTGTGGCAGAGTGGTAGATTTTAATAAGTGAATGCATGAATTGAAATGAAATGACATGTCGTTTCCATAAAATGATTGTGTTATCATCTTGATTGAAGGAAATAAGAGAAATTATTCAACTTGGTCATTGCAAACCCAAATAAGGAAAATTACAGGTCTTTGTCTGAACAGTTCTCTGGGAATCAGATTTGCTCAGGAAACCAGGGAGTAACTGAAGAGTTCCAAAATGCATGCTTCTGAAGAAACTCTGGAAAACTCCTCAAAAACACATTCTAGAACACCTTAGACAGGTGGAAGCTGGGTCAGAAAGCACAAGAGAATAAAGGAACTCCAGTTCAGCACTTAATAATAGTTCCTTCTTGAAGGAAGATTGATTTCCATGCAAACTGAGCTTTTAAAAACTCAGCCAGCTTTTCAGAAAGGACATAGAAACAGTAGAGGAAAATAAAACATTACAGTCTTATCCCACTAATGGAGAAAAAGGTAAAGCCCAAAGAATTGCTACTCATGGTTTAGAACATTCAAATGCAGAAAAAAGTCAGTTATGAGTAGAACAAGACAGAGGATGCAGTTGTCCACAGACTGGTAGCAAAATATAGCTCCAAAATGATTATCAGTGGAGCCTATTTAGACTTCTGCTGAGGGTGATTCTCCAATATGCAGTACAAGAAACCTGAGTCCAGGTTTGGGTGGGCTGAACTCTAAAACTTTTGGAACCCACAATATGAAATTATTACAAATTTATTTTTATTTATTAATTTATTTTTGAGATGGCGTCTCACTCTGTCACCCAGGCTCGAGTGCAATGGCGGGATCTCGGCTCACTGGAACCTCCACCCCCTGGGTTCAAGCGATTCTCCTGCATCATCCTCCCTAGTAGCTGGGATTACAGGCACGTGCCACCACTCCCAGCTAATTTTTACTAGATACGGGGTTTCACCATGTTGGCCAGCCTGGTTTCCAAGTCCCGACCTCAAGTGATCCACTTGCCTCAGCCTCCCAGAGTGCTAGGATTACAGGCATAAGCCACTGCACCCGGCCAGAAAATATTACAAATTTAAATATAGAAAATGAAGTAAGAAAATTGCACAGCTATGTAGACTCAGAAATCACAATAAAATGCAAATTTTAGAAATCTGACAAATATCAGAAACATCAAATATCCAGAAAAGGAAGACAATAATGTTTTAGTTCACTGCTAATTTCCTTATGTAATACTTTTTTCCATTTTACTCCTTCTTCATATGACCAAATAACATTTATAGTACCACCGTTCATAAAGAGACCTGAACAAAAATTTATTCTTTCTTCTAGCATGGCTACTAACATCTAATAATTTATGGCTGGGCACGGTGGCTCACACCTGTATTCCCAGCACTTTGGGAGGCTGAGGCTGGTGGATCACCTGAGGTCAGGAGTTTGAGACCAGCCTGGCCAACATGGCAAAATCTCGTCTCTACTAAAAATACAAAAAAAAAAAAAAAAAAAAAAATAGTTGGGTATGGTGGTGCATGCCTGTAATCCCAGCTACTCAGGAGGCTGAGGCAGGAGAATTGCTTGAACACAGGAGGCGGAGGTTGCAGTGAGCTGAGATCACACCATTGCACGCCAGCGTAGGCGTTGGAGTGAGACTCTGTCTCAAAAAAAAAGAAAAGAAAAAAATCTTCAAAAGTCATTATAAGCAAAGTTATTAAAATTTCAGAGATTGTGTCAAATTTAGGAAAACGTGTGAAAGCTGAGATTGCAGTGATATGGGCCCACAAGCCACAGAATGCAGGGAGTCACTAGATGGTGAAAAAGGCAAGGAAACAGATTCTCCCCTAGAGCCTCTAGAAGGAATGTCAGCTTTGATAATCCACTTTGGACTTCTGACACCCAGAATTGTAAGATAATAAATTTGTGTTATTTGGAGTCACTACATTTGTGGTAATTTGTTACAGCAGTGTATTAGTTCGTTTTCATGTTGCTATAAATAACTACCTGGGACTGGGTAATTTATGAGGAAAAGAGGTTTAATTGGCTCACAGTTCCACAGGTTGTATAGGGAGCATGCCTGGGTGGCCTCTGGAAACTTTCAATCATGGCAGAAGGTGAAGGGGAAACCAACGTGTCTTACGTGGTGGGAGCAGGAAGAGAGAGAGAGTAAAGGGAGAGGTGCTACATACTTTTAAACAAGCAGATCTCACGAGAACTCACTCATGAGACAGCACTTGGGGGGATAGAGCTAAACCATTAGAAATCACCCCCATGATCCAATCACCTCCCACCAGGCCCCACCTCTAACACTGGAGATTACAATTCAACATGAGATTTGGGTGGGGATACAGAGCCAAACCATATCAAGCCTTAATAGGAAACTTATATAGCTGACTAGCATTACCTTAAGTATAGAAAAAATGTTGAGACCCAAGAAAAACGTTCTACTAAATGGAAATTAAATGTTATCCCAACTCATTCAACTCTTAACATGATTCTCAAAATGTGCTTGGATAGTCCTCCCCAACCTAATTTGAAGGGTAATACAATGGGAGAGATTTTGACAGCAAAGACACATTACAGTGAAAGTCTCTTACTTTTGCAATTATTGCAGTAATATTGGCCAGGTGAACTGGACCAATTATTAGCGCTCCTGGCTAGGATTACAATTAGGCATGTGAAGTGATTCACTAAAGTGCAAGGTTCCTGTCCTTACTTGACATTTTAATATTTTGTTCATTGTGGGACTTCCTTGCATTAATTTAGATTTTTATTTTTTTATATTTATTTATTTATTTATTTATTTATTTATTTATTTATTTATTTTTCTGAGACAGAGTCTGGCTGTTGCCCCAGGCTGGAGTGCAGTGGCACGATCTTGGCTCACTGCAACCTCCATCTCCAGGGTTCAAGAGATTTTCCTGCCTCAGCCTCCTAAGTAGCTGGGATTACAGACACCCACCACCACACCCAGCTAATTTTTGTATTTCTAGTAGAGATGGGGTTTCACCATGTTGGCCAGGCTGGTCTCAAACTCCTGACCTCAGATGATATGCCCACCTCGGCCTCCCAAAGTGCTGGGATTACAGGCGTGACCCACTGCACCTGGCCAGATTGTTAAAATAATGCATTAAAATAATACTTATTCAGGTTAATTTTCTTTTGGACATGCCCTTAAATTTTGTGTTCAAAACAAGTGCCTCCTTTAGTTCAGTTTTGTCCCAACTGTAGAAGCGAAACCAGAGCTTCAGGTTTATTTAGCTGTACCATAAATCTGCCTCTGCACCAGTTAAAGAAATATGGGAAGAAAGCAGAATCTGTCCATACCAGGTAGATTTTGAGGCCTCGGCATAGTGAGAGGCAATGACAACAGCTACTGGGACAAAAGATTCAACTGGTGGACTCGCAACACAATGCAGGGTCCCATCACAAGACAGAACCCATCCCAAAGGCGACCATGTCGTTCCAGAAACACAGGGTTCAGAGGGCAAAGTGAATATGGAAAGGTAGTGAATGTGTTCACACGGAAGGGCCTCATGCCTGCCTTGACATCTCCATCAAAGCACATCAAGATTTTGAATGTGATTAGAGATTCTTGCATTTATACATCAGTGTGTGTTCCTACACCCATGTTTGGATTCCTGGATCTTACAAACACACACATACACATCACATGTGGCACATCCTTAGGGGCCAAGTTAAACTTTTTTTGTTGTTTGTTTTTTTTAGACATAGGTTCTCATTCTGTCACCCAGGCTGCAGTGCAGTGGTGCGATCATAGCTCACTGCAGCTTCGACCTCCCAAGCTCAAAGCAGCCTTCTGCCTCAGCGTCCCAAAGCTTTGGGATTACAGGTGTGAGCCACCACCCCCATCCCAAATTAAACTCTTGATGCTGTCACTATTAGGCACACTGATCATGGGAAAGAGACAATAGTCTCTCAGTCTCCTTGGGATCACTGAGGAGGCCAGACATACTGTCTCTTCCCCACCACTTCTCTCTGACATCTCCTTGTCCCTGCTGTGATACAGCATCCATATCTGATGAGCAGTCACACAGTTATTGTGGCACGTAGTCTGAGAAGAGGAGTAATGTGCATGCTCATTGCTTCGAAATAGAGAATTGGGTCTGTTTAGAGTTTTCCCTTCCTCCGTTTTTGGATGCAAAAGATTTCGGATCTTTTTCCAAGAGAGCAGGCATTGTGGACTCCTCTTCCTCACCATCGTATTGGGGAGCGTTCCCTACCCAGAGAGGCTGGAAGCAGAGGTCTCATGGGAGTGGGGTGCTATGAGGACGTCCATTTTTCTGTACATTGAATCTATATCTTTCAATCCCAATTTGCCAGGCACAAATTGTAAATTTTGATTTCCAACTGCTTGACTTGTCTCCCTATCTCTCAATTGTTTCCAAATTCAGGTAAGGGAAAGCTGATGTTAATAGGCCCCCTTAATTTCCAATATTGGAAGGTCAGTGAGTCTTTGCTGAATCGATAAACTGCCTCGAGTTTATGACTGCCCTCCCTTTTATGCATTTGGGTAGTTTCAAGAAAATATGAATCATTTAGCTAAGATTACCATAGGAGAGAAGACTAAGATTACTCACTAATCTTAAGTATATTTTACATTTGAATTTGATTAACTTTATTTTTTGGTGAATGCCATAAAACCGCTTATGCATCCTATCCCTTCTTAAGAAACATAATTTTCATTTAAAGCCTTCCACTGTATTTTGTGTGTATGTGTGTGTTGGTAGGGGGAGAAGTCGTGTGTGTGTGTGTGTGTGTGTGTGTGTGTGTAAATAAGGACTTTAAGTATGTATTTTATTTAGTTTGATTTGAATTCATCTGTTTTAAATTCAGGGTGAAAAATAAAATCCAAGTTTGACAAAGAAAGAGAACAAAAAGCATTATAAAAGTCACCGATTTTCAAACACGTCCTTCATTTGGAAACAAACTCTCAACCAACAATGATTCAAGCAGACAGATCTAAATTGATTGGTTTGGTTTTAGATTCCACCGGATTTTCCAGACTGGGAGCTCTTTGCTTATGAAGCCGCCTGTGTGCTAAGTGGCCAGGATATCAGACACGTTGAAAACCAGAAATGCTTTCACACTGTCCAGTTCAATCAGTGTGACAGAGCCATGTTCCATATGTGTAGGTCAATAGTTTTAACCTGGCATCCGTGGCTAAAATTTGAACTGAAGACCCAAGTGTTTTCCATTAATGCATTTCTAGTTCAGATATATCTTAAAAAGTCTCTCTTCTGAGGCATTCCTTGGCCTCTGTCCACTCACAGCCAGTCCCCTTACCATTTGTCCGGGTCTTATCTGGCATGTGTGTGTAGTTCTCACTTCAACATCTTTAAGGGCTTTAGCATTTTTAAAAAAACAAGGTTTTTTTTTTTTTCTTTAAAACATTCAGAACATTTAAATGGCTGTGAATCATCTAAATAACAATTATAGTTTATTTGAAAACGTACAATTAAGATATTGAGTGTTGTTATAAGATTCTTGTGTGTGCTGACTGGTATGTTAAAGACCAAAGAGTGATACTATATTCATTTTAGTTTAGTGCCTCTTTCTGCCCCACTTCCTTGGGCAGGATTCACAGAAAGTTTTACTAAGGAGAGTGTCTGTATGGCTAGCATACCATCCTGTTGTGTACAAGCAGAAATCAGACTTGTGACCCACCCAAATCCCCACCACCCTTCTTCTCAATACTCATCAAAAACTCCATTGCCACCATCTCCTGGGTAATACTGAGGCTTCTGCGAAACACACAAAAACAAATGCCTCTTATCCAAAAAATCTATATGTGTGTGTGTGTGTGTGTTTGTGTGTATGTATGTGTGTATTTTTCTCATCTTAACATTCTCTTTTTTATTTTTATTTATTTATTTATTTATTTTTTGAGACAAGGTCTCACTCTGTTGCCCAGGCTAGAGTGCAGTGGTACCATCATGGCTCACTGCAGCCTCTGTCTCCCATGATCCAGCAATTCTCCCACCTCAGCCTCCCCAGTAGCTGGGATGACAGATGTGCACTACCACGCCCAGCTAATTTTTGTATTTTTTATAGAGATGGGGTTTTGCCATATTGCCCAGGCTGGTCTTTAATTCCTGGGCTCAAGCAATCCACCCACCTTGGCCTCTCAAAGTGCTGGGATTAAAGGCATGAGCCACCGCGCCTGGCCAGCATCTTAATTTTCACTGTAACATTTCCAGTGTTTGTTTCATCAAATCGTTCAG
The DNA here is from genome assembly GCF_007565055.1 of Rhinopithecus roxellana. Lineage (NCBI taxonomy): Eukaryota > Metazoa > Chordata > Mammalia > Primates > Cercopithecidae > Rhinopithecus > Rhinopithecus roxellana. The sequence goes on from NC_044555.1 coordinate 73,522,987, forward strand.
AATGTTTCCCTCTTTCTCTGTGATGTATGAGAAGTTGTGCCCCACCTCATATTGTCAAGTACAACACACGATGAGGAATATTAGAACGGTAACATCCTTCAGGCTGAAAGATGACTTGTTAGTGCTAACCACTGCTGTTATTATTCCTGCTGCCATTTTACTGTTGGGAAAACTGGCAATTAATGTCCTTTCCCAATGTGCATAATCCCTTCTGAGAATGGGTTTTGAGAAAAATGAGAAGGTTCGCATGGGATGTGGGAGGTGGAAGTGAAGTGGAAGCCATTATTTTCCAGAGGCCCAGGCTACTGGAAGTAGCTATTTCAAAGAGCTCTCCCCAGTCTCCCACGTCCAGTTGTGATGAAACCCCAAATGCTGCAACACTTGTAGTGATTTTCCTTTCTGGTTTGAACCCAGATTCATCCACATGCTCACCAAGCTCTGACAGTTAATTCAGTCGCAGTCAGCCAAACTGTGGCCTCAAAGCTCATGACCCTTCTCCCTCAGAAAGACACACAGAAGAGCAAAACCCCTCCCTAAATAGCATTCTTAGTTCCCAAATTCTTCAGGAACAACCCTCACCCTCAAATGCACAATGGTATACATTTATTTGTTGGTTTACATGTATGCCCTTTGTCTATGTTACTGGACTACAGTTGCAGAGATGGCTGGCCAACTTAGCCCCATATAGTCACAGTGCTGTAAGGAGTAAGTCAGGTCGCCCCTGGGACAAAGTTGCCTGATAGGATACAGGTTAACCCATTGAATTTGTATTTCAGAAAAGCAATAAATGTGTGGGGTTTTTTTTAAGTGTAAGCATGTCCCATGCAATATTTGGGATATGCTTAAACTAAAAGTTATTTGTCATTTATTTGACATTCAAATTTAACTGGCTGACCTGTAATTTTACTAAGTCAGGTAGCCCTATCCCAGGAGCATTGTGACTGATTGCCAAGAGCACCAGTCATTTATCTTCTTGCTTCCAGCTTCCTTCCTACTCTCTCCTGCTATCCCCTGTATCACGGGGTGCTGGGATGCTACAAATACATTTCCCAGTCTCAAGCCTCTGAGTATGGGTGTTGGATTAGTGATTACCAAAGAGAAGAACTTGCATGAGTTTTGAAAGGGTCGGGGTGGGGGTGAACTGCATGAGATTGGAATATGGGGCTCTTCCAATGGGAAGCACAGGCAGGAACTGGAAGGCTTTTGGGTTCCCTCCCTTTGTCCGGAGCCTCCATGGGGGAAAGACTGGCTCCCCCGTGGTCCCCAGGCAGTGTGGTCACAGTGAGGCAGCAGCGTCAAGCACAAATGCAGCAGCCTGTGGGGCACGGCAGGTGCAGGCTCTGGCTTGAGCCATGGTGGTGACAGAGGCTGGCAGCTTCAGGCTCCCAGAGTCCTGAGACAGCGTCAGGGCCCTGGGCTCCTGCATTCCTGCAAGGTGGTGGTTTTGGTTCTAAGGCTGCCATGAATCCTCTCAGAGCCTCAGTGGTGGGGAATCATGGGCTCTTGGTAAAATCATTTTCTCTTTCACTCCTTCAGCACGGAAGTGCTAGGAGCTTTCTGCAGTTCTTAATCTCTTAGCCATCTCACCTTCCTTTCTGCCTTCTTCTGGATCTCCTGCCCCTTTCTAAATGATTCATTTTGAATAGATTCCTTCTGTTGGAATGCATAGGGTGGTAATGCCTTTTTACCAGACCCTGCCCTATATAGTGAACTAAGTCTTTTATTCTTATCATCTGCAATGAACAAGAACCTCTCATGCATCATTACATTCATCATTTCATCACCAAACATATCATTACATAATCAGATACATCATTACATCATCACACACATCATTTACCTCATATGTACACCTCCCACTCTCCACCTAGACACAGGGAAGAGAGGAAGGCACCAGGAAATCAGACTGGTAAAGAAAACTTTAGGAAATCAGGTGGTTTTAAGACCCTTTGTTATGACTTAAATAAATTCTGAAATTAGTTTAAGGAAGGCCCCTAAACCGGTAATGAACATGAATAAGAATTATAGTCATTTTAGCGACCATAGTTTCCCCAGGAATTATTGCACTAAAGCATTTAAAATTTTTTCCAAATGCTGAAATATTTTGTCAGCTTTATTGACCATTCTTCCTAATCCCTCAGTAAATTATATCTCTTATCTGAAGTGGAACATAGGAGATGCCCTAAGCTTCTCAAAGATGTTTTGTAACTATCTAGGTAAGAACTATGTCTAATGGAAATGACAGGCATAATTTATTTATGAAAGCAGAAATGAAATTCAACCTTGACAACAGATTGGGCATCTTTCCATAATGCCATGGAACTGAAATGCTTGTGATGTAGATTAAATCGTGGAATTTGACTTATTGTTCAAAAACATTAGTTCAACTCTAAACAGTTCAACTCAGCAGCTGTGTACAAATGTGTGGTACATATAACAAAATATATTAACAGTTCCCTAGATCTACAGAAAGCTATCACTACTTTTTAGAATAAGCTTGACTTTTGTTCAAATAAAAACGCAAAAGGAAAGTGTATCCTAAAAGGCAATGACAGTTTAATGTGTTTCTGACATGCAACCTTCAAGAGATCCGTATATGAACCATTTTGTGTGGATGGTACCACTGTGAACATAATGATATGTGGAAATTTGTATACAGAATGTTTGGCAAAGAAGAGTCAGGATGAATAAAGTGAAAGGTAAGACATTCCCAATGTTCTTTTTTAAGTGATGTGAGATGCATCAAGTGAGATGTGTTTTGTAAAACTTTATTCAACGTTGATCCTAACTGACAGAAAAGAAGCAGGAAAAAACAATTAATACACTTCCTATGTCTTGAAAAGTAGCAATTTTAATTTTGTGCATTTTGCCCGATAATTTTATATATGACTTCCAGTCAATATTTCATCTGGAGAACTGAGCAGGTATTATGATTCCCATTTTATGGGTGAGGAAAGGGCAGATTGCAAGGTCAGTGTCACCTGCTCATCAGCGCATACCTGGCCAGGGGGCAGGTCTTCCAGATTCCAGCCCACACGGCATGGGTGCCAGCATCTCCCTGTTGCTCTTCTCCTCACACTGATATTAATGAAGCACATCTACTTTTAGTCAATAACCACTTTTATGTTACAGACCCATAGCAACTGGGAAATAAACATCTGTATAATTAATCTCAACTAAACCAGTTAACCCTTACTTTTTACCTAGGCTGTATGCTGAAATATATGCCTTTTCTATAAAGGAGTTCGTGTTCCTCTCATTATATTGTATCAGGAGGAATCACTCTAAGATAAAATGGTTTATCTCCAAAAGTCTGCAGAAAATGTTGATAACAACCTGTAACTCTCTGTTAAAGGATTGTGAAATGCAAAACAGAACAAACCAAGCCCCAAGACCTACTAATGTGAGATGATGCTGTGATACACTGCATTCAGTACTTGCTTCAGCAGCACATATACTAAAATTGGAATGATACACTGCATTCATCTTTAGCTCTTTAGCTGTCTAAATTGTGTTCTGTGAGAACCTTAAGTATCTTCCCCTTATCTCCTTAAGAAAGTCCTAAATTCTTAGCTGATTGTTTTTCTTTCTTCTTTCTTCTTTTCTTTTCTTTTTGCGATTGTTTTTTTTGCTTTTTTTTCGTCTTTCTTCTGCTTTTTGTCTTTCTTTGTCTCTTTCTCGGGATTGATTCGCTCTGATGGAGATATCGTGGGTCTCTCTCTCTCCTTCCTCCCTCCCTCCCTCTCTCGCCTCTCCCTCCCCGCCCTCCCGCCTCCCTCTCTCCCCCCCCTCCCTCTCCTCCCTCCCTCTCTCTCTTTCTTCCTCTCTTTCTTCTTTCTTTTTTCTTTCTTCCTTGCATTCCTTCTTCCTTCCTCCTTCCTTCCTTCCTTCCTCCTTCCTTCCTCCTTCCTTCCTTCCTTTCCCTTCCTTTTCTTTCTTCTTTCTTTCTTTCTTTCTTTCTCTCTCCTCTCTCTCTCTCTCTCTCTCTCTCTCTCTCTCTCTTTCTTTCTTTCTTTCAGAAAGGGTCTCGCTCTGTCACCCATTCTGGAGTGCAGTGGCACAATCTCGGCTCACTGCAACCTCTGCCTCCCGGGTTCATGCGATCTTCTGCCTCAGCCTCTCGAGTAGCTGGGACTACAGGATTACAGGTGTGTGCCACCATGCCCAGCTAATTTTTGTATTTTTAGTAGAGACGGGATTTCACCATGTTGGCCAGGCCGGTCTCAAACTCCTGATCTCAAGTGATCTTTCCGCCTCGGCCTCCTGAAGTGCTGGGATTACAGGTGTTAGCCACTGTTCCTGGCCCTTAGCTGGTCTTTGAGGACACAATATTGTCCTGTGCATTCTTTTCCAGACATGGCCTTACATCAACTGGAATCCCCAACCAGTCATTGTCTTGTACTGTTTCTTATAAATTATAGTTTCCACTTCCTAGTACTGGTTCTCTTCCTTCTAGTTGCAAGTACCTGATACCTCTGTCTATCGCAACCTTTCTTCATGGCCCTGCTCAAATGTTCCATCCTCCATGAAGCATTCATTCATTCATTGCACCAGCTAGAAGTGAAGCCTGCATCCTAAGATCACATACAACTGTTTCTTCAAACCCTTTATTCCAATCGTATCCATACAGCTCTGGATTGTTTTCATGAATGTCCTTATCTAATCTCTCCTGAGAGACCCTAAATTCCCTTGGGAGAGGGACTTTATTTTAGAGCTAAGGCTGCCTTCAATCTTCTTTATTTAGTTATAGCTGCTATAAACCTTCTTTAACATTAGAAAAAGCACACTAGTATCTACCAGTATTTAGTATTTATTAAGTTCCTGTTATATGCCAGGAATTCTACAAAGGATTTTACATATGCTATTTCCATTTGCCTTGAGAATTCTGCAAGATAGTATAAACCAAAACGTATCTGAGACAGGTCTCAATCAGTTTAGAAGTTTATTTTGCCTCTGAGAAGGACATGATTGTGAGGGAGGTCTGTGCCTTTCTCCAAAGATGATGGTTAAGATTTCAGTATTTAAATGGGAATAGCTGGCTGGAGGGGAAAAAGGGAGGGTATGGTCACATTACTGAATCCACATGCTCCAAGTGAAAGGAAGCACGTAGGGGAATAGTCAATAATATATTTATCTCTTGCTCCATAAATTAGCACTTTGCATAAGATAAGGTGAACACAGAGTAGCTACCTATGGAGACATTTAACCTTTTATCTTAGCTGTTTGCAGAGAAACAAGAGGAAAGGCAGTTTCTTGCACGACTCAATTTTCAGCTTAGTTTGTTTTCTTCTGGCATAGTGAGTTGGGGTCTCAAGTTTTTATTTTCCTTTCAGAATAGATATTACTATTCATGTAAAAGGCCCCATAACTTACCAAAGAGTGTCAGTGCTAGTGTAAGTCAAATCTGACCTAACTCTAGCGTACCATGCTGATACTACGCTGTTGTTGTGCAGTCATGGTCTGCTATGATTTGAGTGTTTGTCTCTTCCAAAATCATGTTGAAACTTAATCCCTGATGTTGAGATGTGGGACCTTTAAGCGGGGCCTGGGTCATAAAGGCTCTGCTGTCAAGAATGGATTGATCCACTTATTAATTAATGAATTAATCAGTTTATGAATTAATGTATTGATGGGTTGTAACAAGAGTGGGACTGGTGGCTTTATAAGAAGAGCAAGAGAGACCTGAGCTAACACACTCAGCTTCCTCACCATGCGATGCTCTGTGCCTCCTGAGAACACTGCAGAGAGGTCTCCTCCAACCCACAACTAGTAAGAAGGCCTTCAGCAGATACAGCCTGTTGACCTTGGGCTTCTCAACTTCCATAAGTGTAAGAAATAAAATCATTTTCTTTATAAATTACCTATTTTCCAGTATTCTGTTATCAGCAATAGAACAGGGACTAAGACATGGTCTCAATAATAATCTCAAAAACGATTTCTGTCCTCAGAGGTCATAATTGCGTTGAAGATTTAGGTTCCAAGCAGGGACATACCATAAAGTGCGACACTACACATAATAGAAGTAAAATTGCTCTTCTTTCAGCCACAGAGGCAGAGCTCATTAATTCTAACTGCGAGGAAATATTTGAGGTAGGCTTAATAAAAGAGATAATATTTGAGCTAAGCCTTGAGGGAGAAGGGTGATGTTGACAGAGGAGAAGATGGAAGGGCATTTTAGAGAGAGAGAACAGGTATGATTAAAGCCACAAGCTCCATGAACAGGGATGAGTTGTTGGAAGGAAGGGATGTAGGTTTGGGACAGGGAGTGAGTTATGAAGCTGCAACAAAGACTAAAGTCCAACTTGGAACAACACTGAATGCAACAGAAAGGGAGTCAGCATTTCATCTTTATGAAGTGAGAAAGCATGGAGTGGGAAACTGACATGCTCGGAAATTTGTTTTGAGCCGATGAATCTACGAACAGCATGAGAGGATATACCTAAGCATATCTTTTAAGTGAGATACGTATCTAGAAATGTGCATTTTTAAAATATGCCTGGCTTACTACCTAAAAGTCTGCACATGTCTTCATTTGTACATCCATTCTGACCAAGTTGGAGGTAAAATATTTATATTGTAGAACATCCTTCCAGACTCATCTCACAGCCAAACTGCTGTGAGCTACTTTCTGTTTATTTTTTCCAGTTACATTTTTTTTTTTCAAAAATAAACCTTGTATTATTAAGGTGTTGGGTTGATTTAGGGGAAAAAATAATCTTACATGTTTTCTGAAAATTACAACTTAATGTAAAATCAATAGAAATTTTTTTCCATTAATCTGTTAGTTTCCTAGCTGAATTTTTGACTGTCTTTTGCTTGCCTGTCTACTGCACAAATATTTTATCTTTTAACGTGTCAAACATCAAGGAAGTTATGACAGACAGGCCACACCCCCACTTCCATAAAGTAGAATCATAATTGTCCCTCTTAGTGCCTTGTGCATTTTAACAATTTGAGAATTTTATGTGCATTTTAACAATTTATGTAAATAAGGTGCCAATTTAAGCATTTTGTCTCACCCATCTGCCCTCTGATGGCGTCTTATAGATGTTCTGCCTTTTAAGAATAAATTAGGTCAAGTGCAGTAGCTCATGCCTGTAATCCTAGCACTTTGAGAGGCTGAGGAGGGAGAATTGCTTGAGTCCATGAGTTCAACACCAGCCTGGGCAACATAGGAAGACTCCACCTATACAGATCATCAAAAAATTAATGGGGCATGGTGGCATGCACTTGTAGTCTCAGCTTCTTGGGAGGCAGAGACAGGAGGATCAGTTGAGCCCGGAAGGTTGAGGCTACAGTGAGCCATGATGGCTCCACTGCACTCCTTGAATAAATCAGATCCATGTATACTTTATCCATTATTGGGGGAAAAAAGAGGTCTCATGCTACACTATACATTGTTATACATTGTTTCTTGACCAAATGAATCCATGTTATGGTTGTAAGAGCTCATATATGTTAAAATAATTATTAAAATCTGGAGAGGTTCATGCTTGATATAATTAGGCTTTGTGTCCCCATCCAACTCTCATTTTTAATTGTAATCCCAATAATCTCCATGTGTCAAGGGAGAGACCAGGTGGGGGTAATTGGATCATGGGGGCAGTTTTCCTCATGCTATTCTCGTGATAGTGAGTGAGTTCTCAGGAGATCTCATGGTTTTATAAGGGGCTCTTTACCCTTCACTTGGCACTTCTCCTTCCTGCTGCCTTGTGAAGAAGGTGCCTGCTTCCCCTTCACCTACTGCCATGATTGTAAGTTTCCTGAGGCCTCCCCAGCCATGCTAAATGGTAAGTCAAAACTTCAAGTTTCTTATTCTTCCCTAAAATTGATAAATATTCCACTGATTTAATGTAGCTAAAGGTCTAGCAATTAAGAGAATGATGCAAAAATTAAAGAACAGGAACAAAAGGCTCTTCTTCTTGGTAAAGTTATTTCCAAGATAAAATAGGTCAGAGTCCTTTTTGGTATTAGGTTGTCTTTATGTTTGGTGGTATGGCTGCAATAGAGTTTATAGCATCAGGCCATTGTGAAACCATTCTTTCCTGTAAGATCTGTATCATTAATATGCTTCTCTGAAATGATTTAACTTCTAAACTGGTACAGATCTCAGTACTTACATGTGAAGGGGCTGGGCATGGTGGCTCATGCCTATAATCTCAGCACTTTTGGAGGCTGAAGTGGACTGATCGCTTAATCTCAGAAGTTCAAGACCAGCATGGGCAACATGGCAAAACCTCATTGTTACAAAAAAACACAAAATTTAGCCAGTTGTGGGGGCACACGCTTGTCATCCCAGCTACTTGGGAGGCTGAACTGGGAGGATTACTTGAGCCTGGTTGGCCAAGGCTGCAGGGAATGAGCCTTGATCATGCCACTGCACTCCAGCCTGGGTGACAGAACAAGATCCTGGTCTCAAAAATAAAAATAATACATGTGAAGGGTGAACTGAACATAAATAGACTATGCTAGGGACAAAAAAAAACTTAAAAACTCTAATCCAAAAGCTTTTGACATTATTTTTCTCTTTTTTTAATGATTAGAAGTGTGAGACATTGAAAACATCAAGGATCATATGTAAGGCAATTAGAAAACATTCCACCAAAGACTCTAGGGGAGCATGAAGTATCTGTCAGTGAACCAGCAGGCAGGAGAGCTGATGTTTGCAAGAATGCAGCACAAACTATAATGCACATTGCTATGCTAAGTTAGCTTGTTCTTACTCAAATCATTAAAACAATAACCTCATTTTCTGTCTCAATAGAATCCTTCTATTAAGAGTGTCATACGTTTTATAGATGTAGAAAGAACTTAACCTCATCTTTAGTGCTCCACTTGGGTGGGTGTGACTGATGCATTTGCTTCATTTCAAACTCCAAAAAGCATATTGGTTTATATTCATTAGCTTTACTGGTTCCTTTTCTCTAAAGAACCCAAGGTGCTCTTGAGAGCTGCTTCATATAATGAGCATGTAGTGCCTCTTAAATCAGGAGAACAAAGAGGCAGTCAAGGAGAAAGACAAGTAAATGAGGAATAAAAGACCTTGAACGTGAAAGTGGGTTGAGTTTGATGATGCCGTACATATGGCATTGCTTATGCAATTTTCAATAAACTAAAATCATTTTTTCAATGCCATTGGCTGATCAATAAGACCAAGAGGTGGTAGAAAACACCAGGTATTCAATTCCTGTGACTTTAGAACATCGGTTATCTCCAAGTGCTGATAACATCATTGATAATATAAATAATTTTTCAGGTGTTTAAATCTAGTGTTAACCTTCTTGAATCTGAAACATTTCAGAATGTTTTCTCAACAATTTATGTCCTCTATTCCATCTTTCTGTTCAGTGTCCCTTCCCCACTGCCATGCTCACACTTGATTCTTCACTGACCACTTCCCTGTTTTCTTACTCTTCATAACCATTTTATTTTTTCAGCCTGCATTTTCAAAGCCACATCCTTCTGGTTTCTTGCATTTGCTTGCCTTTTGACCCCAGCTCCTTTTCATTCCTACAATTTCCTTTCTTTTTATCCTGCTTTTTCTCCAGAATGTGGTTTTTCTTCCACGTGTCTCTTTCTGCTTTACATATCCTACTGAAGATTCCTCTCTGTGTCCTCTGTGTGTGGTAACTCCATGGAAGCCCTTTCTCCATATTTTACTTTACATCAAATTGTTTGTTATACCCCCCAGGAAGATTTTTTATTCCTTTACACTTTCCTCACTTTCCACGTCTAGGTGACCACATTGGACATAATTGATTCCAGTTCCATCCCATTGGGGGGTGCTCGGCTGAAAGTGGCAGCTCTGTCTCCCGCCCCTGTCACTGGGACTCTTCTCTCCAAGGTGAAGGACCATGAACACTGAAGTTTTGTTTACGGAATTATCAGGGGCTCTAAATAAAGACTGCCTTCCTTATTCAGGCACAAGTCCCTGATTTCCGACCAGACACCAGGGAGGCTGAGGACTGAATTGTGCCGAATTGTGCCACCCCCACCACCAAAAAATCCATATGTTGAAGCCCTAACCTCCAATATGATGGTATTGGAGGTATTGGAGATGGGGCCATTGAGAGGTGTTAAGGGTTAGATGAGTTCATGAGGACCTGTATTAGTTATGGTTCTCTAGAGGAACAGAACTAATAGGATAGATGTATACATAAAGGGGAGTTTATTAAGTATTAACTTACATGATCGAAAGGCCCCTTACATGATCACAAGACCATCTGCAAGCCGAGAGCCAATCCAAGTCCCAAAACCAAAGAACTTGTAGTCCGATGTTTGAGGGCAGGAAGCATCCATCACTGGAGAAAGATGTAGGCTGGGAGGCTAGGCCAGTGTAGTCTTTTCACATTTTTCTGCCTGCTTTATATTCTAGCCATGGTGGCAACTGATTAGATAGTGCCCACTCAGATTAAGGGTGGGTCCACCTCTCCCAGCCCACTTACTCAAATGTTATTCTCCTTAGGCAACACCCTCACAAACACACCCAGGATCAATGCTTTGCATCCTTCAATCCAGTCCAGTTGACACTCAGTGTTAACCATCACAATGGGAGTATAAGTTACTTCAATCATTGTGGAAGACAGTGTGGTGACTCCTCAAAGACATAAAGACAGAAATACCATTTGCCCCAGGAATCCCATTACTGGGTATATACGCAAAGGAATATAAATTGTTCTATTATAAAGACACATGCACATGTATGTTCATTACAGCACTATTCACAATAACAAAGACATAGAATCAACCTAAATGCCCATCAATTATAGACTGGATAATGAAAATGTGGTACATATACATGATGGAATATTATGCAGCCATAAGAAAGAACAAGATCATGTCCTTTGCAGGAACATGGATGAAGCTGGAGGCCATTATCCTTAGCAAACTAATGCAGGAACAGGAAACAAATTCCACATGTTCTCACTTATAAGTGGGAGCTAAATGATGAGAACACATGGACACAGAGAGGGGAACAACAGACACTGGGGCTTCTCAGAGGGTGGAGGGTTGGAGGAGGAAGGGGATCAGAAAAAATAACTAATGGGTACTAGGCTTAGTACCTGGATGATGAAACAATCTGTACAACAAAGCACCATGACACAAGTTTACCTATGTAACACACCTGTACATGTACATGGGTATGTGCCCTCTAAGACGATTGCACAAGGACCAAATAACCTAAAGATGCATTTCTCAGGAGGTATTCCCAGCACAGAATTGTATAAGTAGCCTCATAAAGGAGCTAATGTTAAAACATTTTTAAAAATTAAAAATTAAAGGAAAAATTTTTTTTTAAATGTGCTATAGATACAGACATATTTCTATTTAGATACTTTCTATCATGAAAATATTATCCAAATATAAATATAAGATTAAAAGGTTTCTAAACTGAGTTTAAAATTCAATCCGATTTGAAAGATAAATGATATTCCTCTAGGCAAGGCCATGGGTCAAAGAGAACTTCAAACAGCACACTGGGCCTACAATGTAACCAATTTCAAAACTAAACTTAGCAACTTTGTGGCTCAGTATCTGCTTCTGAAGCCAGGAGACAGAATCCCTGAGTTCATCATTCTCTTTCACCACTTTATCCACTGAACTTAGGAGCAACCAACCAGCTTCATTATGTTCCTTGGTTCTCCACATACGGCCAAAGGTTATCTATAGAGTCACTAAACTCCTTGCCTCTCATGAGCAGTGAATCAGGAGTGTCAAATGCATTTATTTTGCGTAACTGTAAACATTTCACACCAGAGACTATCAGTGGTCTCCATACTATTAGAAGTAGAGTGCTTTGCATTTTGGGGTCTAATCATATTAAGCAGCCAACTCCAGAAACCCCAAAACCAACAGAAGAACTCCATCCTTAATATTCTGTTCCTCTAGAACCACTCCTGGTACCAAAATCTGTATTACTCAGGGTTCTCTAGAGGAACAGAACTAACAGGATATATATGTATGTGTATGAAGGGGAGTTTATTAAGTATTAACTCACATGATCACAAGGTTCCACAACAGGCCATCTGCAAGCTGAAGAGCAAGGAGAGCCAGTCTAGTCTCAAAACTGAAGAACTTGTAGTCTGATGTTCAAGGGCAGGAAGCATTCAGCATGGGAGAAAGTTGTAGGCTAGGAAGCTTGGCCAGTCTAGTCTTTTCATGTTTTTTTGCATGCTTTATATTCTAGCCACCCTGGCAGCTGATTAGATTGTGCCCACTAGATTAAGGGTGAGTCTGCATTCCCCAACCCACTGACTCAAATGTTAATCTCCTTTGGCAACACCCTCACAGACACACCCAGGATCAATACTTTGCATCCTTCAAGCCAATCAAGTTGACACTCGCTATTAACCATCACAGGGCCCAAGCTTCATGATGGGACTAGTGGCTGAGAAGAAGAGGAGGAAGATTTCTTTCTGTCTCGCTCTCTGTCTCTGTCTCTTTCTTTCTCTCCCCGCCCCACACTAAACATTTGAGAACACATAGAGAAGTGGCTCTCTGCAAACTTGGAAGAGAGCACTCACTGGGAACTGATTTAGCTGAAATCTTGATCTTGGACTTTCAGATATCTGTTGTTTATGCCACCCAGTCTATAGTAGATATATTTTTTTTTTTGTCGTTTGTTAGTTTTTTTGTTAGGTTTTTTTTGTTTGTTTGTTTTTGTTTTTGTTGTTTTTTTTTTTTTTAAAGTATCACAAAACATGAATTTATTGTGAAAAAAGACCAGCAAATTTTATATAAACAAAATCCAGTTGCCCCTTATAGATATATCTGTGTAAAGAAAAAGAAGAATCTATAACCTGATTTTCATTTTGAAGGAATATCTGTGAATTAAAAGCTCACGTGCTATCTCTGGGGAGGGGGGAGGGGGGAGGAGGGAGGGATTGCATTGGGGAGTTATACATGATATAAATGATGAATTGATAAAAAAATAAAATAAAAAAAATAAAAAAAAAAAGAGTTCGCTGTAAACCAAAAAAAAAAAAAAATAATAAGATTAATTACATTCATATGATTAGCTAGCTAAAAGGGAACAGAGATAGCACGTGAGCTTTTTTTTTTTTTTTTAATAGCAGCCCTAGCCGACTAAGACAGATACCTCAAAGCGTCTGACCTACGCCTACTACTGTGGCAGTACAAAGTCACTGTTTCACAACACTGTGACCCAGGATAATATTTTCAGTTGCATGAACACATGTTTATAAACTGAAAACTCTTAGGTCTTTATTTTCACAATATTCTAAAAACCAAGTGGATATGTTCTCAAATTATTTATGGTCAAAAGGGAAAAAATAGAAAGTGGTTTATATTGTAAGGGACAGAAAACACTACAGTGAAGATTTACTGAGTAGTGTTGGTGTTTGAAAGATATTTTGTGGGGTTTTTTGTTGTTGTTGTTGTTGTTTTTGAGACAGAGTCTCACTCTGTTGCCCAGGCTGTAGTGCAGTGGTGCAATCTAGGCTGACTGCAACCTCTGCCTCCCAGGTTCAAGTGATTCTCCTGCCTCAGCCTCCCGAGTAGCTGGGACTAAAGGCATGCACCACCATGCCCAGCTGTAACGTTTTTGTGTTTCTTAGATTTTTTTGAAGTTGTTGACGACATAAACTTAAGAATGAGGACACCATCATTTGTAAATACTGACTAATTCCATAGGCTGTAACAGAACAACTTATGCTAGACTGGTTTCCCCATTTTTCAAGTCTGTCTTTAAGGTAGTGAAAACAGGCAGGACTCTGTAATTAACTTTTTAGTCATATGATTAAACAAAGAATGCATTGGGCCTGATGATACAAGGAGACCTTTCCTCTTAGAGGTAGTAAAAAAATGAAATTTGTTTTTCATTTTAAAAAAAGTAAGCTTAATTGTTTGGTTTTCTGATTGATTGAAAGATCCAAAAAAGGATTGTGGTGCCACTGCCTGGTATTTGTTTTAAATTAATTTTAATATGAGTTGAAATTGTGATCAAAGATTTAGCTTTATCCAAGAAAAACAGTTCTTTATTCCTAATGCATTTCATTTCACTCCAACCAATTAAACCTGGCAAAGAGACAAGGGCATTAGCTGTTAATTAAACAGGGGAGCCCCAGAATGAAAAATTTGATGCATTCTATCTCTGTTCTACGCTCCCAAGTTACCACTACATTTTTATTCATAAACTCTTACAATCCCATAGGACATTTGGCATTCCCAGATATTTCTCCTTAAAAGTACTTGATGGGATTTTAAATCTCAGTCAAATATTCATAATTTTAAAATTGTATTTAGAAAAGCAGGACTGAATCCTAAAGTCCATTGGATTTCAGTAACTAGTTGTCTCTAAAAATACAAAACCATTTTTTTGACTTCTATTTCAGACAAATTAGAGTGAAATATAACTTACTGTAATTATGTTTGAAGTTTGGCTTAACCATAGATAAGCTAAGAAAATAATTATTTTTAAAAGTTAAAGTTAATGGAAGGCTGAATGACATTTGTTTAAAAGCCATTTTTAAAACTTCAGCAAAAATTCTCAAGGACTTAAGGAGAGTTGCTGCACAAACTTTCCTTGTGAAAGGGATTGAGAAAGATTCCAACCAACTCTTTCAGGTGCCATGACTCATACTGTGTAAATGCAAAAGATTTCAGACTCAAGTCAACCGATTTTGAAGTGCTTTTGAAGTTTAAAGTGCTTTACCGATGAGTACCAAACATCAAATGAAATCTGGGCAAAGCAAATCATATGTTCAAAACCAAATGCTTAGGAGAGCTCTCTGAGGTATTAGCATCTCAGATGTTAAGAAGAAAAAAAAAATCATCAAAAAATGTTTCATCTGATGCATCTCCTACTTGCAAATAGCTATCACTGATACTTTTCAAAGGTGTTTTAGTCTTTTCTAAAAACCCAGTTGGGGATGAGAGTGAAAATGTATGTTTTAGACAGTATTCAAGTCATGTTTAAAATGCTTTAGTGAAGTATACAAATAAATACTGCTCCCGTTCTGGGTGAAAACATGTCAGGCAAAAGATTAGGACAGATAGGCCTTTAAAAAAATTTTTTTTCCAGGTGTTTTTGGGCCAAGTTGGCCAGTTATCAGAGAGCAATGCTGTTCACTTTCCACGACAGTATTATCCATGACAATACAACCTCCCCAGAAAGCGTTTGGCAAAGCAATCTCATGCCTTTGAGTTATGAAGGCCAAGATCCTTGGCTCCTAAAGGTCTGCTGAAAAATCACTGCCATGAGGCAAGTTGATTAGTAGGAGAAAAAGAATACAAATATGTTTAATGTGTACAGACAAGAGTCTTCACAATGAAGACTCAACCTCTCAATGAGGTTTGAAGCTTATGCAGTATCCTGAGGTTACAGAAAGAGTGGGGACTTGGATCCTTGTGAAAGAGGTGAAGGGAGGGGGAGAAGAAGAATTCTATTGTGGGGCAATAAATGATTACTATGGAGAATGAATACATGGGAAACAGGGATCAACTTGTAAATAGTTTTCTTTGGAATTTAACTGATTCTTAGAGACAGTCATCTGGAAAAAGGGTCTGTTCAGTGTGGTAATATGTTGGTCATCTTTCCAATAATGGGTAAGGAGATAATAGAAGAGGAACAAGAACAATTGTTCTTGGTGGGTGAGTCCTAGCCTTATGTAGATAGGAGAAAAGTTTTTTGCAGCACTTGTTGATCTCTAAGGGCTTTTCGTTCAAAATACTCATTATATCAGGGAGCCCTATTTTTGGATGAAATATTTTGATTTCGTTCAGAACCATAGTATCGTGTGGCTGCACTTGTTGCAAGTTGATGAACTGGAAGAAAATGGCTGGGTGCTGAGTCTGATACCCGTAGGCTATGGGAGGTCCCCAAAAGCAGGTGGGACCTCAATCCTGGCCAGTGTCCAGGCTCTTGATACCATCAGGAGAAGAAATTCAAGGAAGAGTTAAAAAAAAAATAGTGTAAATGTGGAGATTTATTGCAAAGCAAAAGTACACACTGAAGAAAGGTGAGTGCAGGTATACTCAAGAAAGTGAGTCACGCAGGACAGAGTTTGGGGCTGCTGCCTTTATGGCTTTCTTAAACCAAGAGATGGAATATTCATGAAGAATTCTGGAAAAAGGTGAGATTTCTCGGAACTGTGGTGCCACCCAGTTTTACACCAAATATGGGCATTCCCAGATCTGTCATGGTGCTCGTGGGTGTGTGCTGTAGTATATTAATGAGTGTATAATGAGGTCCTATGTGAAACCTAGGTCAAATCCAGCATCCTGTTGGGCCTGGTTGGTTTTAGCCAGCTTGGTCCACATCCTATTTTGTAGGTTCTTCTCAGCCCCTAGTTTATGCAGCTATTTCAGCTGTTTCCTTTTGCTAATCATGTGGGACTGCTGCCTAAAATTTCCTTTTCTCCTGCGACCACCCTGTATCATTCCTGTCTCAGGTCCATCAACTTTTCCACACTGCTCAGCCTCAAAGAGGTTACCTTCAGGAGGAGGAAAAGACCTGCACAAACAAATGCAGGAGAGATATAGGTGGGAATTGAGAGCCATAAATTGGAGGTCAGGGGCTCCCTATGCAAGCAGAGTCTGAATCCTGACGGTGTCAGTTTCTGCTTGGAGGGATCTATGCCTACTCGCTTGACCTCACTGGATTTCAGTGTGCTCACTATACAACAAGGATAGTAATAACCACCTAAAACTAACGGCATTTGTTCATGCATAAAGTTGGAGGCACAGCATAGAGTGGTGATTAGGATTATAGGGTATGGAGGCTGACTAGGTGGGAATCCTCAGGTCTGCCCTCCAAGGCTCTGTGCTTTAGCATCTCTGCTCTAGAGGGCACATGTAAATGGGGACAGTGACTGTTGTTACCCTGTGGACCTTACTAAATCATGTGCATGAAATATTTAGTATGGCAACTCTCCCACTCTAAATTTGCAATGTATTTGATCTGAATGACAACTAAAAATGATTTCTGGCTGAGCATGGTGGCTCACACCTATAATCCCAGCACTTTGGGAGGCTGAGGCCAGCAGATCACTTGAGGCCAGGAGTTTGAGACCAGCCTGGCCAACATGGTGAAACCCTGTCTCTACTAAAAATCCAAAAATTATCCAGGTAAATTAAAAATAAAAATAAATAAAAAATAAAAATGATTTCTGAAGGGCTGTAAGGAAATTATGAGTAAGGGTTAAGGACATCCACAGGAAACCCCAATGTATTTATCAATATTCCAGAAGGAATTTATAATCAAAGGACTAAGAAATTCAGAGATGCTACCATTTTCAACAGATGGAGACATGGGAATAGTAAAAACAGACAACTGCAATAGAGACTGTATGTTTAACTATTTTAAAATGCTACCAGTATTTCTTCAAATGATTAGAGTTAGTAATGGAAACATGGTCCATTAATTTAGGAAATGTTGATTAAGGGCCTGCTTTGTGCTTCACCATTTGTGTATCCGTGTTAGAAACTAGGGATATAAAAATAATGTGTTCTCCATAAGGGAATGTATTTTAAATTGTAAAGGTGTTAAGACATTCAGAATACTAGGGCAGGAGTCAAAGGAGAGCTGTATTTTGACCTCTTAATATATGCTCCAAGGCGAACTCTTCTGTCCTCTCTGCCAACTCCCTGACTCCTTCCCTAGGATGGAGGACGTGGATAGGACAGGGTCACAGGCAAGACTATGGCAGGGGTAGGGGGAGCTGGAAGCCAAGGGTGCCCTCAGCCTTTGCTCTTCTCTTTCTGCTCTTAGCTTGTTTTTTTCTTGTCTTTTCTCCCAGTTGAATGAGGTGAGTAAAGGCCTGTGGGGCAGAGGGGAGCCCTCTTAGGTATCTGTGTCAGCCAGATGGTGTCCTCTCCATGTTCCAGCCTAAATGAGCAGACGATGGATAGGATGATAAATCCAAACTCCTCTTCTCTTCCCAGACTCCTGTGTCCTTTTTGCTCTGATACAACAAAGCAAGAAAGTTGGTCTTGTAATGTCGGTTATTCTGCATTATAAAGGTTACTGTATTCATTTACTAGGGCTGCCTTAACCAAGTAACACAACAGAAATGTATTGTCTTACAGTTCTTGAGGCTTGAAATCTCAGGTGTTGGTGGGGGTTGGTTCCTTCTGAGGGGGATGAGAATGAATATGTTTCCCGACTCTCCTAGCTTCTCATGGTTTGCTTGCAACGTTTGACATTCCTTGGCTGGTAGATGCATCAACTTCATGTCTGTCTTCATCTGCACATGGCGTTCTTCCTGTCCCTTCACATCCTCTTGCCTCATGCATGTCTGTCTCAGTGACGAGATTTCCCCCTTAGAAGGACATCAGTCCTGGTGGATTAGGACTCATCCTAATGACCTCTTTTTAACCTGGTTACCTCTGTCATGACCCTGTCTCCAAATAAGATTACGTTCTGAGCTCATAGGAATTAGGACTCCAACATATGGATTTTTGGTGTTCACAGTTTAACTCATAACAGCAACCAACAGTGAAAGTCTAAATAGTGATATAATTATTAAAAAATGGGATAAGAAGAGAGGAAGGTACTGTGAGTACTTTCATGTATCATAACAGCAGATCATTATATGGAGTTGATAAAATTTTAAAAGTATCAGTAGAAAGGTATCATTTGGTAATATGGAGGTAATTACTAAAGAAATAAAAGCAGAAATGGTGGCGAGTTTTGCACTTGAGAATTGGAACTGGAACTAAAGAAACTGAGTTAAAAAAACTTTTGGATCTGACTCTAAAATCTGTATTATAGAGTTTATATTAGTGGATCTCATATATCTCTTCTCAAATTGTATTGCCTTCTTGTTCAGTGAAATTTCATTTTTAATGAGAACTTAGACAAAAACTAATTAAATAAATCAATTCATCAATTAAAAGTCTAAGGAAATTTATAGGAAAAGCAACGTGTTCAACTCTGTAGCTAGCAGTGCCCAGTGTATCAGTGTCTCATCGCTGCTGTAACAAAGTATCACAAGCTTAGTGGCTTAAAATAACACAAAGTCATTATCTTATGGTGCTGGAGGTGAAAACTCCCACTGTGCTAAAATCAAGGTGTCTGCCAGGTATAATTTCTTCTGGAGGCTCAAAGGGAGATTTTGTTTCTTTGCTTTTTCCAACTTATATAGCCATTTGCATTTCTGGGCTTGTGGCTCCTTCCTCTATCAAAGTAAGCAGAATAGCATCTTCAAATCTCTCTCTGACTTTCACCCTTTCCTGCCCCCCTCTTTCACTTACAAGGACCTTGTGATTACACTGGCAGAATGGGCTAATCCAAGATCATCTCCCATCTCAGGATCCTTAACTTAATCACACCTGCATACTCCCTTTTGTCACGTAAGAAAACATTTGCAGGATGTAGGGATTAGGATGGGGACATATTTAGGGGTCTTTATTATGCCTACCATGCACAGTAAAAGACAAAGGCTGTTTTAGTTTGGATGTACAACAGACAAAGACAATAGCGAACAGCAAATATTCTGGTAAAGAAAAGCCATGGTTACCATAATTCTCCCAGCAATGCTAGTGAGTGCCTTTTCTGGTGGGGACTATCTATCTAGTCTGTTGACAAAAGCAAATAGAATGTGGCAAGGTTGAACTACTGATCAGTATGACCTTGAAACCCTTGGAGGGTTATGCTCAAGTAATGTTAAACAAGGTGGGCAGAGGATAATTATTTCTCTAAGCCAGAGGATGAATGGTAATTGATAAAATTCCAAATAGAAATTGTAAGCATGTGTAATTCAATTAGTTATTTTTAACTTTGCAAAACATTATTTGTCTAACTATGCAAACTTATAACTTTGCAAAATGTTACAAGGAAAATCTTTGAGTTTTAGTTTCAAATGCTATTAAAACTGAGTAATTTAAAATGCAGACTCTGGCAGAATAATTTAAGTGAAAGAAAAATAAAGTTATACAGAATTTATTTAATCAATAGGTTTGAGAAGACAGGAAAATTTAATGTTGAGGGTATCAAATAGGCACCCAATGGACTGAATTATCTATGTAGTGGAATGAGATACAGCACCACTGACACCTGCGCCTGGAGGAATGCTTATGTAGACACTAATAACAAAGTCAGTGATTTTTCCTACTATTTTCAATGCTATCCTCAGGCTATAGATTTAAACTTCATGATAAGTTCAATTTAAAAGGCAGTATCTACTAATTTCTCAATTAAATGGCCTTTATATGAGTCTTATATAGACACAGGGACAATTATATACAACTTGATGTGAAAATAAGGCAAACCAAGAAGTTAAAAGAAGTCTTGTGGTTCATGTTTGTAAAATAATACATTGGGACGTTTTTCCTAATTGAGATTTAAACAGAAAAATTATATGTGCTGACTTGCTGCTTGCATGTTTATTTCTGCAAGTGATAAAAACCTTAGGATTAATAATTAAAACCATTCTGGAGTTTTATATCAGCAGATACCAAAGCTGTCAGTTGCATGATCTTAACCACAATTAAATTCAGGCATAACATTCTCTGATTATGCCAATATAGGAAGAAAAAGATTTCTTCTCCCCCAGGTCAGTTTTTATAGATAACAAACATTTAACCATAAAAAGAAAACATGCTCTCTATAGAGGGCTAATTAAACACCACAGTAATAAGGTAGGAAAGGTTGTTTCAGGTGAGTGAACCCAACTCCAGTCATGGAAGAAAGAAAAAGAAGCCCTTGATTTCCATGGTTGAGAGAGGCACAGGTGGCAGCAGGAACCCTCAGGATGTCCTAAGGAAAGGTTTCCTCTCCAGCTCTTCAGTCAGCCATGTTGGCTTCATATGTTAAAGTCCTTGCTGTTTACACAGTGCTGTTTACACTATTTATTCCTGAACGCTTTGCCTTGTGTTCATCCCCCTGAGAAAGGATCAGCCCTTCCAGTGAACTAGTCTGAATTCCTTTGTGGTTGGTCATCCTTTAGTGCCTTGCTAGCCAGAATTACTTAATGTCATTCATCAGCCTTGCAACACTCACATGGCATTTACTTGACTAGCAATTTTATTGGAACTTAATTATTAGCAAGAAAAAAAATAGAAACATTAAAATGATGCAAATCTATAGCAATGAAATGCTTAGCATGCTGTTAATGCTGCAGAGAATCTTAAAACTAAATTGAATCTGGCCTCATGGCACTTAGGTTGTGAGACGCACTGCTTGCATTTAAATATTTTGTTATGCATACATACAGGAAACACGATTTTGATGTTTGTTAAATAAGAATTAATTTTTCTTGTATAACAGAACAAAGCCCTCCCTATGTTTTTCACAATCAAGTTGCTTATTTCTAATTAGACTAAATATAAGGTGAAATGTATTCAACATATCGAAAATACTGTTTTAATAAATTGAGCAAATTGTCAAGATCCGTGTATTTATTTCAGACTTTTTAAAAGTTAAGACAATTTTAATTTATTATTCTATAAAATTCAGTTTAACTGTCAGTTTAGTTTTGAAATTCAGAAGTCAGTTTGGAAAATGGAAATGTTTATCATTAGTTGCATTTTGTCCTGATCTCAGAAAATTACATACATGTTTTCCTGTATATACTTCCATATTTATCATTAGATGAGCAAATGATAAAAACACACTGAATTTATGTAATTTATCTCTAATCCCTTTAATAAAACATTTCATAATTTTCAGATAATTCAGAATTCTTAATGAGTATTCTTCTTCATGAAGCAGTGTCTTCTCTTCATACTGAATGCAGCAGACTCAGGCATAACTATGATTTATCAATGGCATATTTTTAAGGCTAGCATCAACAATAGACTCTTGAATTCAGTTATGTCAGCACAATTTCAAAGGGTTGCCTTTGCTGAGTACAAAGAATCTACATGGTTAGATAAAAATGGTGCAAACTTAAGCATTGTATAAAGGAAAGATCTATTTATTTTCTGTGTTTCTAATTGGTGTTAGGCACCATATTAGATCAGCTCATCATTTACCTGCCATTTCTCCCTCTTTTTACTTCTTTTGTGTTAGAGTTTGGAAATCTTATGACTAGCCTACTTGTTCTGTGCCCATGAAGCAAATTAGATATCATGAATAAAAGATCTGGGCCAGTACAAATGTAGCCTTACTCTCTCTGTTTATCTCAAGACCTAAGCCTGTTCACATCTGCATCACCTGCGCATGAAGGGGAAACCAGGTAACCCAAACCAGGTATCTGAGATGACATTGCATGCCTGAATTACAAATCCTCCTCCTAGCTTTACACCAAAGGGCTGGCAGTGCTGACCTGAGTGTCTGATAACTACAAGAGGAGAATATACTTCACTTTCAATTCCTTCTGGGTCGATTCTAACTATTGGGCCCCAGAATGCAATCAGTCATGGATTCTAAGAATCAGGTAAAAAAATGGAGTTTAGGGATCAGTCTGTTGGGCATATCTGAAAACGCACCCTGTCGTTATTTTCCGAAGACCTGAGGGCACAGTTGGAACATAGCTGATACAGTCAGCAACTGGGAATATCTACCCATATGACCCCATCACCCATGCAGTAAACATTTTTATAATAGAAATAATTAAGTATAAGTCTAAAGACCTGGCTTCCCTACTAAGATACTTGAACAAATGTGATATTGCATTCCTGGGGAGAATTGCAGAGATCAGTGTTACCATTAAAACTGGAAAATTTCAAGTGTGTTGTTTTCCATCACAGCTCCATTGGACTCCCCTGTTCGAGATGTGTAGTTGATGGAAGACACTTGGAGAATGACGTAGTTTAGTAAACTCAACAAGATGCTGAATCTATTTGCAGCTTTGATTCAGATGCCATCTTTTTATTGGAATGAATAACACACAGCCTACCACCAGACATTCAGTTAAAGGTTTGGTCTATTTTGACCAGTATTTATTCTCCCAGTATCCACTCTCTTCTAGATACTTTTATTCACATAAGCTGTACCAGGTTTTAGCAAGCATATGGACATCTGGTTAGTCCCTATACTGCCCTGACTACTTTGTAGCTGTACATGGTCATGTGACCAAGTCCAGGCCAGAGAACTTAGTCACATGACCACATACAGCTACGAAGTAATCATGACCAATGGTGATGACATGAACAAGTTCTGTCTCTCATCCTTGAGAAATAAAGACAAATGCATTCTATTATTTCTTCCTTCATGTTGGTTAAGTGGAACAATGGACTTAAACCCAGTGGTCTTAAGCCATGTATTAAAGATAACAAGGCTATCCTTTCCATCCTTGGCCATCTACTTCCATCTGTTGCAGGGAAGAGAAGAAAACTTCTCTTCTATTTGAACCATTATATTTTAGAGTCTTTTTGTTACAGCAGCTTAACATGTTTCCCAACTAATACAGCATGTAACTCTCTGTCCACTTAATGCACTATTCCATGTTGAGCTCAGGATACTTCTTCAATCCCAAAATAGATGCTTTTATTTTCTTGGTCACTCCAACTTCCTCCTCCTTGGGAATGCTTGATTTCTCTGTGTTCATCCTCTCACTGTTCTACACAATCCCAATATAAACTTGAAGGTGTGCTCTCTCATTTGCACAAATGAGAACTCATGCAACACATATATAGATGTAGAAAATTTCACAAGTTATTCAGATAACCTAAAATCAATACTTACTTACTGTTAAAAAATGTCCTCCAAAAATAACAGAAAAAGAGTAATGTTTATAGTAGAGAAACTTGACAAACACTCGATCAGCCAGGTGATCAGGTCAACATCGAAAGTGACAAGTCATATTGACAGTATGTACCCATGACATGATGTGATTAGAAGGAAACACCACCTCTGTGGTCTTCTTCCCAAATAGCCATAACCCCAGTCTAGTCATGAGGAAAACACTGGAAAAACCCAAATGGAAGGACAGTCTGCCAACCAGTATTCCTCAAAACCCTCGAGGTCATCAAAAACAGAAGGTCTGAGAAACCATCATGGTCTAAAGGAGACTTAAAAAACATGGCTGTTAAATGTAATGTTCTGCAGAACATTGAAAACAAAAGATGAAAAAAAATGAATGTAATGTAATATCCGAGATGAGATCCTCCATCAAGGGATATTAGGAAAAAAGTATGTAAATTCAAGTACATTATGGACTTTAGTTCATGATAATATATCACTATCAGTTCATTATTTGTGGCAAATGTACCAGATTAATGTAAGATGTTAACAATAGGGAAGTCTTGTTATGTGGTATACAAGGACTTTCTGTAATGTTCTTGCAACTTTTTTTGTAAATCCAAAACTGTTTATAGTAAAAAGTTTATTAAGTACGACCCAGGAATGAACTTTCGATGGGAAGATGGTATGGCAAACACTGGATCTCACTAGCTGAACACATTTAGCTGGATACCTGAAGAAATGGAGATAGGAGATGGATGATATGTAAGGCAGAAGATACGGGGTTAAGGAGCTGGAGACTCGCCGTTGTGGTGCATGCCCATAGTCCCAGCTATTTGGAAGGCTGAGATGGGAGGATCACCTGAGCCAGGGGAGGTCAAGGATGCAGTGAGCTGTGATTGTGCCATTGCACTCCAGTCTGGGCAAAAGAGTGAGACAATGTCTCAAAAACAAACAAACAACAAAAAAGGTGAAGATGGTGCATGAGGATATGAACGAGAGCAAAAGGAGCACTCATGGCCAGAGACAGCAACATTTGATGTTAAGATGTGTGAGATGAAGGCATCCCAAATGATGACAAAAACAAAGGTAGGAAATGTGTGGAGCAGTCAATGTTTGGAGATACCAATGGTCAAAGCAATAAAGTCATCATAGGTTATTTATTCTGTAAAGGAAAATGTTAGAAGAAGTGGGAAGACGAAAAGAGGAGCATGACCGAGGGCCAGGAATTGATGAACAAACGGGAGATTAAGAAAGGGCAAGAGGTCAGCTGGTGGCTGGAGAGGAGAAGTGATACCAATTAGATATGAGAAGTATAATCAATATGGCATTATCGTATTTCAATAGTGTTGAAAATAAATGAAATTTACTTAATATAGCACCATATCAAATGAAATACTTTTTCTGAACTGGTTTGGTTCCAGATTCTTATTGAAGTAAAACATAAATCTACTTATGGCTGTTAAGGGATAACATATGATTGTGTGGATCTTATGTTTGTCAGATACATTTTGGCTGACAGCGTGAACGACAATTGTGATTTCTGGAAACTGGCATACTGCATCTGAAAGTCAGTGTGCTCATTTCCCCTTGGATGCATACATTGGGATGTCATTGTAATTCAGAAGGTTCTTTCTCAGCTGCACTGCACTTCCATCGGGGAAAATGCCAACCCTCAGAATAAGAGCTTGTGTTATAGAGACATGATGTAGTTGCTAAAGCAAAGTGATTATAATTGAATTGTGATTCTTTCTCCTGTAACTTGAGTTGTACCATTTTGTGTTGATGTGATAAAATCTGAATTCTTTGTTAAATGATGGCTTCAACATGCACGGGTCATATGACATTTTAAATATTTCATTGTATTTTCAGTTTTTACTTTTAGCTAACTGAATATGACCCTAGAACTACTATTTTTTCTTTTAGTTCTTTCTTTCTTTCTTTCTTTCTTTCTTTCTTTCTTTCTTTCTTTCTTTCTTTCTTTCTTTCTTTCTTTCTTTCTTTCTTTCTTTTTAAGACAGCAACCAAATGTGCTTGTCTTTTAAGGGACATATATGTCAAGAGTTTTGAAGGATGCTACAGTAACTAATTTGGATGGCACTGGAATTAAAATCCAGCATGTATTTTTGCTGGATGTGACTTTCAGGAAAAGATCTTATAACTTGTTACAGTTCCAAAGCCATTACACAATAAACAGTCATGTGTCACTTAATGATGGGATAAGTTCTGAGAAATATTTCCTTAGGTGATTGTATTGTTATTCAAATATCATAGGTTATAGGTAAATAAACCTAGATGGTGTAACCTACCACACATCTAGGCTACATGGTATATAGCCTGTTCTAACAAAGCTGTAAACTTCTACAGCATGATATTGTACTGAATACTATAGGAAGTACTGAATACTAACTCAACATAAGTATTTATGTATCTAAATAAATTTAAACAGGGAAATGGTACAATAAAAATACAGTATAAAAGATAAAAAGTAGTACACCTGTGTAGGGCACTGACCATGAAACCGTGAATGGAGCTTGCAGACGTGGGAGTTGCTCTGGGTGAGTTAGTGAGTGAGTGGTGAGTGAATGTGAAGGCCATTACTGTACACTACTGCAGACTTTATAAACACTGTACACTTAGGCCCCACTAAATTTATTTTTAAATGTCTTTAATAAATTAACCTCAGCTTACTGTAACTTTTTTACTTTATAAGCTTTTAGATTTTTGAAAACTTTTTGACTCTTGTAATAGCACTTAGCTTAAAACATACATTGATGGTTGTACAAAAATATATTTTTCTTTATATCCTTATTCTATCATACAAGCTTTTTCTACTTTTAAATTTGTTTTTTTTTTTTTTACTTTTTAGTTTTTTTGTGAAAAATGAAGACACAAATACACCCAGTAGCCTAGGCCTACACAAGAGTCAGGGTCATCAATATCAGTGCTTTCCACCTCCACATATGGTCCCACTGGAAGGTCTTCAGGGACATGGAGCTGTCATCTCCAATGATAACATTGCCTTTTTCTACAACACCTTCTGAAGGACCTGCCTGCTGTTGTTTTACAATTTATATATATATGCAAAACACTGTAAAATAATAGTAAAAGTATATAGTATAATAAATATGTAAACTAGTAATGTAGTTGTTTATTATCAAGTATTATGTGCTACACGTAATTGTATGCATTGTTTTAGAAGACTGGCAGCACAATCAGTTTTATTTTATTTTATTTTATTTTTTGAGATGGAGTCTTACTCTGTCACCAGGCTGGAGTGCACTGGCGTGATCTCGGCTCACTGCAACCTCCGCCTCCCGGGTTCAAGCGATTCTCCTGCCTCAGCCTCCCGAGTAGCTGGGATTATGGGCACGCACCACCACGCCCGCAAATTTTTGTGTTTTTAGTAAAGTCAGGGTTTCCCCATGTTGGTCAGGCTGGTCTCGAACTCCTGCACTCAAGTGATCCACCCACCTTGGACTCCCAAAGAGCTGGGATTATAGGCGTGAGCCTCTGTGCCCAGCTGCAGTCGATTTTTTTTATACCCCCATCACCGTAAATATATTAGTAATGCCTTGTGCTGTCACATTACAAAGGCTATGAGGCTATGACATCATTAGGCAACAGTCATTTTTCAGCTCCATTATAATCTTATGTGACCACCTCCATATATGCAGTCTGCCATTAACCAAAATTTTGCTATGCAGCATATGACTGTAATTGATTCAAGATCAGTTATTTGAAAATGTAACTCCTTCCTATTAATAGAATAATCTTTATAACACTGGAATTGAAAATCCTTTTCCAAATGATGGAATATAGTAACAGAAAACAGAATCCCTACTTTAGTGCTAGAGAGATAGTTTATTTTTCAAGGTCATGTGACCCTTACTGAATACTCTTAAAATTGTAAGCAAATAGCATCTAGATTTTGCTGAGACCTCCGACTTTGCAGTGTGCATAAGAAGCCTCTGTTTCTTCCTAAGTCAAGGAATGGAAGACAGGACCCTGGAGTGTCTGGGAGATACTTCTTCTACAAGTGCCAGGTGCTTAGTGCCAAGGCAACTGGTTAGAAGCGAGTTAACCTCAGTTATTTTTCCATCAAGTGATTCTGGAATTTCTATGAAAACAACAATTGACCTGGAGACCCCAGTAGTTATGGAAGAAATCTGGGCTTTCAATCATCGCCTACTTTTGACTCCAGTCTATTCCAGAACTAGGCATTTAGCCTCTATTATGAATACTCTCCTCACTGGCAAAGAAAAGGAGGTGGGTAATGATTACCTAAACTTCAGAGCTATCTATAAGCATAATTTGTGGCCAAGTGTGGTGGCTCACACCTGTAATCCCAGCACTTTGGGAGGCTGAGGCGGGCAGATCACTTGAGGCCAGGAGTTCTAGACCAGCCTGGTCAACATGGTGAAACCCTGTCTCTACTAAAAATACAAAAATTAGTCGGGCATGGTGGTGGACACCTGCAATCCCAGCTACTTGGGAGGCTGAGACAGGAGAATTGCTTTAACACAGGAGGTGGAAGTTGCTGTGAGCCAAGATCACACCACTACACTCCAGCCTGGGTGACAGAGCGAGACTCTGTCTCAAAAAAAAAAAAAAAAGAAAAGAAAAAGAAAAGAAAAAAGATGAATTTGTGATAGATAATGCTTAGTAAAGGTCCAATGGAAATTGCTAATTCAGCAACATATAAGCCATTTTATGGTATCATTAGGCAGAGAAAATCCATATACCTAAGGTGAATAATGTTTCTACCTGTACCGTATCTCTCTCTGATAGTCTAAACTAGGGATTCTCAAAGTGTAGTGTTTGAACCAGCAACATCAACATCTCTTGGAAACTGGGTAGAACTGCAAATTCTTTTTTTTCTTTTTTTGAGATGGAGTCTTGCTCTGTTGTCCAGACCGGAGTGCAGTGGCACGATCTCGGCTCACTGCAAGCTGTGTCTCCCGGGTTCACACCATTCTCCGCCTCAGCCTCCTGAGTAGCTGGGACTACAGACACCCGCCACCACGCCCGGTTAATTGTTTGTATTTTTAGTAGAGATGGAGTTTCACCATGTTAGCCAGGATGGTCGGGATCTCCTGACCTTGTGATCTGCCCGCCTCGGCCTCCCAAAGTGCTGGGATTACAGGCATGAGCCACCGCACCTGGCCTAGAGCTGCAAAATTCTTAGGCCCCACCCAAGATCTATTGAACAGAAACTCTACTGGTGGGTTCCAGCTATCTGCTTGAACAAACCTCCAAGAATTACGATGCATAGTCAAGTTTGAGATTCATGACTCTAATCCAGAGGTCAGCAAACTTTTTCTGTAAAAGGCCAGATGGTAAACACTGCCGGCTTTGCAGGCAATATGGTCTTCACCTCACCTACTCAACTCTGCTGTTTTAGCCTGAAAACAGCTATAGATAGGACGTAAGTTAATTGGGTTTGGCTGTGTTCCAGCAAAACTTTATGAAAAAAGCAGCTGGCTTTGGTCAATGAGACATAATTTGCTGACCCCTACTCTAAAATAATTCTTACTAATTTTAGACCACTTGGGCTTGTTTTATGTGAGTTAATTGAAAACATTTATCTATGTATGTTATTTTTAAAAATAGATTCTCTTTATATAAAATGTATGTCTGTCTATTCCTGAGTACAGATTCAAAACGTCATTTTTTATTATCTGAATTTGTAAGTTTAATGTGTAAATAGAAAAGGAGATGCTTATAATAAAGTTAATGTCATTTTATTATAATTAAAATTATCACATAATATATTAAGATATTCATATAACAAAATGTTAATATTCTCTTTAAATATCATTACTAACACATAATCAACAAAATCTTACCTTGGATTTTATTACATAGTTTAGAACTTTTATTGCATGTCATAATCTTTGTAGTATAATAAACAAATTTTAACATCTCCTCTAACCACAGGAGATCATATATGTCATTGCCCTTACCTTACAGCTAATAAATAGTTGTTCATTTCAGAAACTGGGCAGTTGAAACTGTGTGAACATGAACCATTCATCATTACAGATGCCCCTGATCACATAGATACATGGTATCCAGCAGTTGCAACTTACAAAGTGTTATCAGTCCAAGATCTGATTAGTTCTGCAAATTTAAATGACTCATTTCCCAATATTTTCAAGTTGCAGCCCCATGTTTTCATACATGTCATTTCTGATTTGCCATTAAGCATGTTCTGGTAAATTGTTTCTCCCAACTGCTCATGCAGTGTTTTGAACTGGTGCCATAGTAGATTTATTTTCTTCCCTTCAGTATAGACAGATACATGTGCTTATTTCCAAACCTCATCAACTGACACTGAGGACCAGGAAGCAAAACCTAAGTGATTGAAAGTTGTTTCAAGTTATTCTTTGATAGGCTTTTGGAATGAATTTGATGCAATCTCTTCGCTTTTCTAGCCAGGGCTGTTTGACCAAGTTATCTGTCCTCAACCATTCCCCTTTTGGCTGTAATACTGTTTTGCCAAACACAGAAACAATAATGTGGATAGCTCACACTTACAGTTTCCAGAATTTTTTTTCATACAAGGAAGTTTTCTTAAAATGTATAAATCTCTTTTTTTTCTAAATCCACAAACAAGATTTAATAATATAACACACATTGTAATACATTTTGTAAATATTTGCCTATGAATATGCACAATATATAGTAAATGTAAGCCATTTTATATTTCCTTGCATTTCTTAAAATCAAAGCCAATGAAAAACATTTTAAGTACAATCATATAATTTACTGATCAAAGAAAAATTTTCCCACTCTTCTATAAACTTACAGAGCCTGGGATTTTTATCAAATAAATTTTGGATACCTTATAGCGCTCCCATTGTCAATTTTTTTAATTTTTTTTTAATTTAGCTTTTATTTTCAATAGAGACAGAGTCTTACTATGTTGCCCAGGCTAGTTTCCAACTCCTGGGCTCAAGTGATTCTCCCACCTCGGCCTCCCAGAGTGCTGGGATTACAAGCAATGAGCCACCGTGCTTTCCTAGCATAGTCCTTATAAAGAAAAAAAAAAAAAAAAAAAAAAAAAAGCCACTCTAACTATTTGCGAGATACTGAGTGAATGGATGGATTAACAAATGAATGAACTAATAAAGCAGTGTCTGAATTTAGGAGAAATTCTTTTTTTTTTTTTTAGGAACATTAAAATGTATTTAACAGCTCTGTGCAACTTCTCCAGAATGATGGACATTGCCCTATGTACATATATGAAAAATTTATGTATTTATTTACAGCATATATATAGCTTCCTTGATTAGTGTATTCTCTTTATGTTGTATGTTTTTTTCTACAAATGACTATAAAAGCCTATTTGGTTATGATACAATTTCTATAAGCACTAAAACAACCAAACTAATAGTCCCATCCCTATTTGTGTCGAATATTTGAAAGTTGTTATTTTTGGGTCATTTTTAAGCATGTTCATATCTCTTTTTCTGAATTTGACTTTGTAATACTTTTTTATTTTTTAATTTATTTTAATTTATTTTGAATTTTTAAAAATTTTTTTATTATACTTTAAGTTCTAGGGTACATGTGTACAACGTGCAGGTTTGTTACATATGTATACATGTGCCATGTTGGTGTGCTGCACCCATTAACTCATCATTTACATTAGGTATATCTCCTAATGCTATTCCTCCCCCCTCCCCCCACCCCACAACAGGCCCTGGTGTGTGATGTTCCCCTTCCTGTGTCCAAGTGTTCTCATTGATCAATTCCCATCTATGAGTGAGAACATGTGGTGTTTGGTTTTCTGTTCTTGAGATAGTTTGCTGAGAATGATGGTTTCCAGCTGCACCCATGTCCCTACAAAGGACATGAACTCATCCTTTTTTATGGCTGCATAGTATTCCATGGTGTATATGTGCCACATTTTCTTAATCCAGTCTGTCATTCATGGACATTTGGGTTGGTTCTAAGTCTTTACTATTGTGAATAGTGCTGCAGTAAACATACGTGTGCATGTGTCTTTATAGCAGCATGATTTATACTCCTCTGGGTATCTCCCCAGTAATGGAATGGCTGGGTCAAGTGGTATTTCTACTTCTAGATCCTTGAGGAATTGCCACACTATCTTCCACAATGGTTGAACTAGTTTACAGTCCCACCAACAGTGTAAAAGTGTTCCTATTTCTTCACATCCTCTCCAGCACCTGTTGTTTCCTGACTTTTTAATGATTGCCATTCTAACTGGTGTGAGATGGTATCTCATTGTGGTTTTGATTTGCATTTCTGTGATGGCTAGTGATGATGAGCATTTTTTCATGTGTCTGTTGGCTGCATAAGTGTCTTCTTTCGAGAAGTGTCTGTTCATATCCTTTGCCCACTTTTTGATGGGGTTGTTTGTTTTTTTCTTATAAATTTGATTGAGTTCTTTATAGGTTCTGGATATTAGCCCTTTGTCAGATGAGTAGATTGCAAAAATGTTCTCCCATTCTGCAGGCTTCCTGTTCACTCTGATGATAGTTTCTTTTGCTGTGCAGAAGCTCTTTAGTTTAATGAGATCCCATTTGTCAATTTTGGCTTCTGTTGCCATTGCTTTTGGTGTTTTAGACATGAAATCCTTGCCCATGCCTATGTCCTGAATGGTATTGCCTAGGTTTTCTTCTAGAGTTTTTATGGTTTTAGGTCTAACATTTAAGTCTCTAATCCATCTTGAATTAATTTTTGTATAAGGTGTAAGGAAAGGATCCAGTTTCAGCTTTCTACTTATGGATAGCCAGTTTTCCCAGGACAATTTATTGAATAGGGAATCTTTTCCCCATTTCTTGTTTTTGTCAGGTTTGTCAAAGATCAGATGGTTGTAGTTGTGTGGTGTTATTTCTGAGGGCTCTGTTCTGTTCCATTGGTCTGTATCTCTGTTTTGGTACTAGTACCATGCTGTTTTGGTTACTGTAGCCTTGTAGTACAGTTTGAAGTCAGGTAGCGTGATGCCTCCAGCTGTGTCCTTTTGGCTTAGGACTGTCTTGGCAATGTGGGCTCTTTTTTGGTTCCATATGAACTTTAAAGTAGTTTTTTCTAATTCTGTGAAGAAAATCATTGGTAGCTTAATGGGGATGGCACTGAATCTATAAATTACCTTGGGCAGTATGGCCATTTTCACAATATTGATTCTTCCTATCCATGAGCATGGAATGTTCTTCCATTTGTTTGTGTCCTCTTTTATTTCATTGAGCAGTGGTTTGTAGTTCTCCTTGAAGAGGTCCTTCACATCCCTTGTAAGTTGGATTCCTAGGTATTTTATTCTCTTTGAAGCAATTTTGAATGGGAGTTCACTTATGATTTGGCTCTCTGTTTGTCTGTTATTGGTGTATAAGAATGCTAGTGACTTTTGCACATTGATTTTGTATCCTGAGACTGCTGAAGTTGCTTATCAGCTTAAGGAGATTTTGAGCTGAGATGATGGGGTTTTCTAAACATACAATCATCTGCCAACAGGGACAATTTGACTTCCTCTTTTCCGAATTGAATAACCCTTTATTTCTTTCTCTTGCCTGATTGCCCTGGCCAGAACTTCCAACACTATATTGAATAGGAGTGGTGAGAGAGGGCATTCCTGTCTTGTGCCAGTTTTCAAGGGGAATGCTTCCAGTTTTTGCCCATTCAGTATGATATTGGTTGTGGGTTTGTCATAAATAGCTCTTATTATTTTGAGATATGTTCCATCAGTACTGAATTTATTGAGAGTTTTTAGCATGAAGGTCTGTTGAATTTTGTTATAAGGCGTTTTCTGCATCTATTGAGATAATCATTTTTTTTTTTTTTGTCTTTGGTTCTGTTTATATGCTGGATCACATTTATTGATTTGTGTATGTTGAACCAGCCATGCATCCCAGGGATGAAGCCCACTTGATCATGGTAGATAAGCTTTTTGATGTGCTGCTGGATTCGGTTTGCCAGTATTTTATTGAGGATTTTTGCATCGATGTTCATCAGGGATATTGGTCTAAAATTCTCTTTTTTGTTGTGTCTCTGCCAGGCTTTGGTATCAGGATGATGTTGGCCTCATAAAATGAGTTAGGGAGGATTCCCTCTTTTTCTATTGATTATTTTAATTTATTTTGAATTTTTTTTTATTTCCATAGGTTATTGGGGAACATGTGGTGTTTGGTTACATGAGTAATTTCTGTAGTGGTGATTTGTAAGATTTTGGGGCACCCATCACCGAGCAGTATACACT